>NC_053138.1:62394388-62695534 GCF_016808335.1 Panicum virgatum | reverse complement strand
TGCACCAGAACTGTCCCCCAACCAATGAACTATACACTGTCCCGGGGGACTGGGCTCAAAAATCGCCACCACCGCCGCCTCAAGTTGGAATATCAGAATCTCTGTCTGTACCTGTATCTAAGCTATCCTCCTGTATCCTCCTGTAAAAAAGGACATACGCTGCCGATGTCTTTATGTTGTCCTCGGTTATAGGACCCACATGACGATCATCGAAGTCATACCACCCTTTTTTCCTTTCATCCTGCACCAAAGAAGAAAGCACTTCATAAGCAACACTACCTTACAGCTCAAAATTTTAAACAAATGCATTTACAGATGAGGGATCACAGTACATGGGCTTTTGCCAATGGTGTAAACGGATGCATCCTAAATCACTTTGGCACAAGCAAGGAGGAAGAGTACTTACATAAACATAAGCTGTATAGTGACCATCACCCATGCTTCCATAGTGATTGCTGATAGCATACAGTCGGTAATTGTGGGGAATCTGTTGGCATCTGTGACCGATATACTTTGACAGGTCAAGATCATGAATCGGAAAGTCCACAAACGTCTCCAGCTTGTTTTTTGTGTACCGGCTGTACGAAAACCTTTTAAGGTGTATTATAAGGATTTCCGGTAACCTCCAAAGGTCTAGCTTCTTACTAGCCTGCCGATGCTCTTTACAACCTGGGCAATACCTGTATAAAATAGAAAAAAACAATCAACAAACAAGAATAACATTGCAGTTGTATTTCTGTAAGTTTAACCATCATTGCAACTACATTTTTTTTTCTTTTTTCTTAAATTACAAGTAGTCAAACAATGAATCATTCTACTTCAAACAAACCTTTGGGAGCTGATGTTACAAAAGAGAACGAGAAAAAAGTGATGAAAGAAAATTACCACATGTCTTCTGGGCCTAATGGTTCTTCCTTGATAAAAGCTTCCAGGCATGCATATAGAGAACATGTGTCCTGCGGTCTCCTTGAAAATAACACAGCTTTGTAAATCTCTGGAAGAGAATCCAAAGAACTAAGATTGTACTGCTCCAGTCCATCATCCTGCCAACACACAACCACATGCAGACACTTCAGCGGACCTTTCACGGTAATGGGTTGATCCATTTCGATCTTCATGCGCTGGTCTGGGAACCTCTCATTAGTCAGGAAAAATTGCATTGCATCTTCAGTCCCTGTTTCATCCTCAAGAGTATTGTTGTTTAAGCTGGTCTGCTCTGAGGTATCAGTGCTCATATCCGTATCTGCAGTTTCATTAACCAGACTGCTCTCGCCAATTCTTTCATCTGCATCTGAAACATCATCCTTTGATACTCTGAATGGAGTCATAACCTTCAGGAAAAGGTCGCAGATAGTACTTCCAGTTACTGTATCATCAGGAAGGCTTGACACGAGTGGGGTGCCAAAAGTCTTCCATGACTTCCTGCCGAAACTGGAGAGGGACGACCTGCGTATCAAAGATGTTGATTTTGTTATAAGAAGAGCTTTTCACATTTCCTAACCAAAAAAGTGGGGAAATAATGATGAACATATTTTTGGTGCAGATTCATTAAACTTTCAACCATTCTATATTTGATTGATATGCACATCATAGAAATTGCAAAGATTTTACTTACTCCATACGCTGGCTTCTGAAGACCACAATAGGAGCATCTTCACTGTCTTTTGGAAGTCTATATGCAACCAAACGATCTCCATCTCTAATCAAGGAGATGACTTCAGAAGGTTCATCCAAGTACCGGATAATGGAATTATTGTAGACCTACATGTTGATTGATCATTGAGAAGTAAGGAAATGTGCTGACCATGTTTAGCAGTTTTCGCAATGACAATAATACCGAATGAGTAATGAATACCTCAGCAACCAGGAGGCGCTCATCGTCTCGCAACGAACAACCGTTGCTTAATGCATTGATAAGGGTCCTCGTATCTCCAGATTTTGGCACACTGACAGTGTAAGGAGATGGTCCCGTAGTCCCGTCAGTGCTGAAGACAGTTATTGTCATTGTTCTCATTGTTGTTGAAGGTAGGGGCAAAGATAAATACATAAACGGGTCAAATGTTACAGAAACTTTCTTGCATAAAGGGCAGACTAGCGTTGACTTGTATTGACCCTGTCATTGAAGCACCAGAGACAATCAATAAAAGCTCAAAGAGCATACATACATAGGAAAAAGCAACCGTCGCCCTATGCACATTTGTAACACTACAGAAATAATGAGCATGATATATCTCAGAGCCTGGACAGAATTACACGTGATGAGAAGGGGTTATGCTTTTGTCCATCCTATATCATGTCTGCCCACCAGAATAACAGCTATTGATGTATAAATCCCATCAACTAATTAAATGTATCAGGAGAAGTTCTTGCAAACAACAAGAAGTCTACAGAGGGTAGACAAACGAACTCATAATCTCTATGTCTGTTCATGGCCAAAGGTAAATAAATTGAGAGAACAGCATGCTTGCGTTGGAATGTCCAAGACCAAGAAGAGGCACTTGGCATAGTTTGAAGATGAGGTATATCAAGAAGCCAATGTGGTGGGACTTTTGGTGAGTTTGTCTAATATAACATTGAATCTCCTTTTTTTCTTTTATTACAAATTAAGTAACATCTAAGTTTGGAGTGAAAGTGTAGAACTTCCACTCAACTGCGCACAAACAGATCAACTGCAACAAAATGTTAGCCCATGCTTCTTCTTCTGTTTCTGATCGTACACCTCATTGTGCTGAAACTTGAAAAAATATTTTATTACAGGCTCCTTGCCTAGATCATATACATATCTAATCTGCACGCTGGTATAGTAGATATGATTGGTTCAATGTTCTAGCTACAGCTGTATACCCATAGGCCCCAACTGATATAACATAATTTCCCTCTGGTGCCCCTGATGAAAACATCACGATTTGCAAAGCTGCTTGCATGAGCATAGAAGGAATATACCAAGAAAAAGAAAGGAGTGCATACTAATTTGCAGTAGTAATAGAGAATATAGAAAGGACCAGCAATCTTTGTTGTAGAAGAATGTGCATGTCTTGATAATAGGGATACTACACATAAATAACTAACCTGGCAGATATCAACTATGATAGAATCATTTCGGGCTAAATGGTTGCCCCAGTACTCATCTGCAACCTCTTCATCCGGACGACCATCTGAATCTTTTGCTTCAGAATATGGTTTACATTTAACACGATTCAAATCTTCATGGAGTCCATCCAATAGGAAAGCAAGAAGCTCCTACATACAGCACACAAACCTAATCTGAGACGCTCCATAGGCATTGCAAATCGTTTTAGGAAAGTAAACACGCAGTATACAAGTTATTGCTAAAAAGTCAAGTAACTAAAAAACAAATTCCCAAGAAATAAAAATCACCCTTTGTAAACACCATAAGTCTTGGATATTGTAAGCTATCAACACAATGGGCGCATTGGCCACAACTTGGGGTTCAGGCTACTTAATCTTGAAGCCAATATTGGCAGTTTGGCAGGATCAACTGGCTATAGCCAGCTATGGCATAGGGTTAGTTTAGGAAATATGTTGGGAGTGTATGTTTTAGAGTCGAGATATCAATGCCTTTTCAAAAGTGAAAAGGCCAACTAACCTGTGAATCATGCTGGTTAAAGCCACTGAATTGGGGGGCAAAGCGAGCAAGTTTGGCCTTGAATTGGCGTGGCGCGATTGGGGTTCTATCAATAGCCCATAGCTTCCTCAACAAATCGCCAAATGCATATGCGAGCTCCCCCTATTTGAGAAACATTTTCCAATTGAGTTAAAGAGAAAAAAATAATATCAAATTCCAAGTATAAATAAACTATATTAACTGAAAAGAGAACTTTGGCGTACCTTCATCCCCAGTGGATTATGTGTGTTTATTTCTTTACAGAAATCGCCAAGGAAATAGTCGACCAGCTTTGAAGTATGAGCCAAGCATTGGACTGCACTGTTCATAAAACATGTGTTTCCAAGATTATCTAATCCTCTTAACCCAGAGCCAACTTGCTTAGATCTTCCACTTGATGAATCCAGATCCATGTCTGTGATACTGCCATTGCTAAAAACCGAACCACCCAATGTCAATGCTAGCCCATCTCTCTTCCCATCAGCACCATTGGCCACAGGTTTTGACAAATCATAAATGTGTATTTCTAGAGGCATCTGAAAATATTAAGTAAAGTATAAGCAACATATATACTACAAAAGTGCACACTATGTGAAAGATACAATCACAAGTGAAGCTGTACGAAAGCTAGGTTCTAACAAATACAAGCTGGATAATCTCATAAAATAAAAGGGAGAACAAGGACACTCTGATTAAATACTGAGTCATATATAGTATAGCCCTGACAATGGGTCAAAGTCCCCAATAAAAATGTATGTGGTTGACAGCTAACATATACGCGCCAAATAAGAAAATAATGCATACTTGCAAAATACAACTCATGCACTAGTCATACAACCTTCCTAGTTTACAATGGAATCATACAACTCTATATTTTCTTATATAATTTACAACTTCTAAAATGCTGTTAGGAAGCCAAAAGAAGAAATGTACAGCATCAAGAATGTGGAAGAAAATTTGTACGGACAAACTAAAGGTCAAGTAGCTGGACATAGATACCGCAAAAAGCAAGTAAATAATGACATGGGTGCATCATTGACATTTTATGTGAGAAAAGCTCATACTATTAGAACAATACAATCCCATAAAATTTATAGAAGTACGCAATACTGAATGGAAGAAGATACCTCATGATCTGCAGACTTTGAGTCATACTTTGAGTCATGGGGCATTCGGTTCCATGCATTCATCAATATGTATGTTGTTCGCCCAGAGAAATCCCATATGTGAACCTAATACAAATGAACATGCAATTAGAGGGAAAACCTCAGGGATCTACCATAACTAAGTGTGTAAGAGGATTGTCAGAAAAATACCGGTTCGGAGTCTGCGGTCAGAATCTTGTTTGCTCTCCTAAAGTTCTCTGACGAGTTGTCCTGATATGTCAAAATTAATATACATTATAGAATCAAACATAATCCTTAAAAAAGAACAGTTGGTAAATGGGCTTCATAAGAAACCCCTCTTCTGAACTAAAAGAATATAGCAGAATGTAAGCAGCGTACCTTTTTGCCGACCTTCACTGTAAGTGCATTATCTTGGGTGACTGAGACTCTTAGCATTATAGGGTAAATATTCACTGAGCCATCTTCAGTATGGGAAGAATTTTTGCCAACGGACTTGACAGAATCAATATGCCTATGTGAAAAAATTAAGGTAAGCTGTGCAGGAAAGAAAATAGAAAATCATCATGTAAACAAAATAAATGAGAAATATACCCAGGCAGCTGAGCGTATAATTCAAAGACTGCTAGCCTTAACTATCAAATGCAACACTGCATACATGAAAAGGGTTTCTCCCATTCAGAAATATATGTTTCAATGGTTTGAAAATTTAAGGAAAAAAAATGTTTCCAAAGTTAGGACTAGATTTCTTTCTCTAAGCCATCCATCCTGATGAAAGCCTCAAAGTAACACCAGATTTGTCGCTCTGTGTTGCTTGAGGCTTTAATGCATTCGAAGCAACCGTAGGCTATTAATCCCACATAAAGCTTCAAAGAGATTCTCCACAAGAAGTTGTGTTTAAATTCATCGCATCAATGTTCTAAGTTCTAACAAGTGTGGATGAACCAAGGCTTTATAGCACAGTTCAGCAAAGAGAAAAAGTCCAGGGCTTTGTGCCTTTGTAGCACAGTTCAGCAAAAAAAAAAAAAAAAGAGGACTCCAGAATTGCAGTATGGTCTCCTTATGGAAGCTAAAACTGGATCTGTAGAAGCACCATCAATACGGACGCTGGACATTTAATAACCCATCATATGCCATTATAGTTTCCAGACTTTCCAAGAAAGACAAGGAGTATCACCTCCAGTGCTCGGTGCTCACCATGTTTGCATGCAGTCCATGAATATATGCACAAAACTAAACGACTGTGCGCAGGAGCCATTACTACAAAGTCGGTGAATCGAATCCATCCAAATAGGGCCATACGTTACGTACTACCAGAAAACAGCTCACTGGCGCCTGAACGGATTGTCGGCATGCACCGCAACCAATCATCAGTGTCACTTACACAAAAAAAGGCAACAAACAGTTAATACTAAATTATCCACATAAAAAGAAAAACTTATCCACTCTCATTTTCAGCAGCAAGTGTAACACTTCAAAACGATTCCAACACAGGATCGCCATATTCGATGCACCATATTGCACGGCGGCATGACTGTTACAATGCAGAATCACAGACATCTACTACCAACTAGTCCCTGGCCACGCGTGTGCATCGGATACAGGCCGATCACCCTACGCAGGTTGTCTATTCAACACTTCAAAACTATACTCAATATAGGACTGCCATATCCGATGCACCGAATCGCACAGCAGGGTTACTGTTGCAATGCAGAACCGCAAACAGCTAGTGCTTACAGTACCTAGGCCCTGGCCAGAGACATGTGCATCAGATACAAGCTGATCACCCTACGCATTGCTGTCCACTACTACCACACAAGCAGCTCATCCGAAATAATAATAAATCTGGCGGGGCATCTAACAGCACAACCTACCGTACGACCATCCAAGGAGCAGAATGAGAAGAACGGAGCGGGGGGGCAGCCAGTCTCACCAGTCCCGCGCCTTGGTGAAGAGGTCGGCGGCGAGGAGCGCGTGCGAGTGCGAGGCGTCGGGGGCCTGCTGGTTGAGGAGGTCGTCCACGCGGCGGAGGGTGTAGGCCTGGTCGGAGATGAAGATGCTGAGCATCCTCATGCCGTAGGAGGTCGGCCCCGCCGGCGCGGCCGCGTAGGGCAGCCCGGCCGCGTCGATCGCCGCGCCCTCCTGCGCCTCCTTCCACCACCTGCGCGCGCCCGACCGCGTCTTTATCGCATCTCGTGAGCCAGTGAGGGGGCGGCGGCGCCCGATCGGGGCCCGGGGGCTAGGGTTAGGGCTGCGCTCACCTGCGGGGCACGAGGAAGACGCGGTCGTCCTCCTCATCGGCGGGCGCGGGCGCGGGCGCGGGCGGGGGCGGGGGAGCAGGATCCGGGTCCGGGTCCGGGGCGGGGGCGTCGGCGGGGGCCGGCGGGTCCGGGGGCGCGGGCATTGCGGCCCGAGCTCCGCGGCGGTGGGCGCGCGGCGTGCGGGATTGGGATCGTCGTCGGGGCGGGGAGGCTCGAAACGGAAGCGGGGAGAGGAAGTTGATGATGGATGATGGGGAGCCGGAGCCCGAGCCAGGCAAGTGAGATCGATCTGCGCTGCGGTCTGGTCCGGTCGGATCGGTGTGGAGCTTGATCCGGCGACCGCGAATCCACGGTAGCCAACGAGGATAGACAAGAGGAGCTGGGCCCGCGTGTCAGCCTCCTTTGCAGCACGTCCTAATAAGTGATTTCATTCATATTCTTCTTTGTGTAAACATTCATTCATTCTATTATATATGTCATGTTATCTAATACTAAGTGCAAGGAAGTCTAGGCTTCATTTGGAAAGCCAAGTTAATTCTTGCCGCTGTGTTATATGGACGACAACGATCCAGCAAAAGCGAGCTGTTGTGGCAACTCGACATGGCCATCTCTATGATCAAGCTTAGCACCTGTTAGCTAGTTTGTGTCAAAGAGCATCTCTCCCAAGTTAGTCTTAGCTACACTCAAAAGAAGTTAGTGTTGGCTCAAGATACAAGTATTAATTTGCTGGCAAAAAAAAGAAGAAGCAAACAAGCTTTCTCTCAACTTGGAGTATTGCCATCTTTGTACCCTCTTTTTTTAGTTGGTCCTTTCGCTTCTTCTTTCTAGCTCCTGATCTTCTTCAAGCTGCACGGCATCCGCGGTTCCCGTCGCCCTCCGGCGAAGCGCCGCCGCGCCGCGCCCGCGCGGGCAAGAAATAAAATGAAATGAAATCAAAACGGCACGTCGCTCTCGGAGGGCGAGGTCGACGGCGACAGGGACAGCAAAGCCTCGTCGTGCCTCGTGGAATAAACATCCGGAGCGGATAATGCTGTCGTGGCGCGGCGTGATTGGGCTCCTAATTCCTGATGACGCGGCTGTCTGGTCTGCCCCGCGCCGGCCGGGCCTCCACGTCGTGCGCCGTGGTGGGCTCCAGCCAGCGAGAGCGCTGTTGGGCCCCACGTGAGGAAAAAGCCCCTTCCTCTCGTGGCTACTGGCTAGTGGGTGGGCTTGCTTCGGCCCAGTTTTCTTACCGGGTCAGGCCCATATAACTAGTAACTCCACCAGATTGATCTTCCCCTTTTTCCTTTCCCTGTTTTCGGGATTGATGTTGAAAAAATCTACTTCAGCAGATTGATTTTTCATCTCTGTTTCCCTTTATTTTTTCTCAATTCCCAATAATTTCTCTCCAATCCCCAATAGAAAAAGGAGACATCACATCTCCCTTTCCATACAGAAAGGGGAAAAATTAATCTGCTGGAGCATTTCTTTCATATATGTTAAAATTGAGAAAGTGAATTTCCCTATATGGTGAGAAAGAGAAAAGTGGAAGATCAATCTGTTGGAGTTGCTCTTAAGCCAATGTGATTTGAGATGGGCCCACGGAGAGAGCTGTACGACGACGACGGATTGGAGACGGGTCGCCTAGCTTTGGGCCAGGCATATATGGGGGTGTTTGAGAGCACTCCACTCCATCAAATTTGGCTCCACTCCATAAAAAAATATCCAAACATCTTTTCCAACTCCACTCCACTCTATCAAAAACTAGCTCCACTCCATGTTTTTTGTGGAGCTCCTCAAGAGGTGCTCCATCAATTCTTGTAGCTGGTTGAGTTGCTGGAAATTACCCACCAATGCCACAATGCCACCGGTTATGTATTCCCATACCCCTTCAGAAAAAAAAAGACAAAGTCAACAACCGTTCCTCCCTCCTCGGTCCGCTGCCCCTGCCCATGGCCCCGCCCCCGCGGCCGAGCCCTCCGCTGCCCATGGCCTCGCCGCCGCACGGAGTCCCGTCGTCGGAGCTCACGGCCCTCGCCGCCGGAGCTCATGGCCCTCGTCGCCGCCGCCGCCGCCTACGCGGGCTCGCACCGCTACCGGAGGTCGTGGCCGCCGCTGCCCAAGCTCGCGCCGGCGCCGGGGCCCGCGCCCTCCTTGCCGGCTCGCGGCTGGCGCTGCCAGGGCTCGCAGCCCCGCCGCCGCCGCCTCTGGGTCTCGGGGCCGCCACCACAGGAGCTCGCCGCCGCCGTCGCCCGGCAGACGCGCCGTTCGCCGCAACCGACGCGTAGCTCGCCGCCGGGGCTCGAGCTCGAGGGCTCCGGCGCCCCCGCTGGCCTCCAGCTCCGCCGGGACTCGCAGCCGCCACTGGGGCTCGCGGCCTCTGCGCGGGCTCGCAGCTCCCGCCGGGACCCGCGGCCACCGCCGCGCCGACGGGGCTCGAGGCCTCTGCGCGGGCTCGCAGCTGCCGCCGGGATTCGCCGCGCCGACGGGGCTCGAGGCCTCCGCGCGGGCTCGCCGCTCCCGCCGGGACGCGCGGCCGCCGCTGGGGCTCGAGGCCTCCGCGCGGGCTCGCAGGCTCCCGCTGGCGCCGCCGCTTGCATGGGCTCACCAAGGTGTATGAAGAGGAAAGGTGGGGTGGAGGTAGAAGAAGTACCTGACAAGCGGGACCCACGTGGGAGTGAGGAGAGTTTAAATAGGCTGGCCTTCTAGAGTTGTGGAGTGGAGCTATAGAATATCCAAATAGATTGGACTATAACCAGTGGAGTGGAGTGGAGTTGGTGGAGTGGAGTGGTTGTTTTGGGTGTGGAGTGCTAGCTCCTATATCTCACCGGTCCAAGGGAATCTACCTCTCATAAAAAAAGCTACAATTTCTCGAAAAAAAAAGCTAGACGAGTTCGCGAAGAGATCATGGAGAGGGATGAGGAGGCGATGGCGAATACGACGGGCGGC
This sequence comes from Panicum virgatum, assembly GCF_016808335.1. NCBI lineage: Eukaryota > Viridiplantae > Streptophyta > Magnoliopsida > Poales > Poaceae > Panicum > Panicum virgatum. The sequence continues at coordinate 62,685,596 of NC_053138.1, read as the reverse complement.
GAGGCCAAGCCGGCGACGGCGGCTGGGGCGGGGAGGCCGAGGACCAGGCTGGTGAGGGTGGACCAGTTTATCATCGACTCGATGCTCAGGCAGCCGCCCGCCCGGCCCTTGCCCGTCTTCTCGGACGAGGTCCTCGACAGGTTGGGCACGCCCGGCCACCACGCCTTGGTGGCGAGCGCCGCCGCCGCCATGAAGAGGGTCAACGATCTGGAAGCCGACATCCTCCATCAGTAGCGCACCAAAGGGGTACGCCGAGGTCGAGGAGACCCTCAGCGACGAGGAGGTGGCGGCCATGCTAGTCCAGGAGGGAGAAGAAGGAGAAGAAGAAGGAAAAGAAGAAGAAGCAGCAGCAGCAGATGAATGATGAGGTTGGCGAAAGGCCCACAGCGACGAGAGTAGCCAAGTAGGTAGGTAGTAGGATTGGTCATCATCAACGTGTGTCCGCCATGCTCTCTACTTACTGGGTAGATTTTACGATCAGTAAAGCCTGTAGTATGCAAATATGCAATGCGTCAGTGATTATCTCGATCAATCATAGCTAGCTTGCCTGAATAATGGCCTTAGATCTGCTGCTTGATTGCGTGCATGCTAACTTCAATTTGTCTTCCATGTGGACCTGATCAGTTACATGCTGAACAAGTAGTTTTGCTGCAGTTTTGCCTTTTCCACCATTTATGGTTGAGCACTACTACATCTGTTTTCTTCGGGCTTCACTATACCTAGCTACCTTCCTATACTATATCTGACAGCATAAATAAACTTTCAACGAAAAGGGTTAGTTGACAAAAACTTTGTACTGGTCCCAACAATATCGCGCGCACTGTGTGATATAAGGACACGCCTACGATGCCCAAATCAATTTCCCAATCTTATCTTTCACGGTGTACGTATAAAATAAAACTCTCCTTAAATTCTCAAGTCGAATATTTCCTGCCAATGAACTACATGCAGCAACTAAAATTCCTTCTCGGGCTAACGTGAGCAGCAACAGAGGAATTCCACAATAAACAAATACTCCCTCCATATCTTTTTACTTGTCGTTAAGACAAGAAATGTTAGTTCATTTTAGTGCATTTTTTTGTCTGAAACGTCATCTATTAAGATATAGAGGGAGTATAAGATATCAATCTCGTTAACTACCACAATAGGATATTAATTAGTTGGAGGATGAAGACAGAAAAACAATCCTTCTTGGCAGCCAAACAAATGTGTTGTAATCACTTAATTCAAGACCCGATCAGTTCAGCAGCTTGACCAGGTATCAAGTAAAATATACTAATGCTGAACCAACTAAACTCAACAGATGAATATATCGGCAGCACCAAATAACTTTCTCTGATTAATACTCAAATAGTAGCAGCAATTGATAGAGGGATCAGCTTATCGATAAAACATATATAGTTAGTCCCCACTAAGAGTAGTAATTTCTATTTCTTTGCAACCATGTTGAGCCACATTATCTCAAATTCTTATCACCGTTAGATCGTTTCTTTCTGTGGACATCTACCCGTCCATTTGTAAGTTACTATTTTCAATCCACTTATTAATGCACCCACCCATTTGTAAGTTACTATTTCTAATCCACTTATTCATGCACCCACTCACGTTAATATCCATTCATCATGTCACCATGCATTACTCGAACCAGCATACAAAACTGATTCCCGCTAACATTATACACCACTACTCAACAATCAAAAGTCATCTCCCACTCACGTTAATATCCAACAACCAAAAGTCATCTTAATGACGTCATTGTCCTTTCAATTCCTCTCCAGCATAGTATATATGCCACTCGCTCAACCCCAGAAGCAGCGTATTCTTGTTCACTGTCAGAAAAATAAAGCAGTGCATCCAGCTCGGCAAGTGTGACGAGCTCTTCCAGGACAGCTATGACTTCGTGGAGCTGGTGGTGGCGCACGACAAGATCTCATCACCGACGGGCGACTGTGAGTTGCCCTCCCCCGGAAGCTGTCCAATAAGACCTTCATTATTGTAACCATCTAATCAACTTTGTACACATCTTATATCTATGGAATGCATGTCTTATTCATTTCTTTCTTCTCTAACCAAAGAATAATTCAAAAATCTATTATTTTTCATCCAAGAGATTTCTCATGTGACTTTCAACATAATCTCTACAAATGCACCATTAATATGAGTCTTTCTTTATTAAAAATCTATCATTTTTTATTTTTTAGCAAACTCGATCTAAGTGCTTATTTGTCTTACTACATCCTCTCCAAAGTATTTTATTTAAAGAATTATTGTATTTTTTATCATAGTTTATCAAAAAGCTCTTTCAAATCCCGTAGCAACGCGCGGAGAATCATCTAGTAATAGATGCAAACCAAACCCAAGATAATTTCTCCCACCCGTGCACGAAGACACAAAGAGAATAACTAACCATAACCCACCATATTAAGGTATGGACGGAACAGAAGGTAGGGATCCAACGAAGAAATCCGACGTAGCGCACCTAGAAAACAATCCCTGATCGCGCACTCATTCACGATCCACCAGGACGGCAGGTAACCGAGAGGAGGGAGAGAGAGAACTGTCGGCGCTCTTGCTCGGGGACGGCGAAAACCCTCCACAAAGACAACAGAAAAATCCAACTCCCGTTTACAGGGGCCGCGGCCCAACTTAAGGGCACGCAGGCACCAGGACTCAAGTCCAACTCCAACAAGGCCAAAGCTAACTCCTAACCAACTCGTTAAATAATGGAAAAAGTCTAAATTACTATCTCCAACTATCTGCTTTGTCCGAATAACCCACTAAACTATTTTTGTGTTTACTAAACCCCCACCTTTTGCTAAACCAGGTTACTATTCACCTTTGGGTACTAATCCAATCTGGTTTTGATGATTAGGAGGGTGGTTTGCTGACTGGGCACGATACATGGGATTCCTACGTGGCAAAGAGAGCTAAAAGTCCACAAAACCCCCTCCGACCGGCCCAGCCCAACAAGTGCTCCCTCTCTCTAACTCTCGAGTCTCGATGCGATCGACGCCGCCATCGCCGCACGTCATCCCGCCCCGCATCGCCGCCGTTGCTCATCCATCCACCATCCCGAACCACCGCCGCAGGTCCGCTTCGCCTCCACTCCGCTGTTGCTTGGTCCTCCCCATCCGGCACTGTCGCCCCATCGTTGGTCAGCCATCGTCATCCGGAACAATTTGGGGATAGGTGACCGGCCGGGAAGTTATTCCTGGGTGCACACGAGTGAGGACAAAGTGTGCAGAAAAGACATGTGTTGGTCTGTGAGGGCAGTCTATATCCTAGAGAGCTGCCAGAGGTAAATGGGCCCGGCCTCGGGGAGGCGGGACGTTATAGAATGGTATCAGAGCCGACTCTCGCGGTTTCATGGGCACGTACGTGCATAAGTACGCGGGCATGAGCACAGACGCGTGCGAGCGCAGATACCATCGGCATGTGGACGGGCGCATGGCGGGTCAGTGCGCGGGCATCTGGGATGCACTGTTGGCACTGGACGCACAGACGTGGCACATGGGCTGTTGGCACTGAACGTACGGGACGTGGCCAAAAGAGGACGTTCCTGACTTGGGATTGACCGATGGGGACGTCGGTCTCTTAAGAGGGTGAGTATGTGACATCCCGACCCGGGGCTTAATAGAATTAATAGGATACTCATACCAACAAATTGCAACTTCTTTTCCAGAAGCCGGTCTCCAAAGAACTCTGAGGTTAAGCGTGTTTGGCCCAGAGCAATTTGGAGATGGGTGACCGGCCGGAAAATTATTCCTAGGTGCACATGAGTGAGGACAAAGTGTGCAGAAAAGACATGTGTTGGTCTGTGAGGGCAGTCTATATCCTAGAGAGCTGCCAGAGGTAAACGGGCCCGGCCTCCGGGAGGCGGGACGTTACAGCTGCGCAGGTCGTCGTCGATGCACTGCTGATGGGAATGCTAATGCGGCTCGTAGGAGGAATGGCACTAGGTTCAGGTTCAGGTTCAAAGGCAGCAGGTTCAGGTTGCAGAGCCAATACAACTTCAGCAGGTTCAGGTTGCAACAATAAGTTCAGGAGGGCAACAACAGCAAGCTCAGGAGAAGTAATGTTTTAGATTGTAATTCTAGGATGGTGAAATAAATTGTCATACGGTTTCCATTGTATTGTAATTCTAATATTGTCATAACATGATGAACGAGGATGGTGAATAAATTGTCATTCGGTTTCCATCAGTGTTCTTTCAGCTCTTCAACAAGAAGCTGATAATAACTACTTGCTCCATAAATCGATCACGATCAGTGCGGCAATCATACATCTTCGTCGTCAGGTGCAGCTGCCAAATCCACTATCTGCTAGAACTGAAAATGTGAAGGAAACAACTTTCTGAAAGTCCAAGACAAGCTATTCACTGACGACTTGTTGGAAGAGCCAGAGCCTGTTGGTTTGGTTAACACCAACAGTATGCTAGTATTTCAACGTGTAGCCTCTTGCAGCAACTATAACACACTTTTCAGGCATTGGGGAAATCAAACCAAGTCAGGCAATTGGATAATCAGTACATAAGAGCACCACTATATATAAGACAAGAGCTCATGTTGCATCAATATAACTTGAGCTGGTAGATAACTGATATGTGGCATTGTACCATAACTAACATAGAAGAACCAAAGTTGACTAAAGTAGTTACGTGCAAATAACTAACTTAATTCACAATAAGAGTTGGCCCAACTTTTGACAGAAATAAGTTGCTAGAAATCTAATCATTTTCTAGTAGACGCTCCCCTCTCTTTCCTTGCAAGAACCTTGAGCCTTGGAGAGTGCCTTGGCTTGGGAGCTGATTTGTTCATCACTGGAGTTGAGGTTGATTGGGAAGAGGCATATCACAGTGAGTAATGTTTTGATTTTGTTTTGTCTTCCTTGACTTTTTTAGTGGCCCCACTGCTTTCGAGGACCCGCACAAATGAAAACTAGTTAACAATGGAACAGACAAGTCCTAAAAAAATTCTGCATCACATATACTTACCTCTGTGCCAGCTATAGAATTGCCTAACCTTCTCAATGTCCTTTACATTCTGATCATCATGAACCCTTCGTTCATTAGCTGCATTAAGCCCCAACTGATCTCCCACTTTTATAACTCCATGTGCACTGTACATCTCAACATAAATTTCTGCCGCTCCTCCCTCTGCGATACAGGTACACATATGAAGGCATGCCTGGTCATTTGCAAGTATCTTTAGTCCATTATTTAGTTCAGTTCCTAGGGTCAACCAATGAAAATCAATGTTGTCGTCTGCAGATAGTATCACATGATCAGCCAAGAAACCCCTCAATTCTGGCAATGACACCTTGTCCCTGTCCAAATATGACATAGCCACTGCACCTCCAACATAGTTCAGTCCATATCCATCATAATCGAATTGTCCTCCCAAATGAAATCTTATTGGTAGACTATCGAGAGGTTCTATTGCACCTGTCAGCTAACACAACACAGTTCAAAAGCAGAGGGGGAAAAAAAATCAAACTTCAACATTTCAGAACAAGGAAAAAAATCAAGATTGATTCCATCCTAATTCAGGACGCTACAACCCTAGCAGCACAAACTACATGGATAGCATCCCATACTGTAATGTCCTAGGGTAATGGAACACACCTGATTGCCGTAGTTTTCACCGATCAACTTGTTCTACCTGCGATCACCCCCTTTGCTCGATCCGCCAAACCTGGCAACGACAGCGGAGTCGAAGGCGCCGCTGGGTCTTGGTGCAGAGGAGAAAATCGAGAGGGAGGGAGAAAAACAGAGTCAGATGGGCCGGCTCGCGAGGGGTTTATGGGCCGCACTCTTTTTTGCCACGTTGGAATGCCATGTGTTGCGTCCAGTCAGCAAACCACCCTCCTAGTCATCAAAACTAGAATGGATTAGTACCTAAAGGTGAATAATAACCCGGTTTAGCTAACTGTGGGGGTTTAGTAAACAAAAAAATAGTTCAGGAGGTTATACGGACAAAGAGGATAGTTGGGGGTCGTAATTTAGACTTTTTCCTTAAATAATTAACTAGGACTCTCTACTCTAACAAAACCTGTTCTTGCATGAATATAGTAGTAGAATAAAGTGGCAGCCATGCAAAGTCTATCGTAGTAGGAAGCATATTAAAACAATACGGCAAGCTAACTGAATTAATTAACATGCTAGCATGAAGCCCTCACGTTGGATTTTCCTTACCCTGCACTTTCGTTTCCTGCTTGCTATGAAAATGAGTTCCCACAATTAATTTCTTGCGTCATGGCACATCGAATTCCTCCTTCATATTGTTCTTCAAATCAAATAAAAATGATCCAAGCTTGATAGTAGGCATTTTGAAAGAAATACCAGCTGAGAGATTTAAATCAGTGCATAAATTTTCAAAATAAATATTTGAAGACTTGATTGTCACATCACTATGTACTGTCTTGTCGCTTTATTTACCAACTGAAGGGAAAGATGCATTTATCCAAAAAAACATATAGTATATCTAGATGCATAGTAAAAATTACGCATATAGAAAAGTCCAAATAGCTAATAATTTGGTGTGGAGGGAGTCCTATATCTGACACAATAAATTTTCTTCAATTTTATCAGAGTAACAACGCAAGCAAGGACTTGAAGAAAAAAGTAATTTGGACAGGCTCAAACAGAATTACAATGCCTACCCCAGCTTATAGGACACATGCATGGCATGCATGGAACATCGCCAAAGAGCCATGAATTAAAGCTGACACTACTTTATGCCGAGTGCCCGAGTTGCATGAACGAAGGCTGCACTGAACGAATCCTTCCAACTTCATCCCTTAATTAGGCATGCAGTATTATTGCTGCAACGACCACTGCGCGTGTGTGTGTGAGTGAGTGATAAAACATGCACGTGTATAGTACAAAGTACAAACGAATAATAACCAAATGCATGAAGGGTGAATACAATCTGCATGGACGAGCAATGAAAATCGCATGAAGGCATGCACCCTGCAGATAAGATATATTGCCTCGCTCGCTGCAACAAGCTAGGAAAAAGCTCGAGCTAGTTCTCTGCCTACAGCCTAGTCGCTAGCTAGCTGTGCGTCCAGGCTTGTGCTCACCGGCCGCCAACCAGCCTCGCTCATGGCCGACAACCGCCGCGACGATGAGGAGGAGGTCGAGTTCGAGGCGATCACCGAGGATGTGCGTTGGTATCCCGTGCCTTTGCGTTTGTGTGTGCGCCCGGCCGGAAAGCTTGTTGCATTGCTTCGAATTGTCAGTGAATTCCTTGCATCATTGGCTCTCTGTTCTGTTGCAGTATCAGCTCCCGGATCCTCAGGACTTCGACCCCGGTGATGGCGAGGTGAAGGTGCTCAACCAGTCCCTGCCAGGCTACTACAGCAGCATGGCGTCCATGGTGAACAAGATTCGCCATCATAACGCGGTCCTTGCCAATGAGTACCGCCGCTGGATGTTTGAAGAAAGGAATCGTAAGAATATTATATTGGTTTCTGTTCTCGATCCAGGCCGGGCAACGTGCTGAGCACTGCACAACACGTACGATTGCATCGTCTAATAAGCAATGTGAATTTTCTGTTGTAGGCCTGCTGGCTGACCTTAGGACAATGAGGGACGGCGACGATGGTGTCCGCACGTGGCTTAAGAAGATCAAGAAGCTGGAGGGTGTCCCTTTCGAGATGCCTGTGGCGCTCAATAACGCCGTCACTGATCTCCTCGGCGCTCCCAAAAAGACCAAGCCTGAGACCGACGAGAGCGGCAAAGAAAATAGCGACAACAAGAACCAGGAGGAGAAAGAGGACGGGGACGAGGAGGAGGACGACGATGAGGAGGAAGATAGCGATGAGGAGGAGGAGGACGACGACGACGACGATGAGGGAGATACCGACGAGGAGGACAAGGACGATGACGATGACAATGAGGAAGATAGCGACGAGGAGGAAGATAGCGACGATGACGAGGATGACGAAGACGAGGAGGAGGAGGACAGCGATGATGAGGATGACGAGGATGATTATTGAGCCGATGCTGCTTCGCCCAATTATCCTGCTGCTTGATCTGCTGTTATTTCACAGTCCACTGTTTTTCTTTTCGAGTCTGAATACTTTCTTCCGATATTGTTGCCAAGATTGCTTTATTTCTCATTGTTTTGGTAACATGTTCCACTATCAAAATCCAACGGTTGTTGCTGCAGATGGTCGAGGATATGTGTCCTGCACTTGCTCCCTCCATTTGAAATGTAAGGCAGTTTGCTTTATCCTAAGTCAAAGTTTGACTGCCCTAAAAAAAGTCAAAGTTTGACTGAAATTACAAAGACAAATATTAGCATCTAACACGTCAAATAAGTAAATTATAAAAACATATTTTATAATGGATTCAGCGGCAGAGTTAGCCCACATAATCACCGGCCTAAGCTCTATTAGAAACCTTTGTCAGGTCACTTATGAACAGGGCGTAATATGGATCTAATTGTTCTCATTTGGCATTTAAAATATTATCACCCTTGTCTATAAATTTGGTCAAACTTAGAGAAGTTTGACTTAGGACAAACTCAAATCTTTTATATTTCAGGATAGTAAACCCGGAATGGATGTTTGAATGCTAGCATTTCCGAAGAGAAACACGTAGCACATGGATGCGTTGTACTGCCGACAAGCACACATCATTTAATTTAATATTGAAAAAAAATAATTATGTAAAATTTGATCATGGGTAGGTTGGAGACTCGAATAACCCAGGTGATAGGTCCACCAAAACTAAGTGATGTGAGCTTTGGCGTCGATAATATATATGACAAGTTTTATGTATACTCGCTTGTAGCTACTTTCGCCATCAGTACACCACCGTTCTTATGTCGTTTACATACTCATTTATCACTTTGAGTGTATACTAATTTTAAGATACTTTAAAGAGATACATACAAAATATTTCAACAGCATTCCTGTGTCGGTACCCTGTAGCAGGGATACCCACTCCTACTGCAACAAGGCAGGACTCGCGTAGTCATCCACAACTACGCCCTAAGGGGTGGAGCAGCCGGGCCCCAGGGGACCGGCTCTTACCTCACCGGGCCACCCGTTCCCTGCTCTAGGAACGGGTCCGGTGACGCCACGTGTCCCTGAGGAGGGAAAGCTCCGCGCCAACAGCCGAGGGCTCGGACCCCCCGTAGGGGTCCGGGACCTCCCCGTGTCCGTCCGGACCTCCCACTCCGGGTAACGGGATCCGGAGTATCCGGCCCTATACCCGGAGTATCCGGGTTAGGCAGGGGAAATCCTCATGTTTTGCTCTTTTAAGTTGTTTTTGTGGCTCACACAAGGTTGTCTAAGTTCTCTTCAGCACTAGTTTCAAATCAAAACCCTTGAACCAAGTCCCTCTTGATAGTACGGCGTTCCTATACTCAAATTTCAAATATAAAATCTAGTTTATTGAGTACGCTTGAACACCACATTTTCATTTCCTTTTTGAGGGGTCGTACATCGTCACTTGTTTCACCTGTACAAACTCATCACCTGCACACATGCTCAATTACACGATTAAATACACATGTGTTTTGTCAGTATTTACCAAAACCTAGTTAGGAGCTTAGATCACTTTCAATCTCCCCCTTTTTGGTGATTGATGACAACCCACATGTAGCTCATTTGATAAACATAAAACAGTAAACATCTAGCATATAAGAGCTCCCCCTTAATGTATGCCATGAACTTGAATTTCAAACTTAACCTCACAAATGTGAATAATCGGCATAAATCTCAGAAGAAACACAAAAGCTCTTATATGATATACAGTGGGGTGAGCAAGTATGTGCACAAAATAAGTGTGATGCATATGATATGATATTCACTCAAGAAAAGGTGTGTTTGGCAGCAGGACCCGGAGACTCTGGGTAGGAGCCCGGAGACTCCAGACCAAGAAGTCCGGAGTATCCGGCCTGTAGCCCGGAGTATCCGGCCCCCTGTGCACAGAACATAGAAAACAGCAGTCAACATATCTCAAATAAGCCACAAACTAGCATAAAATCCTTAGAACATACTCAAATTCGACAGCTAAGCACAGAGTAGCACACATTACAAATGTTCTCACACCACATAGTCCTTACAACAATCACAAGAGTTCGAAACGGAATGAAAAACGACATAAGTTCGATACATGCCCAAATGAGTACATAAATGGCATTTTCACTCCCCCTTTTTAAACAAGTGCCAAAAAGAGAATGAAAAGCGGCACGAAGATCTTCTACTCATCATCATCTTGGGCGGCGTCCTCGGAGGTGTCCTCATCTTCTTCGGAGTCGGGGTGCTCGCGGTAGTTGAGGGGCTCTTCTTCCTCGGTCTCCTCATCCTCATCAAAGATCTCTTGGCCATGAGGAGGAGCACGGCTAGAAGAAGTAGCAGCGCGGTGACGCGGAGAGTGAGCTTGGCGACGTGCACGAGGAAGTGGAGCATGTGCAGCAGCAATAGCGGCCTCATCGGCGGCATCCCACTCAGCAAATGGGTCATCAAATTCTGGTAGCTCATGATGTGGATCTAATGGAAGTCCTATATGACCTCGTACCTCATTGATGGAGCGCTTGCTCTCATGGACATCTTGAGCAATATTTCTGCACATCCCAAATAAGCTACGAAGTGCTCTCTTCACAAAAGAGTCATGGTGATGATGACGGGATGATGAAGAGGCACCCAAAGAAGATGGAGCAGGATCAAGCCTTGGGTTTCTTGTTGAGCCATCATGACGTGGAGGAGGAGGAGGAGGAGGTGCATCTCTAGATCGTGCACGAATGTGAAGTGGCTCATGCTTGACAGTATTCGGAAATGTGACCTTTGTCACCCTCTCAATCATATACATGATATAAGGCGCAGCAGGAAGTGACTTCTTGGTCTCAATCATGGTCCTTCTCAGCTCATTCCAAATGAAATCCATGATGCAAAAGGGTCGTCCACTGGGTAAGGTGCGAGCTAGAAGGTTTTTGCATAGTACCGAAGTGCCGCCGGATCCCCATCCTTTGCAACAACAGTAGCCCTGAAGAATTGATTCATGGCATAGTAGACGGGCAAGAGGGTGCTTGCATTTCCTTCCTCGGCACTGATAGGATTGAAGAACAATGTTGGCACGTGATATGGCTTGAGTTGTCGTTCAACATGAATAGGGTCTCGTGCCTCATCCTTAGTGCCAAGTCCAAGTATCCTAGAGAAGGTCATGTAATCCACTCCATACTTGGCTCCCTCTGTGGTCCAATAGAAAGCAATCTCCCCTTCATCATAGTATAGTGAGGAGTGAAATTGTGCCAATATCTCCTCATTCCAATCATATCTAGAACCCATGACATCATACAATCCCATTTCCTTGCACTTATTCATGGCTACATTGAAGAATGGATCATTCATCCTCTCATAGTAAGTCCAATCCACATACTTGCAAGGAACAATGGGTGCACGAGACTTACGCATCACAACTGAGGAATAAAAGTCTTCATGAAGCTTGCACCAAAAACGCATCTCAAGTCCGACACACTTCTCATATTTGTATACCTCTTCCTTGCGAGCCTCCCTAAGGGCCACATCCTACTTGTAATAGTTCCTTGCCATCTCAACCGCAAAACCAAGAACCACTCCAGGTCTCATGAGCCTTGGAATGTTTGGATAGTGAAGCGTCCCCACATAAGTAGAGACTAAATGTGATACAAATATCAGTCCCAGGAGGCTGATAACACATTTATTCAACAGGTGGTACAGTCACCGTACAAACCTCCGAGGAGGCGGACACTCAATACAAATGATAATAAGTAATAAAACAACTACGGTGATACACCACAGCATGACCCAGACGGTCTCCAGCTCGGGCTCAGAGTAATGCACTAGCAGAAGCATCTTGCAGAGGACCAACACCACAAGCAAGATTGGGCGCGGACGCAACCTCTACTCAACGTCTTCAACAACGAAGTCTGGATCCTCTTCTGAAGAAAAACCACAAATATATATCGGGTGAGTACAAAAGTACTCAACAAGTCCAACCCCATCCATGGAGGGGGATAACAAAGATATGCACGGGATAAATCAAGGATAAGGCTGGGGTTTGTTTGCAGTGAAGCTAGATTTTACACATGCAGGGGTTTATTTTTGAAAAGAGTTTTCTTAAGGCAGTTTCTTACTTAACCGAGTAAGGAGTGGGGTTGATGTGGCAGGACCGCCCTAATTAATCCGGCTCAAGTGCACTAACCATCATCTTAAAGATAATCCCGGCTAACACGCACTTTAAACGGAGCAATTCGGCAGTGCTGTCGGGTAAAGTCCCGAAGAATCCACCTGAGCGTCGATCGAACCCAAAGCTTACATGCAACCCACACGAAGGTGAGTCTGGAGAGTACAACAATTCACAGATACATTACATTACAGAGTCTTGACTTAATTATTACAAACCAAGTTCGAAATCTTCGAAAGGTACTTGAAGTTCGAATTGAAAGTAGTTCAGAGTTCACTGCAGCGGAAATAAAACGAGTTCTAAATGACGATACATGATGCCATGATGAAGCCCGTACATGACATCACTCGGCATTGCCATCGTTGGCCGGGGTCGTATCCCACTCCACCGACCAACCAGGAGGCAGAGTACACGGCCAAGTCAAACTAGCAATCATGTCCTCAAAGGTATCACCTGAAATAAAATTGAGCCACAAGCAAGACTGAGTATGCTAATACTCAGCAAGGCTTACCCGACTAGGATACAACTAGCCCTCTAACTAGACATGCAACGCTTTTGGCTTGAGGGGTTTGTTTTTGCCGAAAAGCAATAAAGAGTAAGTCCTTACTTTCTGATTTTAGCTTTCAAGTTCTAGTTTGATTAACCATTCTACATTAGCATCTATCCTAGAGCATACATGGTGAAAAACAATTATTTTTCATCATTCCATCATATTTCTCATCATCATTGTTCCACTTCTTACTCTATGTGGCAAAAGGGTTAAGCAGTCTCAATATCCGTGAGAGACGGACGATTCGAATCGAATTTGTTAATCTGGCCAGGCAGACCTAAACACACGCATGGGGAATGCAATCACCCACGCGACTTTTCCCCTTTTTCCCCGGGCATGAAACAGGCCCACCGCCCTAGGGTGCCCTGCACCCGTGCGTGACCATAGACCAGACAGTGGGGAGTATGTTCCACTGCCGGTTCCATCAGGTACTTAAGCTTACCGATTACCATATTCTCGGCATGTGGTTAGTACGTTCAAACGCTTAACCACCACTACCACACACCGCGGCCTTATCCATTTTCACTAAACAGACGGGGTATCATGAGTACCACAACCCCGCCCGTAAACCTTATATTGCAGTGCGTAGTAGTCATTCAACTCCTATAAGCTCGCGAGTGACAGGAAATCACTCGACTTCTACCGAACCATTAGCATAGCCAACTAGCGACCTACACATACTAGTGTTCAAGCATAGGTACCTAGGATCATGCAACTAAGGTTCCAAACAATTCCTGCAACTTAAATGCACAAGTAAAAAAAGGAATATAAAAAGTTGCATAAATTTAGAATAGGTAGGACATGCTCCGGGGCTTGCCTTCCTGAGCGGAGCTAGCCTTGGGCTCTTCTGAACTCTGGTTCAGGTCTTCAGTGACTTCAGTTAGATTAACTTGAGCTTCACGCTGCTCACTCTCGGACTCCGGCACCAACTTGTACGTACCGTCAGGGAGAGTAGTCGAATCCATATGAAATGCATAAGCGTGAGTTATTTTAGTGATACGATTTAATCAATTCTTCCCCAAAAAGTTGTAATCCAACGCAACTCAAGATGATTTGCAATATATATTGCTACAACATTTTGGGCAATCATTTAGAGTAATGACCAACAACTGACTTCACAAAGTTACTAGGGTGGATTTTGCCTATTATCCCTATGCAGCAAAAGAAATGATTTTTCTCATTTATTACTAGGTTAAGCATGTCCTTATCATAAATAAAGTTAAACAGAGATTATGGGTTTGAAAATTTTATACAAGGTACACCTCCGAGAAACTTGCCTATTGTGAAATTTTCAGCCCATTTCATGCAGCCTATTAATCATGAAAAATAACACAAACAGCTACTGCTAGAAACAAAAATGAATATTATAGGTCAAACTATGCAAGTACTGGTAACGAAATTTTAACTGCGTGTTTTCTACCTAAAAATGAGCCTGCCACAAATTTTGCACAATTAAACAAGCATTGTACAGGGCATGAAAAATAGAGCAAAGTATAGCTGCATGGATCAAAGCTAATTTCTACAGACTGTTCTAGCAAGTTACAGAGCCTCATCTTTTACCAGCACGGTTATATACTCAAGGTTAATCCCTTGAAAAATTATTAGAATTTTTCATGTACAGAAACTATTTTTAATGATTTAATGTAGCTATCCTCACAAAAATCATTTGGTCCAGATTGACTTAACTCAAAATTCTCAAACTTTTTCAGTAGACTCTTGGAACTAAAATATAAGTACTGTAAAAGTTTGAACCCATGAAACATATCATAACAACTTGGATAAATAAAACTATCCCTCCTAGGCATACAACAAGAGTTAAATAAAATGGTAGCTAGGCATGTAAACTGTCCACGAAATTTTTACACAAGCTTATACATCTAACATGTAACCCACTGACCAAAAATGGCTAACAACTCATGCTTGTAACTTGAGATCTAATATAAAGCACATTTCCTTTGCATTTTAAATGAAGTAAAAACTATTCAGGAAAAGAAAAAGTGCATGTAGAAAAAGTTGTAGATCTCTTTGCAAAAATTCCAGAACAATTGAGTTTGCATTTTTCTAATTTTTCTACAATTTTTAAACGAATTTACTTGTTTGCTGCTTTTCAAAACAAAAAGATAAAGGGGCTCACAGACATGCCCTTGGCCGGAGCCAAGAACAGGGGAGGCGGCGGCGGGGGTTTCCCGGCGAGGAGAAGGCTCGCTGGCGGCGGGGAAGTGGGGGAACGGCAAGAGGGAGGCGAGAGCTACTCAAAGGTAGGCTTGTCGAGGTCGGGGGCGGCCAGTGGCGGGGTGGGCGGCGGAGCAGTGGCTCGCCGGTGGCGTCGAGCTGCGGCGGTGCCGCTCCGGCGTGGGAGGAAGGGCGACGACCGGCCGGGAAGCTTCACTGGACCACGAGAGAGCGAGTTTGGGGGTCAATTTGTGTCGAGGAGGGGCGGGGAGTAGGGCTCCATGGCGGCCTACGGAGGAGTGGCGGCCATGGCGCTGGCGGGGGGTTTCTGGGCGGCGGCAGGAGCTTGGGTGGTCTTCGGGTGCGCGCGAGGGAAGAGTGGGGAGGTGATGGTGCTTCTGGGAGCCGAAGAAGAGGAAAAGGAGCTCGGGTGGGGGAGGAACGTGGGTGGCGGCCGGTCAGTGGACGGCGGCGAGCTCAGGCGCGCACGAGGGGGGGGGGTTCTGGCCATTTAACGCGAACCAAGGGAGAAGAGGGAGGAGGTTTGGGGTCCGGTGGCGCGCGGCATTGATGGCCGGCCACGGTCAGCGGCTCGGCAGGGCACGGCCGGCCCGTTTGGGCGCCACGGCGGCGAGGCGGCCCGTCGCCGTGCTCTTGTCGCGGCGTGTGCGTCAACGGGCAGGGCGCGGTGAGGACGGCGTGCGCGCTCAAGTGGGGTGGGGCGTCAGCGGCGCGGCACCGCGAGGCAGCGCGGCGGCAGCGAGGCAGCGAGGCCGCGGTAGCGGCGCAGCGAGCCCAGTGCTCGAGTGCCTGCACGCTCGGGCAGGGGAGGGTCAGCGAGGGAGAGAGAGAAAGGAGAGAGAAAGAGGAGTGGAGAGAGAAAAGAAATGTCAACGTTTTGACTTGATCCAAACTCAAAATTTTCAATGGAAACTCGAAAAATTTTGAACACGAAAGTTGTTCAAAATTCCATTTCCTACAACTTTCCTTTCAGGCAAAACTTCGTTTGAGTAATGATTTGAAAGTTAAAAATTTGAATTCCAGTTTAAATGAACCCACTGTTTTTCAGGGTTTACTCAAAATTTCATGTTGTAACTTGAAAAACTTTGAACACGAAAGTTGTTTATCTTGTCAAACCCTACAACTTTTGTTTTGGGCAAAAGTTCATTTGAGCAAAGGTGCGAGAGTTGACTTTTTAGTGTATTTAAACGGAATTTCGGCTTTTACGCGATCACCAAAACAGGGTTTACTGTGTCATTTGATGTTAATGGCAAGCTTAAACAGTGCTAAACACGGGAGGTGTTACAGTTGATCCCACACAAAGGATTCAAGTTTTAATGCTATCAAACTCCCCATCCACAGTAGCTCACGACACAACTGCCGGACAGCTTCCCAAAACAACTCACGCCATGGAAACATCCCTCCTGAAAGTCTAGTTGTGTGACCAAACCGTAACTTGCCCAATACCGTGGGCACGGCTATTCAAATAGGTTTTACACTCTGCAGAGGTGTGAAACTTTACCCACAAGTGAGGTACCACGGCACGATCATCTTAGTGTCAGTGTAGATCCCATCAAAGCCATTACCCACCTTAGCTAGACCTGACTAGCCAACACGGACTCCACCAAGGGGCCATTGACCTAACACCGAGGTTTAACCGGGGCATAAGTCAACACGATCTTATCCCTTCTCCTTGGTCACCCGTTGCTCTCAGCTCTCCTGATGGCTATCAGACTAACTAGTGGGGTTTATGCTAAGTCGTTGCCACATACAACGGTCGAGTATTTTGCACGATAGTTGAGTTAGGTAAGATGACACATCAACTTGGTCCTTAATGGTGACGAGATGGATATCTCCCATCCTCCTCGCCCAACCACAAAGGTACGAGCCTCCGATATGGCAATCCACATAGAAATGCCATCCATCCATCCCATCTTAACATTCTATTCTTTTATAACTCAACTTCCCTTTTCTCAATACTCACGCATTTTCCCTTTCATAAAACATGTTGTAACCATTTTTAGTGTAATAAAACGTGTACCGGGTCCTAAGCGGCGCTCTAGCAGTGATTAACATCCAAATAGAATAAATCGTATTTAGATATTAATCTAGGTGGTTAAGGAATAGTAATAACAGATCATGGGGTGGCTATCCAACCATGTTTTCAGTAGTCAAAGCATATAAAATTGTGTGAAACAGGCCAACAGGTTGTGTTTATAAAACTGGGTCGAAATATGCAATCAAATGATGAGATTGAACTTGCCGTCTTCAAAGCCTTCTGGGAGTTCCTGCTCGCGGTACGGTTCTTCCGGCTCCGGCTCACGGTACTGCTCGGCAAACTCCTCAACGGGTTCTCTCTCATTCACACTGGTATCTACAGCGCACACGAACAAACACACAATAAATAACAATAAATAAATGTTTTATCATTGAGCTCGAATCAGAAGAAATTAGGTTATGGAGGTAGGAATAATATTTTTGGGTGATTTTCTATTTGCATGGCCGAAATTATGGTAGAAACGACGTGGTAAAGTTTCAAGGTGATCTGAGGATTTTTGGCGCATGAAATGATAGGTCGAAGAGGGGTTTAGGGACTAAACCGGGGTTTTGGGCTTATTGCAAATATTTTTGAGATGTCAAAGGCTTGATTATTATTTTGGAAAATATTTGGGCTACTCTAGAAATGGCTAGGGGTATATTTGAAATTATGTTTATATGGTGGAAAAGTTGGTTTTAAATAAAATAATAAAGAGGGGTCTTCTTTGTAAAAGGACTAAAGAGAGGGGGGATTCTTTAAAGAATAGGAGAAAGAGGAGGGGGCTAAGGGCAAAACGCCCTTCTTCTTCCTCCTTCCACGGGAAAACAGAGGAGGGGGCAAGGGGGGCGCCGGCTCTCTGGGCGCCGGCGATTCTGGCGGCCGGGGAGGAGGGGAAAATGGAGAGGAGGCCGTGAGGAACCTATTCTCCACCTCGATTTGGGCCGGGGCGCGGTGAGGGGGCGGCGCTACAAGGGCGATCGGCGGCGGCCACGGCGGCTCTGGGCGGCGGCGCAGCAAGGCCGGGGAGGGGGGTGTGGGGGCGGCGTGGCTTGTGGTGGTGGTGGGCAACGCGAGGGGCCCATTTATAGGCGGAATAAGGCGGTGGTGGAGGGGGTCCGTGGTGGTGGCCGGCCGGCGAGCTCGGCGGGCGCCTTTAATGGCGTTGGGGCCAGCTTGGCCATTTGCGGGTGTCGCGGAGCAGCGCGAGCGCCGAGGGCGTCGGCGTGCAGGGGAGGACGAGCACGTGGAGGAGGGGGGCCAGCTGCTGTGCTCGTCGTCGAGCTCCGCTCGCGAGCAGTGTGGGCTCGGGCAGCGAGGTAGCGGCGCTGCGTTGGATGACGGGCGGTGCGGCGAGCGCAGGCGACGGGATGGATCGGCCAGCGACGAGCGGCGCGGCGAGCATCCTGGCACATGGAGCTCGTGGGGGCGGCCGGGAGCAGGGCGCGCGTGCGTGGACAGGGAGCAGGAGAAGGAAAGAGAAGGAAGAAGAAAGGAGAAGGAGGGAGAAAAAGAAAAGAAGAAAAAGAAAAAGGGAAAAAGGAGAAGAAAAGGAAAAGGAGAGAGGGAGGAAAGAGAGAGAGAGAGAGAGAGCAGCTGTCGGCGGGATTCGCGGCGACGGTCGACCGCACGCGGCGGTGACCGCGGGGTCGATCGAGCACGCGCGGCAGTCGGGCGACACATAGCGCAACACGCAGGACGAGGAAAAGAAAGAGGAGGGACGACGATTGATTTTGGTGTCGGTTTGGACAGAAAACGATTCGAGCTCAGCAACGAAAAAGTTTTGAAAATTATTTTTAACGAGTGATTTGTTTTGGTGAAATTTTTGGATGTTACGAACTTACCCCACTTAAAATGAATCTCGTCCTCAAGATTCGTCTGGCTCCTAAACAGATGAGGAAACTCCTTCTTCAACGCATCTTCACGTTCCCACGTAGCTTCTTCTACTCCGTGTCTGCTCCATTGCACTCTGCAAATCCGTACTTTTGAGTTCCTTGTCCTTTTAGTGATAGTGTATAGAATTTTGACTGGTATCTCCTGGTATCGCAGGTGGGGCTGCAAATCTATTGCCTCTACTGGCACGTGTTCTGCCTTGGGTACCCTTAAACACCTTCTTAGTTGTGAGACATGGAACATCAGGTGTATGTCTGACATTCCTTCTGTTAGTTTAAGTCGGTAGGCCACTTTTCCGACTTTCTTCAGTACTTGGTATGGTCCAATGTATCGAGGGGCTAACTTTCCGTGTACTTGAAACCTCCGGGTCCCTCGAATAGGTGAAACCTTGAGATAGACGAAGTCTCCCGGATTGAAACTTATCTCTCGTCTCTTTTTGTCCGCATAGCTCTTCTGTCTGGACTGGGCTGCTTTCAACATTTCACGGATTTCTGCTACCCTTTCTTCTGCTTCCTTTATGAGGGCTGGTCCAACTAATGAACGCTCTCCTACTTCTGACCACATCAGAGGGTTTCTGCACTTGTTCCCATAGAGAACTCTACATAGGGCAGACTCTGTTCCCAATCTTTACCATAAGTCAGGACACATGCCCTTAACATATCCTCCATGATTTAGTTTACCCTTTCGGTCTGTCCATCAGTCTGCGGATGATAGGCCGAACTAAAATCCAATTTGGTCCCCATGGCCTTATGCAGACTTTTCCAGAACTTGGAGGTGAACTGGGTCCCTCGATCTGAAATGATTCTGCTAGGCACACCATGCAGCTTTACTATATTATCCACATAAAGCCGGGCTAGCTTTTCTCCTCCACAGTTGGTCCGTACGGGTAGAAAGTGAGCGACCTTGGTGAGCCGGTCCACTATTACCCAAATGGAATCATAACATTTCTGGGTCTTAGCCAATCCTACCACAAAATCCATTCCTATCTAATCCCATTTCTAAACTGGGATAGGTAGGGGTTGTAGTAATCCTACTGGCTTCTGATGCTCAGCTTTTATCCTTTGTCATGTGTCGCAATGGGCCACGAACTGGGCAATGTCTGACTTCATTCCATTCCACCAATACTTTTGTCTTAGATCCAAATACATTTTGGTGGACCCTGGGTGAATGGAATATGCCGAGTTATGAGCCTCATCCATGATCATTTGCCGGAAGTCTCCTTCTTTGGGTACACAGATTCTATCCTTTTACCACGAGGTTCCCTTATCATCTACTCGGAAATCCGGTGCTTTGTTTTCCCTAGTATGTTTGAGGATCTTCATTAAATCCTTATCCGAGCCTTGGGCCTTTCTGATTCTGTCCTCCAGGGTGGGTTGGACACTCAGCTTATGGCTGGAGCCTCGAGCGACAATGTGCACATTCAATCGTGCCATTTCCTCTTGCAGGTGGGCATCCTTGGGTCCATAAGATTTCCGGCTTAAGGCATCGGCTACTACATTAGCTTTTCCAGGGTGGTAATGTATTTCCAAATTATAATCCTTAACCAATTCCAACCATCTTCTTTGCCTTAAGTTCAAATCCGGCTGGGTGAAGATATACTTCAAACTCTTATGGTCGGTGTAAATCTCGCATTTATTTCCAATCAACTAATGTCTCCAAATCTTAAGGGCATGCACTATGGCTGCAAACTCCAGATCATGTGTTGGGTAATTCTGCTCATGAGGCCTGAGCTGTCGGGAGGCATAAGCTACTACCTTCCCGTCTTGCATGAGGACACATCCTAGCCCTTGCTGGGATGCATCACAATAGATGACAAAGTCCCGATTAATATCCGGTAGGGTTAGTACTGGGGCGGTTGTTAATCTTCTTTTCAATTCTTGGAAACTTCTTTCACATGACCCTGTCCAAGTGAATTTCTTATTCTTTCTAAGTAGTTCCGTCATGGGTCTAGCTATCTTGGAAAATCCTTCAATAAACCTCCAGTAATAACCGGCTAATCCAAGAAAGCTTCTGATTTCACTAACATTTGTTGGTTGCTGCCAATTGGACACCGCTTCGACTTTCTCAGGGTCGACTGCTACTCCTTCTGCGGTCAGAATATGACCAAGGAAAGCCACTTTCTCTAGCCAAAATCCACATTTGCTGAATTTAGCATAGAGTGTGTGCGCTCTCAACTTTTCCAAAACTACCCGCAGACATTGCTCGTGTTCTTGGACACTCTTGGAGTAAATAAGTATGTCGTCGATAAAGACTACGACAAACTTATCTAACTCATCCATAAACACCTTGTTCATGAGATTCATGAAATAAGCAGGTGCATTCGTGAGTCCAAAAGACATCACGGTAAACTCAAACTGCCCATAACGGGTGACAAAAGCTGTCTTTGGGATGTCACTTTCCTTAATCTTGAGCTGGTGATATCCTGATCTCAGATCAATCTTGGAGAAGTACTTGGCTCCTTTTAACTGATCAAAAAGATCATCAATCCTGGGGAGAGGATACTTATTTTTGATGGTGACCTCATTCAGTGCGCGATAATCCACACACATTCTCATACTTCCATCCTTTTTCTTGACAAAAAGGACTGGGGCTCCCCATGGGGATGAGCTAGGCCTGATAAAACCACTTTGTTGTAACTCCTCTAGTTGCTTCTTCAGCTCCGCTAGTTCTGGGGCTGCCATCCTATAGGGTCTCTTGGCTATGGGAGAGGTCCTTGGGACAAGGTCAATGGAGAACTCTATATCCCAATCTGGTGGCATTCCAGTGAGTTCGTCGGGGAAAACATCGGGGTATTCCTTTACAACCGGAATTCCTTCTAAGGATCTCACTTCCATACTGAAAACCATCGGGTCTGGTCCAGTTTCCCGAGTATGGCAGGTCACTTGCATCCCATCTGAGTTGGTTAGGTGTACTACCTTGTCTGCTCAACCTATGAGACTATTGTGTAGGCTTAACCAGTCCATCCCAAGGATCACATCTATTCCTTTAGACTTAAGTACTACTAGATCTGCTAGAAATTCTACCCCACTTAAATTGATCCTTACCCGGGAACAACCCAGTTGACACTTGATGTCACCTCCAGGCGTTCGGGTTAATAGGGGTATTTTTAGTAGTATCGTAGGTATTTTATGCTTATCCACAAAACTTGACGATATGAATGAGTGTGATGCTCCAGAATTAAATAATACTGTTGCTAGAGTTAAGCTGACTAGGAACTCACCAAGTACCACTCCTTGCGCACTCTGAGCCTCCTGTGCGTTGAGGTGGTTGACGCGGGCTCGTCCATAAGGCTGCTGGCTGTTGTTGTTGTTGTTGCCTTTGTTGTTGCTACCAATGGGAACACGGTTAGCTCCGGATATCGATGGCCTAGGCCCATTCACCGAGTTGGAGAAGGCCGATGCAGTAGGCTTGTTTTTGGCATATGGACAGTTGGCAATGTAATGCCCTGTCACACGGCAGTTGAAACAGGCCCTAGCATTGTTGTCGTTGGTGGTGACTTGGCTTTCATTGCTCTGCAGGGCCTTCATGGCGTTCTGGTTCTTGAACTATGTGCTAGGAGTCCGGGGGCCCGTCACTTGGGACTGGGTCCTATACTGCATTGGGGCTTGAGATCTTGGTGCAGTATAGCTGGAGCTTCTTGGTTTCTGGAAGCGGTCCTGCTGGCAGGCCTTGCTTTCCAGGAACTTGCATTTGTTTTCCTTCCTTCTGCTTTGGCCCTTTCTGTAAGAATGGCCATGTTCATCAGAGTATTGAAGTCTGGGTATATCTGAGGGGTAAGAAGGGTCCGGAGTTCTGGGCACAATCCTTTCTTGAACATGTCCTGCTTCTTTTCATCCTTATCCACTTCCTCGGGTGCATAGCTGGCCAGCTCCATGAACTGGTAGGTGTACTCTTCTACTGACATGCTTCCTTGTTGCAGTTTGCGGAACTCATCCGCCTTGCGCTTCATGATGGCCGAGGTGATATGATAGTGTAACAGAACCGCCCAAATTGAACCGGCTTAAGTGCGCTAACTATCATCTTAATGGTTAATCAAGTTACCATGCACTTAAAACGGTGTAATCCGGTCGTCTGTCGGGTTAAGGATCGAAAAACACTGGAAGTATCGCACGAAGATGAGCACAGATGATGACAAGCAGACAAAAGTTCTCAAAGTTAATTTACAAAGCAGAGCTTTACAAAATGAGGTTTAAACAAATTATCCGAGTTCAACATGCAGCGGAATTCAAATAGAAGTTCAGTTTGAAAACCACGATAACTACGATGACGTGAGGACGTCACATCGAGTCCACCAATGTGAATCCTGGTTAGCTCAAACCAGCAATAGTTACCTGAAAACAAGGTGACAATAAACCCTAAGTATACTAATACTCAGCAAGACTTACCCGACATGAATATACTTAGCCCACTATCTAGACATGCAAAGCTTTTTGGCTCTGGAGTTTGTTTTGCTGAAAAGCTACTAATACTAGATCCTTACTTTCAATATTTTAGCTCAATTTAAGTTTATCAAGTACCAACTAGATTTGCCTGACATCTAAAGCAAGCATGGTTGATCACATTAATCTTTACAGAGTACCACAAACATATCTCATCATACTTCTCTTCTCATTTTCACTTCTTTACTATGATGTGACACAGTGACCAAAGTTCTCTTAACTGAGAGAGACGACGAATCAATCCGATTTAACCTTGCAAGGTGGACCTAACTCACACGACACGTGCAGCCACACCGGACCACATATGTCAACAGATCCCATCATTACCCCGACGTCTGAATCACGCCTACCAAAACCCGGGTGAAGGGTCCCTCACAGCGAACTCCCAGAGAACTAGGAGGCGACATACACTCCAATACCCGCCATCATCCCACTCCCAGAGTAGCAGGTCGCGATTCAAAGTATCGTTGCAAATCAAGTATTTAGCTTACCGGTTCTGACTACCTCCTACTTCCGGCATGTGGTTAGTACTGTTCAAACTCGGTCAGCAACGCCAACATTGGTACGGTCCTCAATCGACACAGGCGGAGGCTTACTTTCCATCCATTTCATATCCAGAACCAATTCATCTCCGCCCGGTCTTCATTTCTCTTCTCTCATTGATTCATTCTCAAACCACACTGCCACAAGTAACAAGATCTTAAATCTCGCGAGTGACAGGAATCACTCGACTTCTACCGAGATCCTACTTAGCAGAGCATTTCTAATGACATCTGCATACTAGTATTGACCCTCAGGTACCTAGGGAGAACATGCATACTAGAGTTCCATACAGCTCCTAGAGCGTAAATGCACGAAATACTTAAATAAACATTGAATACTTAAAATTAGGGTTATGCTCCGGGGCTTGCCTGGGATAACACTGAGTCAGTGTTAGTACTAACAAGACCTTGGGCCCTTCTGACTTTGAGCCGGGTCTTCGGTTGCTCCAGCGGGTTCTTTTCTCTTCAGGATGCATCCACCCAACACCGTCTTGTGGTTCGGTTCCGTCAGCACGTGCTCCATGTCCACACGTTGTACGTCTAGCGTACTAAATGAGATGCAACGATGCAAGTACATGAACTTAAGAAAAACACCACATGATGCATTTAAAAGGCATACAAAACAAGCATAAGGTCACAATTGCATGGGTGTTGATAATGCAATGCAATGCGATTAAAAAGAAAGATATGACTGGGCAATCATTTATCGAGCAAGCACCGCATACACACTCAAAAGGCAAACTGGATTGGTGCTACAATACGAGAGTTCATTCAATTATTTTAGCCTGAAGTGTTTCCTACTAAAAAGCATTACTAGCTTGCTTAGAAAAGGCTAAGCAAAGATATAAAGCAAGAAAGAACAATTAGGACAATTTATTTAACCAGCAAGTCAAAAAGTAAAATAAATAAAAGCAACCCATGAACTAGTTCTCAAGAGGTTAACATAATTTATACAGAACTAGCACAAATTGTTGAAATTAACAAGCAACCATGATTTTCCAGCATTTATTGATAACAGGAGGTAATTAAATTTAACCCCAACATGACATACAAGTTAACTTAAATCAAATCATTGCAAGCACTCACCAATAAGAATTTGCCAAACCTGTCTAGTCAAACAAGAGTTAATATGATTTACCCAAAAAATGACATAACTTGATGCATTGAATCATGCAGAAAGGAATTGCTTAGCAATGCTTTTGGAAAAAGAAAGCTATAGCTGGGAGCTAAACAAATACAAAAACTTAACTTGCAGCCACGTTTTAGTAACAAAAATTAACTGGCATGATAAGATATTGGTAAAGAGTGTAACAAAAATTTATCAACATTTATCGGTGACCGAAAACATTTATTTTAGCCCAAGGATGGAAATCAAACAATCATAGATCCACAAATATGCACATAGGCTATGACCTGAAAAATTTTCAGTGGACTACACATACAAAGAGTAATCTACTGAATAAATTTCATAAATTTTAGAGCAACGGAACAACCGGTATTAAATAAACTAGCTTAAACACAACCCAAAATTTTAGCAGGGGCAAAAGTGACATTTGCCATGCATAAATAGTATTCCTCAGAAGACCTTGATCTAAGCAACCCAAAAAAATTTATCTTGCATTTTTAGCATTTTTCTTCAATTTGTTATGCATTTAAAAAGTTCCAACCGAATAAAAGATTTTGGAAAAGAAAACTTAAATAGGGGCTGACAACTGGGCCCCACCCGTCAATGGGAGGCCTAGCTCCCAGCTCCCCTGCTCTGCTCTCTGCCCGCACGAGCGCCATGGCCGTGGCCACGGCCAGGCTCGGCGGCGATGGTGGTTCCCGCCGGCGGGGTGGCGGGGCGGGCCCGCGGCCAGGGCGGGCCGGCGGAGCGGGGCAGGGGCAGGGGCACGCGCAGGGCAGGGCTCGCACGGGGGTGGCTCGTGATGGCGCGGCGGTGCCCATGGCGGCCGTGGTGGTGGCGCAGCTGCCCAGGCGACAGCGAGGCGAGGTGGCGACGAGGCAGGGCGGCATGACAGCCAGCGCGGGCCGGTGGACCCGACGCGCGCAGTGGCATGGCGCGGGGCCGCGTGAGCACGGCCCGCGACATTCGGCGGCAACCGGAGGGTCGACCGGCGGCGGCATGGCCGCGTTCTGGCGGCGCCGGCGCAGGAAAAGGAGGGAAAGGAGGTCGGGTAGCACGAGGGCGGCACGGGGAAGCTCACCGAGGGCTCGAATCGACTGGAGGAGGGCTGGAGGGGGTCGTCAACGGTGGAGGCGGAGCTCCGGTGGAGGAGCAATGGCGGCCACAGCGGCGCGGGGCTCGATTCGGCTGGGTAACGGCGCAATCAGGCTTGGGGTGTGGTGGAAGAGATAGAGGGTAAGGTGGATCGGGGTTTGGGGAGGCTCGCGGTGTGGGGACGGCCGCGGGGCGGTGGGGTGTGGCCGGAGCGGCGGACGGCGGCAGCGCTGCGCAGCTCGGCTCGACCCGAGCTCTAGCAGAGGAAGGAGGGGGCGAAAACAGGGACGACACCATGGGGATAAGGACGGGCGCGCGCACGTGGCGTCGAGGTTCATCGGCGCGACGCGTGGAGGGCTCTCCGGCGGCCAAGCGCCGGTATGGGCGCGGTGAGCACAGTGGAAGCACTGGAGCTGCACAGTAAACTAGTTCGACTATTTTGGGCCATTTTTTGACACTCCAAAACTCAAAATTTCATATGGGAACATAAAATTTGGCCAAAACAGAAGTTGTAGAGGAAGAGAACATCTACAACTTTTGTTTTGGGGGAAAGTAGTTTTGAGACTCGGATCGAGAAAAACGTGGTCGAACATGGCTAAAATGATGTTTAACACGCGAACTCGATTAATGCTAATGACATTGCTTAGGTCCATGATTAGCGAGTTACACCTAAAATTAACACCATAGTGTTACAGATAGCTGCGGAACTCCTTCACAAATTCCTTCCCAGTGATGGTGGAGGCATCTTCGGCAGCGGCACAGTAGTTTTCCCACCAAGCTAAGGCAGTCCCGGTGAGCTGATGGGCTGCCAGAAGAACCTTGTCTCTATCTTGGCATTCGAACGGCTCAAGCTTCCTCTCGATCACACGCAGTCAGTCATCTGCCTCCAAGGGGTTGCTGGATCTGGCAAAGGTTGGTGGCTTGGTTCTCAGAAAAGCCGTCAGCTTGTCATTCATGGTCTGCTCTCATGGCCGCTTATTGATGAGGGCATTGGCCAGGGTTTCCAGTATGAGGGTCTGATTGTGTATTATCTGTGCCAGGTCCTCAATGGGTGGTGCTGGTGGCAGTGTCACTTCCCTTTGGCTTCCTTTTCCTTGCTGGTCTACCTCCTGCTCCTTCTGATTTAGGTCTTGTCCGTGCTCATCTTGCGGTCCTCCTGCGCCAGGGGCTGCAGGGGTCCGACTGTGGGAAGCTCTTGAACCACATCGGGAAGACATCTGTAGATTGGGTAGAGTCTTGGTGAGACTGGGATTAGAATTAAGTGATGTTCAAGTTATTTAGTTCGTATTTTTGAAAAGGCAGAATCTTCCTTCTGCCGAAAAGCACACAAGCAAGCACACAGAACAACAAGCACAAACAACTTTATTACTGCAGGGGGGTACAACACTGGGGCAAGGCCAAACACGTACTTCACGACCGGGTACAAAGGCCACACTTAAGGGCACAACTTAAGCCATAGGGCTGGGAGGGTACAACACCAGGGCGGCTTCGGGGCATGCTACTCGCGGGGCGAGCCTTCTTCGGAGTGTGCCTCCAGGGGAATGAGCAGTCCTTGCTCGCCGTCCTCTAGGTTTCCATTTTCCCGGGGTTGCTCAGCAGTCTCTCCTTCGACTGTAGCACTTGATCTTTCAGGATTCTCGGGTGGAGCTTGTGGGGTCCCAAAAAGTGGTCCCCATCCTATGATGGGCGTCCCAAGTAGGATATGGTTTTCCCTAATTGCCGGGACTGGTGTTCCACTTCTGGTCCATTCTTGCATACGCCGGTCCCAGGCTTACCTGAGGCTCTCCTGGGCAACTGCTTCGCTACTGACCGCGGCTGCGGCTCTTGCCTCGGCTTGAGCCACCCGGATCTGATGCATCCTTACCGCGAGCTCTGCTTGCTCGGCCCGGTGGGTCTGCTCCCTTAGGAGGCTGGCTTGCTCATCAAAGAGCTGATCCAAGGAGGCTAGGTAGGTAGCTACTTGGTATAGGGGGTTCCCTTCATGGCGGCGCCGTTCCAGGCTTCTCATGCGAGCCTCCCAAACTGGGGTTCTGATGGCCGGAGGAAAGAACCTCAATGATGTGGGAGCGAGGTGTCCTTCAAAAATCCGGCACAAATAACGGAGCGCCTTTCTGATGACCAAGGGATAGATATCTTGGTACCTAAACCCCGTGGCAGTCACTTGCCATGGTTGGATGTCGGGGTAGCGGTCACTTTTGGCGATGACCAGGATCACCCTGCACCGGAGGGTACCATGGTGCTCGTACTCCCGGCTGTAGTACCTTGGACGTTCCGCAACGCCAAGGCTCTCCAGGGCATTGATCAAAAGGCTAGGGAAGCTAGGTGCAGCTTGGCAAATGGCCTGAGTCCACCCTTCCTCAGCCATCTGAAAACAAGAGTAGGGTGAATAAGCTTTGCATAAGTACTTGGGTACAAAAGGGAATAGACGGTTCTTATTTCATCACAAGCTTGGGTACATGGTTCATGGATACATTATTAAGATAGCGGTTCTAGCCTAGACATACTATTCTCTACTCATGGGGATGCTTCCTCAAACCAGATGTGGCGCTTCTTTGGTGGAAGTCAGTGCTCTTCATCTTCGGTCTGAGTACCCTTATCCCAATGGGTTTCTTCGGGTTCTTCTTCTAATATCCCAGCTTCTGTCCTGGGCGCCTCATGGTTTTGCCATTGGGCTTGGAGAGCGGCTAGGGAGTTCTCCACTCGTATGGCTCTTATCCGTTGTAATTCCATATCTTGGATTGCCTTTTCTGCAATGCTGATTTGGTGCTTCAGTTGTGTCGCCTGTTCTTTGTAGAGTTGGTCCAAGCCGGTGAGGTAGATGGATAGGTGGGAGACCGTATCTTCTATTTCTTCTTCTTCTCTCCCAAGTCCTCTTATCCGGGCAATCCATGAGCATCCTCTCCCTCTAGTAGGCGGGAAAAATCCCATAGGAGTCTGCTGAAGATGATGCCTGTAAACCACACGCAGGCGTAGTAGGGCTTTTCGGGCAGCCTTTCGGTAGGTGTCTGGGAAGCAAAAGCCAGTAGTGGAGATGAACCAGGGTTCCACGTCAGGATAGCAGATGCTCTTCCCCACGAAGATCATCATGTCGCACCGAAGGGTGCCCCTGGAGTCGTACTCCCGGTAGATGTACTCGGTGGGTCCAAAACTCCGATGCGTTCCAGGCTGAGTAGCAACAACTTAGGGAGGCCAGGCTCTGCGGGGAAGATTCCGCAACTCCATTCGTCGTCAGCCATCTGGAACCAGACAAGGGCCAAAGGTAAGTGCTGTGTGGGAGGATGGCCAACCAGGGAAAGATTTAGTAGAAAACTGGCTTAGAAATGGCCCTCGGTCCTAAGGGTCACGTCCTACGGCTAACCTACCGCTCTGATACCACCTGAAGCGTCTCCACATAAGTAGAGACTAAATGTGATACAAATATCAGTCCCAGGAGGCTGATAACACATTTATTCAATATGTGATACAGTCACCGTACAAACCTCCGAGGAGGCAGACACTCGATACAAACGATAATAAGTAATTAAACAGCTACGGTGATACACCACAGCATGACCCAGACGGTCTCCAGCTCGGGCTCAGAGTAATGCGCTAGCAGAAGCATCTTGTAGAGGACCAACACCATAGGCAAGGTTGGGCGCGGACGCAACCACTACTCAACGTCTTCAACAACGAAGTCCGGATCCTCTTTTGAAGAAAAACCACAAATATATATCGGGTGAGTACAAAAGTACTCAACAAGTCCAACCCCATCCACGGAGGGGGATAACACAGATATGCACGGGATAAATCAAGGATAAGGCTGGGGTTTGTTTGCAGTAAAGCTAGATTTTACACATGCAAGGGTTTATTTTTGAAAAGAGTTTTCTTATGGTAGTTTCTTACTTAACCGAGTAAGGAGTGGGGTTGATCCCACACAAAGGATCCAAGTTTTAATGCTACCGGACTCCCCATCCGTAGTAGCTTCCAGCACAACTACCGGACACCTTCCCAAAACAACTCACGCCTTGGAAACATCCCTCCCGAAAGTCTAGTTGTGTGACCAAATCGTAACTCACCCAATACCGTGGGCATGGCTATTCGAATAGGTTTTACACTCTGCAGAGGTGTGCAACTTTACCAACAGGTGATGTACCACGGCACGATCACCTTAGTGTCGATGCAGATCCAATGAAAGCCATTACCCACCTTAGCTAGACCTGACTAGCCAACACGGACTCCACCAAGGGGCCATTGACCTAACACCGAGGTTTAACCGGGGCATAAGTCAACACGACCTTATCCCTTCTCCTTGGTCACCCGTTGTTCTCAGCTCTCCTGATGGCTATCAGACTAACTAGTGGGTTTATGCTAAGCCGTTGCCACATACAACGGTCGAGTGGTTTGCATGATAGATGAGTTAGGCAAGATGATACATCAACTCGGTCCTTAATGGTGACGAGATGGATATCTCCCAACCTCCTCGCCCAACCACAAAGGTACGAGCCTCCGATATGGCAATCCACACAGAAATGCCATCCATCCATCCCATCTTAACATTCTATTCTTTTATAACCCAACTTCCCTTTTCTCAATACTCACGCATTTTCCCTTTCATAAAACATGTTGTAACCATTTTTTAGTGTAATAAAACATGTACCGGGTCCTAAGCGGCGCTCTAGCAGTGATTAACATCCAAATAGAATAAATCGTATTTAGATATTAATCTAGGTGGTTAAGGAATGATAATAACAGATCAAGGGTGGCTATCCAACCATGTTTTGAGTAGTCAAAGTATATGCAATTTTGTGAAACAGGCCAACAGGTTGTGTTTATAAAACTGGGTCGAAATATGCAATCAAAGGATGAGATTGAAATTGTCGTCTTCAAACCCTTCCGAGAGTTCCTGCTCGCGGTACGGTTCTTCCAGCTCCAGCTCGCGGTACTGCTTGGCAAACTCCTCAATGGGTTCTCCCTTGTTCACACCAGTATCTATGGCGCACATGAACAAACACACAGTAAATAACAAGAAATAAATGTTTTATCATTGAGCTCGAATCAAAAGAAATTAGGTTATGGAGGTAGGAATAATATTTTTGCGTGGTTTTCTATTGGCATGGCCAAAATTATGCTAGAAACGGCATGGTAAAGTTTTAAGGTGATCAGAGGATTTTTGGCGCATGAAATGATAGGTTGAAGAGGGGTTTAGGGACTAAACCGGGGTTTAGGGCTTATTTGTAAATATTTTTGATATGTCAAGGGCTTGATTATTATTTTGGAAAATATTTGGGCTACTCTAGAAATGGCCAGGGGTATATTTGAAATTATGTTTATATGGTGGAAGGGTTGGTTTTGAATAAAATAATAAAGAGGGGGCTTCTTTGTAAAAGGACTAAAGCGGGGGGGGGGGGGTTCTTTAAAGAATAGGAGAAAGAGGAGGGGGCTAAGGGCAAAACACCCTTCTTCTTCCTCCTTCCACGGGAAAACAGAGGAGGGGGCAAGGGGGGCCGGGTCCATGGGCGCCGGCAATTCCAGCGGCCCTGGGGGCTGCGGCGGCCGGGGAGGAGGGGAAATGGAGAGGAGGCCGCGAGGAACCTATTCCCCACCTCGATTTGGGCCGGGGCGCGGCGAGGGGGCGGCGCTACAAGGGCGTGCGGCAGCAGCCACAACGGCTCTGGGCGGCGGCGCAGCAAGGCCGGGGAGGGGGGGCGCGGGGGGCGGTGTGGCTTGTGGTGGTGGTGGGCAACGCGAGGGGCCCATTTATAGGCGGAATATGGCGGTGGAGGAGGGGGTCCGCGGTGGTGGCCGGCCGGCGAGCTCGGCGGGCGCCTTTAATGGCGTTGGGGCCGTCTTGGCCGCTTGCGGGCATCGCGGAGCAGTGCGAGCGCCAAGGGCGTCGGCGTGCAGGGGAGGACGAGCACGTGGAGGAGGGTGGCCGGCTGCTGTGCTTGTCGTCGAGCTCCGCTCGCGAGCAGTGCGGGCTCGGGTGGCGAGGCGGCGGTGCTGCTCTGGACGATGGGCGGCGCGGCGAGCACAGGCGACGGGACGGGTAGGCCAGTGACGAGCGGCGCAGCGAGCATCCCGGCACGTGGAGCTCGTGGGGGTGGCCGGGAGCAGGGCGCGCGTGCATGGATAGGGAGCAGGAGAAGGAAAGAGAAGGAAGAAGGAAGGAAAAGGAGGGAGAAAAAGAAAAGAAGAAAAAGAAAAAGGGAAAAAGGAGAAGAAAAGGAAAAGGAGAGAGGGAGGAAAAAGAGAGAGCAGCGGTCGGCGGGATTCGTGGCGACGGTCGACCGCGCGCGGCGGTGACCGCGGGGTCGATCGAGCACGCGCGGCAGTCTGACGACACGTAGCGCAACACGCGGGACGAGGAAAAGAAAGAGGAGGGACGGCGATTGATTTTGGTGTCGGACGGCGAAATGTCGTGAAGGATTTTGGACGGAAAATGATTCGAGCTCAGCAACGAAAAAGTTTTGAAAATTATTTTTAATGAGTGATTTGTTTTGGTGAAATTTTGGGATGTTACAGATAGTTGCGCTGCTCACGAGTGAACTCAACTTGCAGACGAGGAGGGGTACGAGGACATATGTCATGAGCAATGCCCCTCCTTGTTGGGCTTGCTCGTGATGGAGGAGGTGTGGGTCCACTTTGCAAGACGTAAGGAGCTTTTCTTGGCTCCTTTTTTGAGCTGCTTCCAGTGGGTTCCTTGCTTGCACGTTGACGAGGACGCAGTTCCCTTGGAGGATTTGGAGGGGGGACCTCTCTTTGAGTGCGAGGATCATGACGATGCTTTTGTCTTCTTTGCACCGCGTCCTCCATAGACTCACCAGCACGTTGCTTTACCATGCCTAGAAGGATATAGACATGATCAAGAACAGATTCTAATGGATTTGGATTGAAAAGAATGCCTCGAATGCTTTCAGGTCCGGAGACTCCAGGTATACCTCCGGAGAGTCCGGCCCAGAGGGTCCGGAGTATCCGGGTACATACCCGGAGTATCCGGGCTTGAAGCCCCCGAAACCCTAGGTTGCAAAATCTAAGAATTTGGCCATGGGTTTTGCATGAAATTTGAGCCAAATGTTCCTACACATGCTAGGAAGAGATGCCCTAAAGATCATTCCTAGAAACCTACGGCATTGAGAGATCAGGCGATCCGAAGTTCAAAGTACCTTTGAGACCGTTGAGAGCGCGGGAACTTCGAATCCAAGCTTTCCTCAGAGTTTCCAGAGGGGAGATCAACCTTCCTTCAAAGATCCACAAGTTCTTGACCGTGGGAAGGTGGAAATCACCTCTAGGACGAGTGAGGAGGAAAGGAGGAGGAGAGGGGCGGTGCCGGTGGTGAAAAAGAAGAGGTAAGATGGGTTTGACCGGCCACCCGCAGTATATGTACCCAGTTTTTACCACCCGGAGTATCCGGCCCCTGGGCCGGAGTATCCGGACTGTCCGGAGTTTCCGGGCCCTGGGCCGGAGACTCCGGCTCCCCCTCAAATAGCGCAGATATTGTCATGTGAGGACTTGATCTAGATGGATTGAATTGATATCGATAGATTTTGATAGATCTAATAGTGTGAGAGAAATTACTTGACTCAAGACCAGCCAACAACCAATCATGGAGAACAATGATCTCGAGCAAGTAATCTGGAAAAACCAAATCTTTTAATAAAACAAAGATCCACACATTTTGAAACTTTTCAAGATCTTTTCATTTTGAAAATCACTTAGTCTAGGATCACACAAGTGTATGCAAAAGTTCAAGCTAGGTTACGAGAATCCAAGATGTTTAGTTCACATCTCAAAGCACAAAACCTTGAGTCATCGAGAGGCTTAGTAAAGATATCGGCAAGTTGCCTGTCAGTGCTTACATGTTATAAAGCAATATCTCCCTTAGCCTCATGATCCCGTAAGAAGTGATGACGAATATCTATGTGCTTTGTTCGGGAGTGTTGTACAGGATTGTTTGCTAGCTTGATTGCACTCTCATTGTCACAAAATAGAGGAATTGCATCAAAATGACAATCAAAGTCACTCAACGTTTGTCTCATCCACAAGAGTTGTGCACAACACGCACCGGCGGCGACATATTCGGCATCCGCCGTGGACAAGGCAACCGTATTTTGCTTCTTAGAGCTCCAAGCTAATAAAGACAGGCCAAGAAATTGACAAGTCCCCGTAGTGCTCTTTCAATCTAGTTTGCAACCGGCATGATCCGAATTGGAATAGCTAAGTAAGTCGAAAGATGAGCTCGTGGGATACAATAAACCAAGGTTAGGAGTGAAGACCAAATATCTTAGGATTCTCTTAACCGCCATCAAATGACACTCTTTCGGATTAGCTTGAAATCTTGCACACATGTACACACTAAGCATAATATCGGGCCTAGATGCACAAAGGTAAAGAAGGGATCCAATCATGGAGCAATATACCTTTTGATTCATGGTTGGCATGGGAGTCTTGATGGGCTTGGCATTTTCCATGTCAAACTTCTTGAGCATATCCTTGATGTACTTGGTTTGACTAATGAAAGTGTCATCCTTGAGTTGCTTGATTTGAAATCCGAGGAAGAAGGTCAACTCACCCATCATGGACATCTCAAATCTCTTTGTCATAATCCTACTAAACTCATCACACCATGTTTTTTTAGTAGAACCAAATATAATATCATCGACATATATTTGGCATATAAAGATTATCAACTTTGCGTGTGAAGAGAGTAGGATCGGCTTTGCCTATTTCAAAGCCTTTTCTTAAGAGAAAATTCTTAAGACATTCATGTCACACTCCGGTGTTAATTTTGTGCTTAAATTGCTAATCATGATCCTAATTTGATCATTAGCGTTAATTAAGCATGCATAGTAAACATCAACCTTTGCTAGTTTTGCTCACGTTTTTCTCCCTAATCCAAGCTTCAAATCAACTTTTGTCCAATATCAAAGTTGTAGATCTTTCCCTCCTCTACAACTTTTATTATGGAAAAATTTCAAGTTTCTATATGAAATTTTGAGTTTTCTAGAGTCAAAATCGAGTCAAACGAGATCAAACAGGTTACTGTGCTCCCCAGCTCGTCGTACCGCCGCCCATGCCGCGACCGGCAGCAGCGCCAACGACCTCCACGTGTTGCGCGCCAGCGAACCTCATCCTCTGCGTACGCACCATCCTTATCCTTTCCCCGACGCCCCGTTTTCCTTTCTCCTTCCCTCCCCTTCTTCTTTCTCGCGTTCAAGCTGAGCCGAGCTTGCCGTGTGCCGTTCCGCCCCGTTCACCGCCCGCTCGCACGCCGCCTGGCCGTGCCGTTGCTTGCCCCGCCTCCCAGCGCCGCGCCATGGCCGCCGTCGCCTGCGCAGCACCACCACCCACCATGGCCACCTTCAGCACTGCGCGTCGCGCCCCCACCTCCAGCCATTTCCCGCCCAAGCCAAGCACCTGAACGGGTTCCCCTCACGCCGGTGAAGCTCCCAGGCCCGAGCCCGCCCCAAATCCACCACCGGAGCGCTGCCACCGCCGTGCACCACCACCACCGGCCGCCTGCTCCCGTGGAGCCACCGCCTCCGGCCGTCCCGCCCGAGCCGAGAGTAACCCAAGGTAGCCCCCGACCCCCTCTAGCTCCTCCACCCCGGGCCCATAGCGGCCAGCGAGCCCCCTCGCCGGAATCCGACCGGCAAGGGCCGCCGCCTCCTCTGTTTTCCGCCCAGGGGCCTCGTGCAAGAATAGGTAAAAGTGTAGGGGTCTTTTTGCGAGTCATGGACTCAGATGAATAGTGTCGCGCTGGACCTTTTTGAAATTTTAGATGCAAACTTTGAAAATTCGTATAAAATAGTAAAAAAATGCTAAAAATGAAAAACTAATTTTGTTAGCTTTATCTTTTTATGTTCTATAAGATAGAACCATGAGATGTGTCGTTTGGCAACTTTTGCTATGCAATTTTATTTATGCAAGATAAATGTGTTTGTGGCTTGTTAATTTCATAAATGGAATTAGGAGCATGAGAAAAATATAAAACTAGTTGGGTTAACTTTGTTTTGGCATGTAGTACTTAGGAAAATTGTTGAACTTGCTTTTTGGATATCATTTTTGTGATGCATTTATTTAATCATGGTTAATGGTTGTTTTATCTTGTTTAATTAAAATCTACAGTTCTGAAAGTCGAAAAATTATAAAATTTATGCAGTCGCCTAGTCTTTGCATGATTAGTTTACTGTTAAAATTTCATATCTAGAAGCTATGTGCATGTTTGTAAATCTATTTTTGTTCGGTTTGTCTTGTTGAGGCTAAACTAAATGCTTTCTATTGTCAATAAATATTGGTAAATTTTTATTGCATGCTTTATCACTAGCTTGTCTTGCTGGTATCTTTTTGTTACCAAATCATGCCTGTAAGTTATGTTTTTGCCTTTGTTTAGTTCCTAGCTATAGTTTACTTTTTGTGTTGTTGCTAATAAATGCTTTGGTGCATGGTAAATTCAGTTGTTACATTCTTGTTCATGTGTAAATCATGTTAACTCTGTAATGATCAGAATGTGGGTTGCTTTTATTTAGCTTGCTTAAGTCTGCGTGTTAGTAAAATAAATCTTCCTATAGTTGCTCCTTCTTGCTTAGGCCTTTGCTTAACTTTTTTAAACAAGTTTGGTTATGCTTTTGGAGGAAACACTTCAGGCTAAAATAAATTGAACCTGAATTCGCTTATTGCAGCACCAACCTTTTTTCCTTTTGAGCTTGTTTGTTGTGTTTAATCGATAAATGATTGCCCAGTCATGTCTTTATTTTAATCGCATTACATTGCATTGCATCATCAGCACCCATGCAATTGTGGCCTTATGCTTGCTTTATATGCCTTTTGAACGCATCAGGTGGTGTTTTTCTTAAGTTCATGCACTTGCAATGTTGCATATCATGTAGGTGGTGTTTTTCTTAAGTTCATGCACTTGCATTGTTGTATATCATGTAGGTACGCTAGACGTACAACGCATGGACGTGGAGCACGTGCTGACGGAACCAAACCACAAGACGGTGTTGGGTGGACGCCTTTTGAAGAGAGAAGGAAGAGAAGGACCCGCTGGAGCAACCGAAGACCCGGCTCAAAGTCGGAAGGGCCCAAGGCCTTGTTAGTACTAACACTAGCTTAGTGTTACTCCCAGACAAGCCCCGGAGCATAACCCTTAATTTTAGTATTCAATGTTTACTATATAATTATTGCGCATTTACGTTTCTAGGAGTTGATTGGAACCTTAGATGCATAATCCCTAGGTTTCCTCAGTTACTCTACTAGTGTGCAGGTCATTAGTACTGCAATGCTTAATTAGGTTTCGGTAGAAGTCGAGTGATTCTGGCCACTCGCGAGTTATAGATTCTTGTTACATATGGCAAAGTTATTTGAGAAGGAATCAATGAGGAAAGAAAAATGGAGACCGGATGGGGAATGATGTTGAGACGTAAGTGATGGCAATAGGACAGGGTCCAGGTGTCTTAGATGGCCCCGTCTGTGTCGATTGAGGACCGTACCGTTGTTGGCAGTGTTGATTGAGGATTGAATAGTACTAACCGCATGCCGGGAGTAGGAGGTAGTCGAAACCGGTAAGCTGTGTACCGCTTTACAATGATACTTTGAATTCTGACCTGCTACGCTGGGCGTGGGAGTTGGCAGGTGTTGGATAGGATGCCACCTTCGGGTTCTCTGGGAGTTCACTGTGAGGGGCCCTTCACCTGGGTTTTAGAAGGCGTGGTTCAGATGTCGTGGTAATGATGAAAACAATTGATGCGTGTGACCCGACAGGGCTTGCATGTGTCGTGTTGGTTAGGTCCACCTTGCAAGGTCAAATCGGATCGATTCACCGTGACTCGCGGTTGTGAGAGCCTTGATCTCTTTGTCACATCGTAGTAAAGAATTAGAATGAGAATGGAATGATGATGATATGATTATGATACTTTGGAAAGGTTAATGTGATATATCATGCTTGCTCTAGATATTTATGCAAACCTAGTTGGTACTGGTTACCTTAAACTTGAGCTAAAATATTGAAACTAAGGATCCATTATTAGTCGCTTTTTAGCAAAATAAACTCCAGAGCCAAAAACCTTGCATACTAGGAGTCGGCTAAGTATATCCCATAGTCGGGTAAGCCTTGCTGAGTATTAGTATACTCAGGGTTTGTTGTTATCCTGTTTTCAGGTGTTTGTTGCTGGTTGGAGCTAACCAGGATTCACACCGGTGGGCTCGCTATGACATCCTCACGTCTTCGTAGTATCGTGATTTTTAAATCAAACTTCTATTTAAATTTCTGTTGCATTTTTTTCAAACTCGGATATTTTAGGTAAATTTGTTTGTAAAACTACGCATTGTAAATTAAATTTGAGAACTTTTATTTGCTTGTAATCATCTGTACTCGTCTTCGTGTGAGACTTCCAGTGTTTTCGATCCTTAACCCGACAGACGAACGAATTACACTGTTTTAAGTGCGTGGTAAATTGATTAACCATTAAGATGATAGTTAGCGCACTTAAGCCGGTTTAATTTGAGCGGTTCTGTTACAATTCATACCATGCTCTAGGAGCTTGTTTGAGCCCATAGAGCGCCCTATGGAGCTTGTAGACATGGTTTGGAAACTTGGGATCTTCAAAACCCGGTGGTTGCTCAACATATACCAATTCGGAGATTGATCCATTAAGAAAAGCACTCTTCACGTCCATTTAATATAGCTTGAAATCATGGTGAGTAGCATAGACAAGCAAGATACGAATTGATTCAAGCCTAGCAACGGGTGCATAAGTCTCCCCAAAATCCAAACCTTTGATTTGTGTGTAGCCTTGAGTAACCAACCTAGCTTTGTTTCTTGTCACCACGCCATGTTCATCTTGTTTGTTTCGAAAAACCCACTTGGTTCCTATAATATTTTGCTTGGGTCTTTCAACCAATGACCAGACTTCATTCCGAGTGAAATTGTTCAATTCTTCTTGCATTGCCATCACCCAATCCAAATCACCCAATGCTTCATCTACCTTAAGAGGTTCCAAGGAAGAAATAAACGAGTAATGTTCACAAAAAGTAGCCAAATGAGTTCGAGTGGTTACCCCTTTACTTATGCTTCCAAGGATGTTGTCCACGGGATGATCCATTTGAATTATGTGATGAACTCTTAGATGTGGAATGGAAGATTGATGTTGTATTAGTTCAGCTTCTTTATCATCATGAGATTGATCTTGATGTTGAGTTGTCACTTCAGCTTGAGTGCCCCGGATACTCCGGCTTGGAGTCCGGATACTCCGGTCATGATGTCCGGAGTCTCCGGCTTCATATTCGGAGTTTCCGGGCTGCGCAACGGATATAGATGTGGATGGCCCTTGAAATATCAACTCATCATCATCCTCGTTGTCCACTTGTTCTTGAGGCTTTATCTGACCAATTGCAAACTTTTTGATGGCCTAACTTGATGGTTCTTCCATTCCTACAACATTATCAACTTGCTACCCTTGAGAGACATTAGATTCATCAAATGTCACGTCACACGCTATTTCAACACACCCGGAGGTTTTGTTGAAAACACGATAGCCATGAGCATTTGAGGCATAGCCAAGAAGAAAACCTTCATCAACTTTAGGTGCAAACTTAGAGTTCTTGGGCTTCTTATTGAGAATGAAGCACTTACTTCCAAAAACTCTAAAGTAAGACATGTTAGGCTTTTTACCGAGTAGAAGCTCGTATGCCGTCTTGTTCAAGATCTTGTGAAGGTATAAGCGGTTGATGGCATGACACGTCGTGTTCATTGCTTCCGCCCAAAATTGATCCGAGATCTTGTACTCATCAAGCATTGTTCTTGCGGCTTCAATGAGAGTTCTATTCTTTCTCTCAACAATTCGATTTTGTTGAGGGGTATATGGAACCGAGAACTCATGACCAATTCCTTCTTCGTCAAGATATTCTTCTATGTTAGTGTTCTTGAACTCGATGCCATTGTCACTTCTCACTTTCTTGATCTTAATCTCAAATTCATTTTGAGCTTTTCTTCAAATTTTTTGAAAGTTTCTTGCACTACACTTTTGTCATGCAAAAAGAATACCCAAGTGAAACGAGAATAATCATTAACAATGACAAGACCATATTTGTTATCACCAATGCTAATGTACGCCACCGGGCTAAAGAGATCCATATGTAGAAGTTCAAATGGCTTGACGGTGGTGACTACGCTCTTTGATGGATGTGGAACACCAACTTGCTTTCCGGCTTGACAAGCAATACACACACGATATTTCTCAAAAGAAACATTTGTTAGTCCTAGGATGTGATCCCCCTTTAGAAGCTTGTTGAGATTTCTCATCTCAACGTGAGCTAGTCGGCGATGCCATAACCAACCCAAGCTAGACTTTGCTATCAAGCAAACGTCAAGTTGAGCCTTCTCTTGAGAGAAATCCACAAGATAGAGCTTTCCCTTGAGCACCCCCTTGAAAGCAACGGAGTCGTCATCGCTTCTTCTAATGACGGTCACACCCTTGTTAGTGAACAAATAATTGAAGCCCGAATCACAAAGTTGTGAGATGGACAACAAATTGTAACCAAGTGACTCAACTAAAAGAACTTTTGAGAGAGTGAACTTTGAGTGTAGATTGATGTTACCGGTACCAAGAACTCTTCCTTTTTGATTTCCCGCAAAGGTAATGAAATGGTCTCCACTTGATGTGGTCATAGTTTCAAACATACTCAAACATACTCCTTTCTCCGGTCATATGATTTGTGCAACCATTATCAATCACCCAAGTTGAGCCACTGAAGGAGTATCCCTACAAAACAAAGTTACTCTTTTCTTTTAGGTACCCAACAATACTTGGGTCCTCTAATATTAGTCACAAGTACTTTGGGCACCCATACATGGCTTTTCACTTTTGTGTTTCATGTACGGTGTCCTAAAAACTTGGCAATCACTTTACCACGGTGGTTCCTTGTCAAAACATAATTGGCATAAAAGGATACATGAGATGATTCTTGTGCCTTGATCTTGGTTGGGTTTGAGGCCTTGAACTTATCTTCTTTAGATGAGGATGCAACAATCTTAGCACCCTCATCACATATTGTACCTCTCTTGACAAACTTGACATGACTACTTTCTTGAACCTTGTCATTTCCCAAGCGAATGGGAGTAGTCATGTTCACTAGACCTCTTTGTGCACCCAATGCAGCCTTGTTCTTGTTTTTGACAAATGGAATGGCTTGAGGAGTACATTGCTCGTTCCTACCAAGTCCCTTACCTTTTTCAATCCCAAACTTTCTCATGTATTTTGAGCCAAATCCTTTGGTATGTTTCTCAAACTCACCTACCCTCATTGAGGGATTTTTCTTTGCAACTTGCACATGGGATGGAGTTTCTTCTTGCAACAATTGAGTGAGTCTAGAGATTTCTTTCTTCATTGCATTCATCTCAACATGGTTAGTAGCACAAGTTTGAATATCAATGTTATAGCACCATGCACAACCATTACTTGTTGAAGGACTAGATGAATTAGATGTCTCTCTAGCCTTAGAAGCACTTTCCAAAAGAGTATTAATTTGAACTTCAAGTGCCGTATGATTAGCTTGCAAGCTTGTTACACTTTCTTGAAGTTTCTCATTATCCTTCCTTAAGAAAGTGTTAGTGTCATTGCCAAAAAAAAATTCTAGTCAAATCATCCACTTTTTCTTTTTCACTAGAGAGTGACTCTTTTAACTCAAGGAGAGTGTCATCCTTGACTTTGATTGAGTCCACAAGCATCTTGTTTTCTTCCCTTTCATTGGCGAGGCCCTTTTCAAGAGCCTTGGATTTTTCTCTCTCAAGTCTAAGCAACTCTTCTTATGTTTCAAGAGTCTCATCCGCATTATCTAGTTTCATTATTAATTCCATCATTTTAGTTGCGGCACCTTTTCCATATTTTTTGACTAGTTTAGTAGCTTCTACTTCATTATCTAGTTCATCATCGGATGAGCTTGGAGATGTTATCTTAGAATTTTTAGCCATAAAGCACATGTTTGGATCTTGATCTTTATCATCAGTGAGCTCTTCAAATCAGCTTGTAGGATTAGAAGATGAAGCCTTGAATGCTATGGTTGCAACATCTTCTTTTTCGGACTCACTTTCTTTTTACGAATCCCATTCTTCACCAAGATGAGCCTCCCCGGCTTGCTTCTTGTATCTTGATCTATCTCTCTTGGACATGCTTTCTTTGGTATCTTTGTTCTTATTCTTCTCTTCTGGACAATCCGCAATGAAATGCCCCACTTTGTTACAATCAAAGCATGTCCTATTAGATCTCCTTCTTGGTTCATACTTTTTGTTCTTGCCAAAGTTTCTAAAGTAGCTTTTCTTCAATACTCTTGTAAAGTTCTTGATAAAGAAAGTCATTTTCTCATCATCAATCTTGTCATCATCGTTGCTTGATGTATCATCTTTTGAGTGTTGAGATGCCTTTTTTTGCCTTTTGACTTTGCTTGAAGTGCCAAACCATTGTTCTTTGTAGCTTGCTCTTGAAGCTCGGCTAGATCTTGGTTAATCTTGACTGTCTTCAATTGATCATGGTGAGCTTCAATTCTTCCAAGGATATTTTCGGTGGTGAAGTGCTTGAATCCTCTTTCGGCTCTTATTAAGCTAGGCAAAGTGACATCCCTAGCCATGTAGATGGTCAAGAGCTTGTTCACAATCTCACAGTCACCCCACTTGTCACCATCAAGTGACTTGATTTGATTTGTGATCTTCTTCATGCGGTTGTACATTTCTTTTGACACTTTCATCTTTCTTCATGGTCAATAGGCTCAATTCATCTTCCAATGTCTTAATTCTTGATTCACGGACTTTTCTTGATCCTTGATGGTTAACTTGAAGAGTATCCCAAGCATCTTTGGCAGTTGGAGCATCTTCAATTTTGTCAAACTCTTCGGAGCTCACGGATGTGTGGAGAATGTTTAATGCTGGAAAGTTCCGTTGTAACACATATGCTTGAACCGGTGTAGGAGTCTCATCTTCATCCGGAATTTTACATCCTACTTCCACAACTTTCCAAAGATTCTTGTGGATAGCATTCAAGTAATCGAACATCTTCGTCTTCCATTGATTGTAGCCGGTACCATCAAAATAAGGAGGCTTGCCCATATGAATTGATGCATTGTGTTCACTTGAAATTTGAAAGGTGTAATCATGAGCAACTCTACGATAATCTCCCTTTCCTTTTGATTTTGATGAGGATCCCTTGTTGGAGGAGCGTGAGGCTCTTCTCTTGGAGTCGGTATCGGAGTCATCACTTGAATCAATGACAATCCGGGAGCTAGACTTCTTTTTCTTTCGTTGCTCCTTCTTCTTCTTCCAAGCCTTCCACTTCTTATAAGACATCTCATCATCGGATGTCTCCACCTCACTCTCTTCTCCACCACTATCATTCCTTCCTTTCTTCTCTTTGTTTGATGGCCCTACTTTGTTGTCATTTTCCTTTTCATCACCAGATTTGCCCCTTTGACTCTTATCATCCCGATTCTTGGGATTCTTTTCTTCACCCGACATCTTTACCTCTCCGGACGGTTAAACCCTTTGAATGGAGAACCTGGCTTTGATACCAATTGAAAGGACCTTAAGATGCCTAGAGGGGGGTGAATAGGCAATCTGCAACTCAAAAACATTTAAAAATCTGTCAGTCACAGACTAAGCCCGGATACTCCAGGTATAAGCCTAGAAACTCTGAGTTTTTTGTCCGGAGTATCCGGAGCTCTTTCCAGAGACTCCGGGTATGAAATCTGTTATCGCCTTAAATTAACAGGGTTAATTAATGGGCCGTGAGTGAGTTGGGCTTAATGAAGAAATTGAAGAAGGCTTACGAATCGGCTCCTGCGTGAGCATTTGGGCCATGTGGGCCATGTATCCTTAGATTTAGTTCAGATTGAGTTAGAGATAGAGTCTGATATGGACACATTAGTTTAGATTGTTTCCCAATTCTCCGGACTATAAATATGTACCCTATGATATTCGTAAAAAAAGAGAATGTCATCACGTTTTGCAAACAACAACTCTCGGCGCACCGCCACCCCTAATTCTAGGGTTTCATCCAAGTAAGCGCCATGCTGCCCTGATCGCTTCTTACGATCAGGGCAGTGTTGTTCTTGTTTTTACCTTGGTATTACTCGTACTGAAGCGTTTTTGATGGCGAGTAGTACTAGTTATCTTGATGTTCGTAGCATGGCTTTTTAGTAGATTCATAATGCTTTTGTTGCTTACCATCTACGAATATCATGTTGTTTCTGTGCAGCCACGTTTTAATCTTATGCTAATTCTTGTTGCATAGAGTTAGTTGCACGGGGACAACACCCTGCTTCTTTTTCATTTAGTAGATCTAATCTGTTACGGTTTGTTCTTATACTTAAGAATTGGCGTAATATCTACTAGATTAGGCCTTGCAAACGGGTTGGATGATCCGGTGACGTATTAGATGCTTTGCTTTAGTCTTAACAGGGAATTGATCCGGGAATCGGCTTTAGCTTGTTCTTAGGCCTCTATT
Source organism: Panicum virgatum (assembly GCF_016808335.1). Taxonomy (NCBI): domain Eukaryota; kingdom Viridiplantae; phylum Streptophyta; class Magnoliopsida; order Poales; family Poaceae; genus Panicum; species Panicum virgatum. The sequence continues at coordinate 62,641,099 of NC_053138.1, read as the reverse complement.
TTGGTTAAGGTTTAGTTATTTATTACGCTCATTAGGCCCAATTACATGTAGGATGTTCCGATCTAGCAGTGAGGCTTTTATCGTCGTGGATTAGATCAGCTAGATTTAATTGAAGTAGTTTTTACAGTTATTTGCCTTATTTATCAATATCCGGATACAAGCAGATCCAATCTGACACTGGGACTCGATCGGCTCTTTAAAGCCGATGCAAGAGTCGTCCCGGGGAGCCGACCACGGCTCGGACTTATGTTTCCACGTGTTTGTGTATGCAGGCAAATCGTCGCAAGCACGTTCGCACCTTCCTGATCGGGTATAGGTTAGGTGGCACGCCTTACATTCTCCGGAATGTTCGGCGTGTGCCGGATTGCGGGCTGTTGTCCGAGGAAGCAGTGCCTGCCAGCGCCCCGACGACCTCCCGGCTCTTCGTGTTGCTTGTCGCTACTCGCCGGTGGGTTTTGACCGACAACATATTCTGGCACACCCGGTGGGATTCTCATCAACAACAACGCCCGCTGCAGAGATGACTGGACCTCAAGACCAAGCTCCTGTTCCGCCGGTCACCAAACTTGTCACGTATGAAGAGCTGACTCCAGAACACAAGCAAAAATATGATGAGGTCAAAGCTCAGTTCGAAGCCGATCTCATCGGCTCTTTCGAGAGGACCCGCAACCACAGCATCAGGTGGAAAGGGTTCTCACCAGAGGGCGCTCTCGACAACGTTGATCTGTCTGTGCCATCAGAGGAGCGCACCAGGGCCCTACGCCAGGAGATGAACTATATAGTGGCTCATATGCTTCATCGGCACTCAGAGAGCCTGGTGAATGAGCTTGAGCGCGTGGCAGATCACGTTGTCCAGGAGGTGATCAAGAACCAGTACTCCCCATCGAGACCAGTCCTTGGGAGTCACAGGGGGGAGGCTGCATTGCAATCTAGGCCGCCAGTATCGTACTCGCTCGCGGCAGCAGGACAGCAGAGTTCACCGATCTACGTCGTCTACAAGATCTACATGCGTGTACATACCTGACAATATCAACCCAACACGCACAGGGCAGCAGGTGGGTACAGGAGCCTCTGGAGCAGACGCGGAGAAACATGCATGGCTGGCAAAGTACGCTACCGGGCCGAGTGCTGAACCCTCTACCCCAGGAGTTCTTAGTGTGGAGCAGGTCTATGAAATACTAAGGCACCAGTTTGGCATCCTGTCCAAGAGAAAGGCGATCGGCTATTCCAAGCCGTATCCAAGTGACTACGATTTGATCCTGTTGCCACCCAAGTATCGGCTTCCGGAGTTCACCAAATTCAGCGGAGCAGAAGGAGCCAGCTCCATTGAACATGTGAGCCGATACCTGATGCAGCTTGGGATGATCTCAGTATCGGATCCTCTGAGGGTCTGTTTCTTCTCCCAGTCTCTCACAGGTTCAGCTTTTTGATGGTATACATCACTGCCCCCAGATTTGATCCGGACTTGGAGGCAGCTGGAAGACCAGTTCCACACCCAGTATCATTCGGAGGCTGCTGAAGCTGGGATTACCGACCTCGCTCAAGTCAGGCAGAAGCGAGGGGAAAGTGTCTCAGAGTATGTGCAGTGCTTTCGAGAAGTCAAGAACCGATGCTACACGTCGCGCATAACAAAAAAAGAAGCGGTTGATTTAGCAGTTCTGGGACTCGCTAAGCCGATCAAGGATCTGGCTTTTCAGTTGGAATTCACCTCTCTGGCACACATGGTACAGAAGCTTACGGCGTATGAACACTACCACCCTGATCTGCACCAGGAGAAATTCAAGCGCCATGTCAATATGGCCCAAGCAGGTGATTCCGATGATTCTAACGAGGAACTGGAAGTGGCTGTAGCAGAGGGGAGGCTTGTGAAACAGAAGGGGCTTGTGAAGGGCTTTGACTTTCATGTGGCCAAGGCAGATCAGATATTCGATCTACTGCTCAAGGAAAAGCAGTTGAAGCTCCCAGAGAATCACAAGCTACCAACGGCACAAGAGATGCAGGGGAGGTTGTACTACATGTGGCACCACTCGTTCACCCATGCCACAAATGACTGCAAGCAGCTACGTCGGTAGATCCAATCGGCTATCGAGCAGGGCCGATTAATTATGGCCCAACACACGATGAAAGTGGACAGTCAACCGTTCCCGCAAGCTAACGTGGTGGAGCTGTCAGATTTCGGACCCAAGGGCCAGAACTTGGCATTTCAAATCAACATGGCGGGACCCATGCGCCGCCGTGACGAGTAAAGGAAAGAGGCCGCTTCTGGCAAACGGCCCCAGGATAAACATGAGCCGGAGCAGCAACATGTTACTGAAGAACAAGTGCGTCACATCCGCAATCAGCTCCCAGCTTCCAATCGGCTTTTGGAAAAGTACCAGTATCAGCACAAATTGCGCCGCCGATACGAATCGGAAGAGGAGGAGTATGAGCACCGCACAGGGAGGACGCTGGGGAGGCGCCAGGCTATACGCGACCACTGACATTGCCCGTTCTTCATGTACTGTTGGAACTCCGGCAATAGCCGATTGCCTACTATAGATGATTGCTTGGAGTGCAGGCCTCGGGAATGCCAGCAAGGCGAGACATCGGTGTTCCAGCACTTAGGGCCCAGAACACGTCACGATGACCATGTTAGGCGGCCATCCAGGGATGATCTTGAGCCAGAAGAGGAAGACAAGTATCATCGTCCACGGTGGTGTCCTGACGGGCTCAGCCGATCACAGAAGCGCAGAGTGCAGCGCCTACGCAATCTCGAAGAGGCGGAAGCAAAGTACCTTGACGTGCTTAAGAAAGCACGTCCGGATCTCACAGAGCAAGTCAGACGCCCGCAAAGGGTGGAAAGGCGCCCTCCAAGGAGGGAGTGGCGCCCCAAGCAGCCAAGAGCCGATGACAAGCCATCGGCTGATGTGAACACGGTGTTCGTGCTCCCGTCGGAGTTTCGGGCACCCCAACCGGAGGAATTGGCCATCACGCAGCTGGATCTCGGCCCACAGCCGATCATCTTCGAGAAGCCCAAGGAGAAAAGCTACAAGCACCTGAAGGGATTGTATCTCAAGGGCCTCATCGATGGCAAACCTGTGAACAAGATGTTGGTTGACACTGGCGCCGCAGTCAACCTGATGCCGTACTCAGTGCTGCGCCGATTGGGTCGTTCCACTTCTGATCTTATCAAGACCAATGTGATGCTCAATGATTTCAATGGTCAGCCGTCGGAGGCACAGGGTGTCCTCAATGTGGAGTTGACAGTTGGCCACAAGACCGTTCCAACATCGTTCTTCATCGTCAACAGTAAGAGTACATACACAGTGCTGCTTGGGAGGGATTGGATTCACGCAAATTGTTGTGTTCCTTCCACGATGCACCAGTGTTTGGTCCAGTGGGATGGCGACGAAGTGGAGGTGGTCCGTGCAGATGATTCCAGTGAGGTTTCGCTTGCAGACATGAATGCTTGGGATGCGGAAGGGCAAGAGCCGATCTCAGGGATCGCGCTGGAAGACTGTGATCGGATTGAAGCGACAAAAAACGGACTGAGGCTGGTCTTATCCACTGGCCTCACAGAGTAGACACATCCTGGCAAGCTACGGAATCCAGCAAGGTTAGAGAGGCCGGTCCCAGTGACCAGCCCCAAAAATGAGTAATATATACTTGGGGTTACAATTGTTACATTATGTAGAAACAATGGCCTTTGCTGAGCATTCAGTTTTGAATAACAACGGAAAGGTAGGAACGGCCAGCCTGTGCGGTTGGCCGGAAAATTTTTCTTGTTATCTCCCTGTGTTTGCTGTCGATGTCGATCTTTCAGACGGTGGCAAGTTAGGGTACGGGTTTACGTCTGCTGACGATTTGGAGGAAGTCGATATCGGTCCCGGGGATAAGCCTCGACCGACATTTATCAGCAAAAAGTTAGACCCGATCTTGCGTGAGCAAATGATAGCACTGTTGAAGTCAATGATTTGGCACAGATGGCTTCCGGTTACAAGGAAACAGCCGATGGAGTCGATGTGGAGGTTCAGTTTCTAGAACCTGGAGACTGGAGAGCCGATATCTTCAATTATTTGAAGGATTCGGCTCGGGGGGCACCCAGAAGGATAAGACTCAAAGCCATGAAGTATGTTCTGATTGGGGACGACATGTTCTATAGGAGTTTGGAAGGGCTGCTGCTTAAATGTCTGGGACCTGCAGAGTCGAATCGGCTCTTGCATGAGATTCATGAAGGAGCCTGCGGCACTCATCAATCGGCTCATAAGATGAAATGGTTGATTAGGCGATCGGGACATTACTGGCCTACCATGCTTGAAGATTGCTTCAAATATTACAAGCGATGTTAGGCATGTCAGAGATTCGGCAAGATTCAGATAGTGCTGGCATCAGTAATGAATCCTATTATTAAGTGGTGGCCGTTCAGGGGTTGGGTCATGGATATGATCGGCCAGATTAACCCGCCGTCTAGTTTATTTCACAAAATGGGTAGAGGCGGTACCCATGAGGTCGGTGGCATCAAAAGATGTGATCAGTTTCGTCAAAGAGCACATTATTCATAGGTTTGGGATCCCTCAGACCATCACGACCGATGGAGGATCGGTCTTTATATCGGAGGAATTTAGAAAGTTTGCCGATGACATAGGGTTCAAGCTGATAAGATCATCCCCATATTATGCCCAGGCTAATGGACAAGCTGAAGCATCCAACCAGAGCCTAATCAAGCTGATCAAAAGAAAGATCGATGAATATCCTAGGCGCTGGCATGAGGTGTTGTCAGAGGCTTTGTGGGCATATCGTATTTCGTGTCACGGATCCATCAAGACGTCACCATACCATTTGGTCTACGGCCAAGATGCTATGTTACCATGTGAGATTACGGCCGGATCGAGACGTGTTGAGTTTCAGAATGATCTATCGGCTAAACAGTATGCAGCCTTGATGAGCGATAATATGGAGGATCTTACAGAGCTAAGACTTTGGTCGCTGGAGAAGATTAAGGAAAATAAGGCTAAAGTTGCTCGTGCATATAATAAAAAGGTCAGGCCGAAAGAATTCCAGGTTGGAGACTTAGTTTGGGAGGCAGTGTTACCATTGGGAACTAAAGATAGAAAATATGGCAAGTGGTCTCCAACTTGGCACGGGCCGTACAAGGTTGATCAGGTTTTGCCTGAAAATGCCTACATGCTTGAAGAGTTGGATGGTGTCAAGTTTCCTGTGGCGGTTTATGGCCAACACCTCAAGAAATATTTTCCGAGCATATGGGAAGGCGACTAACAAGAGCCAATGAGATCCATCTGGCTGCATTGTAATAGGCCAACACGTTGAGTTGGCCAGTAAAAAAATGAGATAGGCCAACACGTTGAATTGGCCAGTAAAAAAAATATGAGAGGCCAACACGTTGAGTTGGCCAATAAAAAGATAATATATGAGAAGCGAGACAGCCGATGTATGACCATCGACTTAAGATGTTTTAAACAATTACAAGTTTCAGGTTAACAGGCAAGACTAAATGTTTCTTGAGCCTATCTATTAGTTCAGGAATTCTTCTATGGCATGGATGGCTTCTGTGCGGACGATGTCTGCTCATGCGATGATTGCTTCGTCATCCATGTTATCGCCTGTTATTATCTGCCGACTCAAGGTGCTTATCTCTGCAAACTCTGCTTGTATTTGCTCGGTCATTTCCTGGGTTTCTTGCTTGGAGTTTGCAATAGAAGCTTCCTCGGCCTGGATGAGTTTCTTGGTGGTGCGGACCTTTTCTTCGAGTTCTGCCAACTCTTTCTTCAGGAGGTCGAGTCGGTTCATGTTGGCAGACACGTCAGCTTTGATATCTAGAGTTGCCTACTTCTGGTTGAGGGCCTTGGACTTTTGAGTAATGTCAGCTTTCAGAGAGACATGAGAATGATGTGCTTCTATTCTTTGTTGTGCTTTATTCACTTCTACCCGGAAGAATGGAAGATTGCTGGCTGGCCAAAGCTTGATTTGCAGCGGCTCCGGGAGTTGGGATTCTATTTGCTCGAAGATGTTCTTTATTTTGCTGGAATCACCAACTAGAGTAGTAATTGGAGCAGAGAGCAGACGCTTGATATTCTGAAGCTGATTTGTAATTGTAATCGACTGCTGTGGTGATTGCATTTCTGCATCCGGTGCATTCAGACCCATTGATGCTAGGTCGAAGGAGAGCAGGTCTGAAATATTGAAGCCCTGCCGATATGATGAAGATTAGTTGGGAGCGAAGTGCATTAATGGAGTGATCAGCTGATTTAAATCAGCTCATAAAGTTACCTGTTCTGAACAAGGAGTGATGATCTGTTCAGGTGCGGCCGATCCAGTTGGTTTGGAGGTGACAACAGGGGCTTCGATTATGTCAGCCTGTTCGTCAAGCACATCCGTCAGAGCATTGGAAGTTTCAGTTGCTCCAATGTCAGCTTCATGAACGATGACTTCGTGTTGTACCGGGCTACGAGTATTAAGGTCGTCTTCAGCTGCGTCCTGGAAATAGAATTACAGTCAACCAGAACACATATGTATGCAATAAGGAAGAGGTTTCGGAAAGATGAATTACCTGGTTGGTGTTAGACTCTGATCGACTCGGGGAAGCTTGTGCTGATTTCTTGATGACTCGCCTCGTGATCATCTTCCTTTTCTTAGTTGGGACTCGGGGGGCAACACTTGCAGAGGTTTGTCTTCGTTTAGAAGCCGACTGGAGTAAGTCTGGCTGAGCAGCCATTATTACTTTCTTCATTGATGGTGATTCCTTGCAAAAGAGGACATCAGGAGCAGTTGGAAGAAAGTGGAATGGTTCCCCGTTACTGGTCACGGGTTCTGGATCATCTTATTGCTGTAAGCAAGGTGAGCAGGATTAGTCAAGTAAAGGGATAGAGGACTCAGAAAGGATAAAGTGTACATATTCAGTACCTCTTCCTCGGGGATTACATATTCAGGATCAATTTGCTGCAATCGAGGACCTAAAACTTTTCTGAAAACATGAATTTTCCACATTCCCCACCATGTGCAGAAGTCGATTGATGAGGGAGTGAAGGACAGATCGGCTGGTATTGGAATGTGGAGGTTGTCAAACATGCTGTAGCATCTTGAACTGGTGAGACCATCAGGCAGATCGGCTCTACTCTCCACCAAGTGGTGAATATGGAAGTGGGGAGGGACTTGTCCTAAACCAAATTGCCGAGCTGCTATGACTGGTTGATAGGTTTCATAGCCTGGTTTGATAATTCTATTGGAACTACTCATGCCAACAGGGAGGAAACCAGGTCGAATCATCAGGGAATATAGATGCCGAGTGCTGTCCTCATCGGCAAAACTATCCAGTCTAAAGACAATTGGGTTCTCAAAGGATTCAGATTCAGTGAATGGAAAATAGAGTGGATTGTCTAGTCCTTTGTAATAAACTCTGAACCAGTTTGCTACATCTGTTGGATTCAGTTTGCTGCCAGGGAGGCCGAATAAGGCTTGGCCATATCTGGTGCATCTAATTAGCTTGTCGTTTTCGTCGGGAAAGGAGTTCTTGGTTAGGCTTTGAAAGTTTGGGATCTGATGCTGAAAGTAAAGTTGTGCCCATAACTGAATAAACCACCAAGGGCCTCCAGTTTTGAGTTTCTTTTGATTAAGCAAGTTGGTTGTCATCAGGTGGAGACACCTGTATGTTTCTCCAAGGAAAAGTTTGCCTAGCCCGGTGCAGTTGCCATGGGCCAGGTGGTAGGCCAAAGGAAGGTAATTCTTAGTTGGAGGTAAGGAAGGACCACAGAAGATGAAATGTTCTAACCAAAGATTTAAAAAGGCTGTGTGTTCCTTTTCAGTCACTGGACCTTTTGTTTTCATGTGCTGGTTCATGTAAGTGCCCCAGTTTGTGCAGTTTGCCTTGGATGAAAGTTTAAAGGGAACTTCTGCCATTTTGTGGGCAGCAGGATTAGGGGATCCAATGTCTAGGCCAGTGATCATGGTGACATCTAGCAGAGTAGGGGTCATGGGACTGTGGCCAAAGAGGAAACAGTTCAAGGCATCAAACCAAAAATAGCCAATGGTTTTCAGAAGATTCTCATCTTTGTCAAGGGGTGATAATGATAAGTTAAGTGCATCGGCTATGTTCAATTCCTGCCACAAGGGCATATAAGTTTTTGCTACTCTGCTATACCATGTAGTCCAGCTCTCAGGAGGGTTAGGTCAGTCTCTTAAGCAGCTGGCCCAGAGGTTCAAATCAATGTTTTGACTTACGAAAGGAATCCTATTTGCTTCACAAGAGATTACATCTGTGGGATTTTCATAAGTTCGTGGGCCAAGACAAAAGGATTTGGGATTGGAAGGATGCGGCAGAAGGATGTCTGACACCTGAAGTTCAGAGATTCAGAAATTTACATGTGGTGTCATATTTCAGAGTTTAATTTGTTGGAGGCTCAACAAGCTGAAAAAAGTCAAAAGGGTAGGCTGAATATTACCTTCAGGCCGCAGATTGCCGCATCATTGGTTGTAGAATTCGTTGTCTGAGCTGCTGAATCCACCATGGTTCAGATCTGCTGACTTAGGATTTGGTTGTTTTGCGGGTTCTGATTCGAATTATGGATGATTTTGCGAGTTTTTGCTCGAATTTATGGAGCAGGGTTCTCGAATTACGCTTGGACTTGGAGTGTCTATTACGAGTCGGATTCAGAGTGGAGGTGGTGTTCTGTTCTTATGCGGATTGCTTCTAATTTTGAATTCTGTCGGCTCTTGGGCATTAGTAAAGCCTGATGCGATGCCATCGGCTTTTTGGGTGAGATCCGAACAAATAAGATGAAGAAAAAGACTTCATTAAAGATTGGATTTTTACAAGCGAGAAGCCGATTTGACAAAGGATAATTCCTTCGGCTTTACAGTACTACTCCTATACTACTACCTACACCTACTACTCGTAGGTACCTAGTACCTACGGCGCTTGGGGCTTCGAGCCGACGCATCTCTGCCGTTGCTGTCGTCGTTGTCGTCGCTGGCGCCGTCGAAGGCGCTGCTGCCGCTGTCGGTCTCGGCGTCGTCGCTCCAGCCGCCGCCGCCGCCGCTCTCTTCCTCGCTGTCCTCCTCGGAGGACCCGAGGAACCGGAAGGGCTTTCCTCCCATCGGCTCGTCGTCCCTGGAGGGGGAGCCGATCTACTCTTCCGAGGAGGAATTGGCTCCATCCCAGGAGAAGCCGTCGTCGCTGGTACTCTCCGGCTCCTCCTGGAACAGGAGCCGGAGGTCTTCTCCTTCGGTCTCGGGCTCGTCGTCTTCAGAGACGATCCCGAAATCGAACTCCTCTGCATCCCAATGCAGAGGAGCGAGCACCTCGTGTGCCGCCGTCGGATTGTATTCCGGTGTCGGTTCTCGACTCTCTGGAATGGAGTCGAGGCAGGAGGCAGACAGGTCTAAAGAGGAAGGAGAAGAAGGAGGAGAGGAAGAATGGCCGACGGAGTTGGAGCCGGAGGAGGAAGAAATCGCCATGGCTGCTGAAGGTGGGGGTTTTATGCGCTATTTGGCTTTCGGAGGAAGATGAGTTTGCGATGAAGAGAGCCGATTCGGGATGAGATTAATAGTAAAAAATGGGAGATGGATCGGCAGTTTCACGTTCTACGAGGAGCCAGTTGTAGAGACGTTGCGTCTTCCTTGGTGGTTGCAGTGTGTTTCAATGAGCATTAACAGGAAGATGAAGCGACGGAGTGGTTTTGGAATTATCATTGCCAAAACCAGGGGGCATGTGTTATCGCCATAAATTAACAGGGTTAATTAATGGGCCGTGAGTGAGTTGGGCTTAATGAAGAAATTGAAGAAGGCTTACGAATCGGCTCCTGCGTGAGCATTTGGCCCATGTGGGCCATGTATCCTTAGATTTAGTTCAGATTGAGTTAGAGATAGAGTCTGATATGGACACATTAGTTTAGATTGTTTCCCAAGTCTCTGGACTATAAATATGAACCCTATGATATTCGTAAAAAAAAGAGAACGTCATCACGTTTTACAAACAACAACTCTCGGCGCACCGCCACCCTTAATTCTAGGGTTTCATCCAAGTAAGCGCCATGCTGCCCTGATCGCTTCTTGCGATCAAGGCAGTGTTGTTCTTGTTTTTACCTTGGTATTACTCGTACTGAAGCGTTTTTTATGGCGAGTAGTACTAGTTATCTTGATGTTCGTAGCATGGCTTTTTAGTAGATTCATTATGCTTTTGTTGCTTACCATCTACGAATATCATGTTGTTTCTGTGCAGCCATGTTTTAATCTTATGCTAATTCTTGTTGAATAGAGTTAGTTGCACGGGGACAACACCCTGCTTCTTTTTCATTTAGTAGATCTAATCTGTTATGGTTTGTTCTTATACTTAAGAATTGGCGTAATATCTGCTAGATTAGGCCTTGCAAACGGGTTGGATGATCCGGTGACGTATTAGATGCTTTGCTTTAGTCTTAACATGGAACTGATCCGGGAATCGGCTTTAGCTTGTTCTTAGGCCTCTATTTTGGTTAAGGTTTAGTTATTTATTACGCTCATTAGGCCCAATTACGTGTAGGATGTTCCGATCTAGCAGTGAGGCTTTTACCGTCGTGGATTAAATCAGCTAGATTTAATTGAAGTAGTTTTTATAGTTATTTGCCTTATTTATCAATATCCGGATACAAGCAGATCCAATCTGACACTGGGACTCGATCGGCTCTTTAAAGCCGATGCAAGAGTCGTCCCGGGGAGCCGACCACGGCTCGGACTTATGTTTCCACGTGTTTGTGTATGCAGGCAAAGCGTCGCAAGCATGTTCGCACCTTCCTGATCGGGTATAGGTCAGGTGGCACGCCTTACATTCTCCGAAATCTTCGGCGTGTGCCGGATTGCGGGCCGTTGTCCGAAGAAGCAGTGCCTGCCAGCACCCCGGCGACCTCCCGACTCTTCGTGTTGCCTGTCGCCACTCGCCGGTGGGTTTTGACCGACCACAAAATCACGGAAAGAAAACTGCAAGAATCTGAGCACTAAAATTAGATCAAGCTAAAATACAAGTACCATGGGTTCCTAGAGGTGAAGTTCCATAGGTTAGTTCGCACTAGAAACTGGTATACGAGTAGATCGAGCTCAAACCCTAGAAAGAAAGACTCACAAGCAAATAGCAAAGAAATCAAATAAAACAACACAAGTGAGACAAGGATTTGTTTCCGAAGTTCACACCCGTAGGTGCTATGTCTCCGTTGAGGAAGGATTCAAGAGACGGTGCTCAAGAACCCCTATATTTCTCTCCCAAGGGCGAGATCACCTCTCAAGCCCAAGGTCACTTACTATGGACTCCTCGGCGAGGAATGAAGCTTACAAACTTCTTGTGCAGCTCACAATCGAGGTCGAGCAATCACAAGCACGCCTGGCCGTCTAGGAGCACAAGGCTCCAAGAGTAACAAACTTGAATCCGCGGGTTTGACTAAAACCAAGTACTCAAGAGGTGGGAATGAAGCTCACTAGCACGGATTCTTGCTCTTGCTTGCTTCTCACTCAAATCCCTTAAAGGAATCACTGAAGAATGGAGAAAGAGGAGTGAGAGAGCTCTTTCTAAGCTTGGGAAGGTGTTCAGCTTGTCAAATGGCAAGAGAGGTAGCTGAAGGGGTATGGAGGGGTATTTATACCCCTCAGCCCAGAATATAGCCATTGGGCCAAGGGTTACCTGGAGACTCCGGGTATAAGCCCGGAGACTCCAGGCAAACCAGATTTTCAGCCCGGGAACAGTCATCCGGACACTCCGGGCAACGGGATCCGGAGTATCCGGCCCTATACCCGGAGTATCCGGGTTAGGCAGGGGAAATCCTCATGTTTTGCTCTTTTGAGTTGTTTTTGTGGCTCACACAAGGTTGTCTGGGTTCTCTTTAGCACTAGATTCAAATCAAAACCCTTGAATCAAGTCCCTCTTGATAGTACGGCGTTCGTATACTCAAATTTCAAATATAAAATCTAGTTTCTTGAGTACGCTTGAACACCGCCTTTTCATTTCCTTTTTGAGGGGTCGTACATCGTCACTTGTTTCACCTGTACAAACTCATCACCTGCACACATGCTCAATTACACGATTAAATACACATGTGTTTTGTCATTATTCACCAAAACCCACTTAGGGGCCTAGATCACTTTCAGTCCCACATTTTGGAAGTACCGGATATTTTACCCAAGGTATTTCTAGGTACTTCCTACCTTCACCACCGTAGGATTTTATGAGATGGACAGCTCCTATTTTTTCCAATCATTGTAAAATTTCTCATTATGATTATACCTTATCACTACTATAGAAATCTTAACAGAGGCGATCAAAAAGCATTAACCGAGACAGTTTTTGCAACCGCCTTAGAGCGAAGGCCACGAGTAATCGTGGCATTAACCAAGGCGGTTGCAAAAACCGCCTCAGTGAATCAAATAATAATTTTAAAAAAACAAAAGCCCGCTAAGCCCATCTCCAGCCCATCCGCCGCCGCGTCTCGCCGGTCCACTCGTCGGGGGAGCTCATCGCCGTGCTGCTCCTCTGCACTCTTGCCCTCAACCTAATCTTGTTGTCGCCGGCGCCGCCCACCTGTTGTTGCTGCTCCGGCGCCCTCTTGTCCCCCGCAGCGGTGGAGCTGGCGGCCTTGGTCTGTGGCTCGGGTTCCACGACGGCCCTCGACGCTCGGAGCTGCCTCTCGTGCTCCGCCACCTCCCGCAGCCCCATCACCGACACATCATCCCTCGCCACCATCCGCGCGTCGCCGTGCACGGACCGCTGCCCTAGCCTAGATCTGCCCCCCCCCCCCCCCCGTCGCACGCCCTCGGCCTGGATTCGCGGGAGGGAGTGTGGGGAGGGAGGAGCGTTGTGCGACAGAGGGGCGCCGTCGGGAGGGACGGAGAGAGGAGTGTCGGGAGAGAGGGCCGCTAGTACTGGGTCCAAACCCTAATTTCTGTACATATAGGGAACCTGCTAATGGGCCTTCTCGACTTCTTTGGACCTTAGTATTTTAAGAGGCGGGCCTTATACTGCGACCGACTCCGTAAATCTATTTATCGAGACGGTTATGTTAGGATAACTGCCTTGATTAATTTTTATTAACTGAGGCGGTTGCTCTTAATCGGTTTTGCGAAGCGATTTTTTAACCGTCTCGGTTAATAAAAAATGACCGCCTCGTTAAATTGCGAGCATTAACCGAGGCGGTTAAAAATTTTGCCCACCTCCGAGGCTATTTTAAATGTCGCGGTTATGTCTTTTAGTAGTGTATTACTAGTATATAAAAATTAGTATGTCCACATACTCTATGTATTGTCACATATCCAAAATATCTACCATCATAGGTGGTCTAGTATGATCACATGTACTTTATGTACATGCTCTTCACTGGATCAAATACATCCTAAATGATGAGATTCACACATAGTATGTAGTAGCTACATGTCTGTGTAGAGTGGATTACGTACGTGCATGGTTGTGATTAAACGGACAAACTAACGATGTTTGGTTGGAGCCTTATTTACTTACTATAAGAAATATACCTGTGCGTTACTACAGAGGAAACCATATAAATACATTGATTAAAATATTAGAAAGAAGATTTTATAAAAATGTGATATATTATATTTTATATTTATGTTATAGTAGTACTTTTTATATAATTAAAATAGTAATACTCTAGTACTTATCTATTGAGCACTTAAATCTTTTCCGATTTTACTTGCCAAATGCTAAGTCTATATGATTTTGGACCCTTATTTCAATATACATATTTCACTAATCTGTGTGTGTGTGTATATTAGGTTACTTAGTAGCAATTTAAATATATCCGTGGTGCATTGCGGAAGATTAATGTATACATTCTTGCTTGTTATTTGTTTTAGAAATAAACTAACATAGTGCCCGTGCATTACTACGGGTAATATAAATTTTACCTACAATGATCTATATAAAACCACTAATTTTGTGCTTTTTCACTCCATGTACAAGTCGTACCGTGACCGCGTGAGTTATTGATTTTCTGGGTTCTGATTGGAATTCAGATTAATTTGTTTGGATTCTGATTAAAAATGAACATACGAGCAACTATATGTATCCAACAAATTAACGAATGGGCAACTATACGTATTCTACAAATTCACGCACAATCAATTATACATAACCGTACTTATACCAACTTTGTCCGTAGTAACACATGGGCATATTTGTCTAACAGACGGGCAACTATACGTATCCAAATAAGTATCGGATATGTATTGGTGCCCGTGTGTTAATTTATAAGGATCTACGTGATCGAGTCGTGGATAGGGAGGGTTGGTCCGACTCGCAAGGATGGACTAAAACCCTCCTGTCAATAACATAGGCGGATCACACCAACGTACCAAACTAAAAATTTGGGTGAAAATTTTACTCGCTTTAGTAATAGGTATAGATATCTATGTCTATTTATATCTATAGCTATTTCTAAAGCGAGTAAGGTTTCCACCCAAATTTTTGGTTGGGTCCGTTCTAAGTCATTGATAGATGGGTCTTAATTCAACCCGTATGCGATTCAGACCAGCTCTCCATTCACGATTCGATCATGCATATAGATCCCTACAAATTAATGCAGGGTCAACTATACGTATATGATATTTATACCAACTTTATCTGCAGCAATACACGGACATAATTGCCTAGTATTACATTTTTAAAGCAAGCAATAATTCCTCAGTTCGTCAATCAGAATACTAATCAAAACCCGAACAAATTATCCGAATCCTAATCGGAACCGTACAAATCAATCCGAATATCAATCGGAACGGAACCAGGACAATTAATTAGTGAAAGAAAAAAATAGTGACCTCACGTAGATATGGATAAAATTTATATTGCTTGTAAGGTAAAGCACGAGCTAATAATAATAATAATAATAATAATAATAATAATAATAATAATAATAATAATAATAATAATAATAATAATAATAATAATAATAATAATAATAATAATAATGTTAGTGTTTTATAGGCACACATACTTACTAGATCGAAGTCGTTAGCGGATTGGTGGCGATTGAACACGATCGAATCGGAGAGAGGTTGGGTTCCCGGCCGTGCGTAGGCGTGCCCCATATATATCGGGGCCAGGGCTCTGCGTCCCCCTGGTCGATCTAAGAAGGCAGTCGTAGTCGCCGCAACCCTGCAACCAAGACCTATAGCTAGAGTTTGAGGTCAAGAGAAGGAACAGCTCGCGCGATTCTTGGATGGAGAAGGAGGAGGCGATGGCGAAGACGGCGGGCGAGGCCAAGCCGGCGACGGCGGCTGGGGCGGGGAGGCCGAGAACCAGGCTGGTGAGGGTGGACCAGTTTATCATCGACTTCATGCTCAGGCAGCCGCCCGCCCGGCCCTTCCCGGTCTTCTCGGACGAGGCCTTCGACAGGCTGGGCATGCCCGGCTTCCGCGCCTTGATGGAGAGAGCCGCCGCCACTATGAAGAGCGTCAACGATCGCGAAGCCGACATCCTCCATCAGTACCGCACCAAGGGGTACGCCGAGGTCGAGGAGACCCTCAGCGACGACGAGGAGGTGGCGGCCATGCCAGTCCAGGAGGATAAGAAGAAGAAGAAGAAGAAGAAGGAAAAGAAGAAGAAGAAGCAGCAGCAGCAACAGAAGAAGAAGGATAAGGAGGAGGAGGTTCGCGACAGGCCGACAGAGATGACGAGCTTGGAAGAAGTAGCCAAGTAGGTAGGTAGGATTGGTCGATCGTAATAGTAAAGTGGGTCGTCGATCATCATCGACGTGTGTCAGCGATGACGAGCTTGGAAGAAGTAGCCTGCTGCTGGGTAGATTTTACGATCAGTAAAGCCTGCAGTATGCTATGCGCCAGTGATTAGCAAGTAAGTACTTATTCATCTCTCGATCGATGAATCAAAGCTTGCCTGAATAACGGCCTTAGTTCTACTGCTTGATTGCGTGCATGGTAACTTCAATTTGTCTTCCGTGTGGATCTGAACGGCATGCCGGCGAACAGAGAGTAGTTTTGCATTGCTGCACTTTTGCCGTATCCACAACCATCATCCATGGTTGAGCACTAGTACATCTGTTTTCTTCAGGCTTCACTACCTTAGCTACCTTCCTTCCTATATCTGACAGGAAATTAAGTTTCAATGAAAAGGGTTAATTAGGTGACAAAAACTTTCATATTGGTCTCAACAATATCGCTTGCTTTAATTATTTACCAACTGAAGGGAAACATGCATGCATTATTATCCAAAAAAAGATGCTGAACAAAGCAAAGTGGTCGCTGCAGTTAACAGGGTAACAAATTTTCGATTGAGGGAGGATCAATCAATTTGATGATCTTCGACAGAGTTAGGGACAGTCAGCGAGTACAATGCCGGGCTGGGCCGGGATGAGAGGGTGAGACAGATATAGAAGGAGGGGGAAAAAAAGGTTTGCGGGCCGGGCTAGCTAGGCCGGACGGCCCTTTTCTCTTCCAGAGCCGAAAAATACTTTTTGGGGTTTATTTTAGGATAGAAATCAAAGTATTCTTCTTCTTCATCATCATCATCAGAGGCATGCTTCCATTGCATGCATGCATGCCACCTTTTGCATCTCGCCATGTTCTCTACTAGTCTACACCTTAACGCACAAGCACTACTATAGAATGGGGCACACCACCACCACAATGGATGGAGAGCATGCATACTCACTCCCTCTTGATCGATGAAACTTACAACACATGCCAGACTTCTCTCCTAGTGGCTCTATAAACTAGCAACCCAAGTAGCAACACCTCGTCCTCATGGTCACCACCAAGCTAAGCTGCTGGCTAGGCGTGCAAATCCGGCGGAGAGGTTCAATCCGCGACCAAATCCAGTCCAACACCAACAATTCCTAGCATCATATATGAGCAAAGTCAATGGGGAAGTCGGTGATGCTATCATTGCCTTGCTCTCCACTAAGCAAATGGAAACATCTTATCAAAAAGAAAAAAAGCAAATGGAAACAAGGTCCTAGCTAGTACTGGTGGCTCAAGGCGAGTCTCATTCCACTTTATTTCTTGGATCAACCCCTTTAAGTTTTTCAACCGTAAAAAAGGAAAGAAAATAAAAACACCCGTATGTTCCTTGGGGACTTTTCAAAACAAAGCTATGTTTTCGAGGCTTTTCAAAACAAATATGTGGGGCCAAACCACGTGTACGACCATTGTCACGTAACAGATGAGGAAATCCATGCATGAATTGCTGGTGATCGTATCAATTAGAGAAGATCGTAATCAAATGGAGCACGGCGACGGAATGGAAAACAGAACGTACCAAACCGCCCAATGCGTCACTGCAACTCTGCACGGCCTAAAAGGGGATGCCACTCGTGTGTATACTTTTATTGAGATGATTAAATGCATGCATGTGTGATAATCTTATTAATGGGCTGATGACGTGCTAATGGAAAACAAGAAAAAAAATGAGGGTTCACATATGAAACAGCCGCCCAATGCGTCACAACACGTACGGGCACGGCTGCAGTAAGTAAACTTAAACTCTATCCTGATGGTGAGCGCTCTAATTAACAAGTACATTAATTTTTTTTTGAGTATTTGCAAATGGGGTGGGATCTCTGTTAATCATTTCACATTACCAGCTGGACATGGCACAAGCGCGACAAAGCCGATTAATTCATCACAACTTTTCCTTTTTTTTCCTCGGCAATCAAACTAGTCAAATTCCAATCGAAATTAAGTAATTCAAACCCACAACTTTCATTCAGATTGAGCAAAACTTTTCCCAAGGGAGCAAGGTCAGCTGTGCAGAGCTGTGTGAGCTCTAGCGTATCAAAATTAAACTGTCCGATGCCCCCATGATATTCTTCCTCTTTGTGCTTTTGATTTGTGCACGAAGATGGATGGATGGATGGATCGATCAACTTGTGTCTGCATATCCACATGGAGCGAAGTGGTGATCGTCGTCGCCATGGATTGGGGAGATACGCGGGTTGCAGGGACGTCTTGTTCTCTTGCTGTCGTCCCTGCACTTTGCAATCTGCTGTCCTGTTCCAACTCTCTCTCTCGAGAACTACTCAGAACTTGTGGATGCCCTTTGTTTATTCTGGACCACCAGCCAAAGCCAGTTGAGTTCCATCAGTTTGCTTGCTCCTACCAAATGGCTGTAGATCCTTGCTTGTCAATCAGTTTTGTCACCTCCGTGTGCCAATTGTTCGTTCTGATCCACAGTGCAGTGCTCCATCAGAATTCAGACACCAGCATCAGATATCCACATGAATGAACGCTGCTCTCTGCTAGCTGCTTTCCCTCTATGATGATCTGTGTGCACTCCCAATATGCTCAAAATTTGTGGGTTCCAAAGTCCAAACAGGTCCTGAAAATGGTAAGTTAATCTACGTGTGCGGGCCCCACATTGCAGCTCTACTGGGACCTGAACAACCAACGGCGCCCAAGACAGGAGCATTGTGACTTGTGAGTGGCGACATGGGATGTTGGCCGGCTATAAAAAAATAAAAAAAAGGCATGGTCGGCGACGACAATTCACGAGTATACACACGTGTCGGATCAGGAGCTACTCTGCCCATGTGGAGGTGTGCAGGAGGATCAGAGAGAGCTTAAGGGCCTGTTTGGCTCCAGGACTTTTTCCAAAAGTCCCTATATCACATCAAAAGGAATCTTACTATTTTATATTATTAAATAAAATCTGTTTAATAAATGTTTTTTGACAGCTGAGTGCTTTTTCGCGAGACGCATCTAATGAGCCTAATTAATCGATGATTGGCTACAGTGATGCTACAGTAACCAGTCGCTTAATCATAGATTAAGATACATCATTAGATTCGTCTCGCAGTTTAGCCCCAGGGTTCTGCAGTTAGTTTTATAATTAATATTTATTTAATACTTCTAAATACTAAAAAGTCCCTGGGACTTTTTTGAAGTCCCTGTTTCTAAACACCCCCTAAAGTGGTCGGTCTTTGTTTAAATTCTATAAGAATTAAGATGAGCAAGTGCGAGTGGGAGCCGGATTTGGGTTGGCAGATGCACGAGATGGGCTGAATGGGACAAGAGCTCAGAATGGCCACGGATTGAGGGGGACAGCTAGCATCATTCCCAGTCATGGCCTGCCTACCGATCATGCGGCCACCTGATGCCTGACGGCCACATGTCTAATGTGCCCGGATGGATGGCTGGTAAATCTGCAGGAGTTTGTCAACTCGAATTGCCATCTTTAATTTTTGGCAAAAACGTTAAAAATACTCCTTTAATAGTTTGGCAAAAGACTTGCAATTTTTGGCAACTTGGGAAAAACCAGCCTCCAGCGCGTAAATATACGCGCGCGGCGCGCGGTTGGCATCGTGATTTCTAGTCAGGTGGGAGGGTGAAAAAAGAAATAAATGAGAAGGGTTCCTGATTTAAACTTTCAAGAGGTGGAAGGGCATAAATATAATTTTGTTTCTCTCTCAGGGTTCCTGATGTAAGTTAGATCTGGATTTGGCAAGTGAATTATACCAAATTGTTGGAGATAAACTTTTTTTTACTTGGCATATCTTTTTAAAAATTGACAAAACACAAGATATGTAAAATAAAATATGACAAATTCTTAGAAATGCTCTAACGACTAACGAGCAGCATCGCCACTGCTTCGGACTCTGTACATGCACGGCCGCATAGCCTCACCCACTGCTGCAGTAGTGAGCCTACTAATCCACTACTTTAGCTGTGTCAGCTTGCGTACAGAATGTCTATGTGTGAAATTGTCTGGATTACCTTTGATGAGACGTAAGTATTAGTTAACAAAAAAAAAATCAAGAAGTTGCTTGTAGCTGATGAGACTGCCAATGATCCGGACGAGCACAACAAGACCCGGCACATCACCATGACCCGCAGACGCAGTAGTCACAAGGAACATTGCAAAGTGGAAGGGACAGATGCCCGTTAGGCCGGATATGCCGTAAGATCTGATGATATCCATGGCCAAACTAAAAGAAAGTTATCACGTTGCCTCTCATCTAACAATACGTCCACACCACTGCCTTTTTCTACTGCCAAGCTAGGCCGTGCAATGTACCCCCGTCCCAAAAAGAATGTAAGTCTACATATCGAGGAGTCAAACAATCTTATGTGTGACTAAATTTATAGAAAATAGTATTAATATTTATGTTATAAAATAAATACCAATAGATTAATCATGTATTATATTTTCATATTAAATTTGTTTGGAGATATAAATACTAGTAATTTTTTGTATAGATTTGGTCAAACTTAATTATTTAACTTCTCGGGAAGCGAGAGTTATATTTTTTTTTAGGGACGGAGGAAGTATCTAGCTATCTAGTAGGATATATATTTCCATTATCTTAGTTCTTATATATCTTTCGAAAAAAGTATCTTGATTCTTTTTTATTTGTCTCGTTGCGGACGAAATGTTGGATCATGATCATGGCAGGTCTGGCTGTCGTCCCGGATGAGTGTGTCGCCTCCGCGAGGCAGCGCCGGCTGGCATCCATGCCACGAGCAGCCGCCGCCACCTGTGATTAACAAAAGAACGGAGAGAAAAAGGAGATTAAACTTTTTTTTAGATAATGAAGAGATTGAACTTCAAAGGTAAATAAAAGTTATTTTCAGTTACATATGCGACGAGGCAAGCATCTTCATGAGCCTTTCTAAAATCTACTCTCGAAAGCATCATTTAGAGTCATTTCAGTAAAAATTATTCCCTCTGTTCGGCTGGTTGTGACTGGTGGCTGGTGCTGATTTGCTGTAAAAGAAAAGCACTGCTAGTAGTTGCCAGCAAAACAGAATTACTCTCCAACTGATTTTCTACATCTATCTTGGGCATAGTCTAGAGAGCAATTCCCGCTCTCCATTTTGGACTAGCGAGAAATTCAGAATAAAAGGATGTCTATATTTATATATCTAATTGAAGAGGCTGTTGGAGGGTAATTTTTAACCAAAATCTTTATTTCTAAAGATATAAAGAGTCTCTTGGAGATTCTCAGTGGGATCTATTGTATACTTGGCGTGTACTCCCTCTGTTCCTTTTTACGCTTCTCAAACGACATATAAAAAAGGACGGAGGTAAAAAAAAGAGACGGAGGGAGAACGCTCTCACTCTGATTTTGTCGTCATGCTGATGCGATAATTTGATTATATTTGAGTTTTTTTAGCATTTTGCATCAGAGTTTACGCATGCACCGTGACGCTTTTTTTAAAAGAAAAATGGATGGGCTCTAGCTAGCAATTAATGACTGCAGTTTCTGTTTGAAAAAAAAAACTGTGATATCATCCACAACGTGGAAAGCACAATTAGGTGCATCGCCAAGCAAATGGCTCACCCAGCGTCCATTAGTTTTTCTTAAGACATAAGGTAGGTAGCTAGCTATTGTGCTATCTTGTTCTCCTCCCTTTGGCAACACCCATCCCTAGTTTTTGTTTTTTTCTTCATATTTCTTCTTGATCTAGTATCACATCGACACATGTCTTAGCATTCAGAAACTCAAATCGAGCATGAATGAACAAGAAGAAGAAATCGCCAAAAGGAGAAGCAAAAAGGAAGAAAAGAATGCCCTGCACGAAAAGTCAAGACACTGATAGCTCATGTGACGAAACTACAGGTCATCATCACATCCTGTATGCATCCAAAGTCCAAAGTCCAAATTTTGCTTGGGCTATGTATTGTTGACATCCACAGTGCTGGCTGATCGTGAAGGTGGTGTGTACACTAGCTCTAGTGCGCGCTGACTTTTGGGGCACGCAGCGTCACGCCTGCAGCTAGCGGTTGACATCTATCGAGATGCACGAGGGAAAATGGGTGGGGTACACGACGCGTTTTTTTTTTCAACGCCACCGGAGTAAGGATATATATTGTGGGGGGGTGCTGCACGCAGCTGCAGCGTCGCTTTCTATGGGTTTGGTTTTATGATTTTTTTTCTGACCACGAAAAATGGAAGTAAACAGTAGTAGTATGTGCTAGCTAGTATAAAGTGATGAGGAGAATAATGATTATTATTACTTGATCAAGTTATTGAGATAATAATTTTGGTGTACTTTACATGTGTGAAACACGCGCTGAGAGGGGAAGATGTCAACTGATAGTTTCATCGACGATGGAGTTCTGCAAGCAAATAAAGAACAATTAAGTATATGCGTGATGTCCATACAAATTCGTTTAAGGTGTATTTCTTCGTGCATAATTTATCTCAATTATATTGTACGTAATCAACAAGCTAGCTTTTCGTTCTCTTATCTTTTTTGTGAGGAGCTATTTGTTTTCTTATCTGTAACGTAACGAAAACTAGCAAGGTGGCCCGCCCTAATAGCGCGGGTAGCTAGTTTTTATTTATTTTTAGATTTTCTATCTTAACAGAATAGTTTATTTGGCATTTTATTTATCGTACCTCCGGTTCGCTCTCGTCGAATACTACTTGCAACTTTCTATGAGTTCGTAATAAATCATCAATTTTAAAATTGCTTTAAAATTATTCTATGTCACATTTCATATTCTTAAATATTTTAACTTGCAAATCTAAATTTGATGATTCAATTTAATATTGGGTCACCTTAAATTGGATGCATATTTTGTAGCACGTAATATTTAAGTTCCATGATTAATCGTAATATGGGATGAACTTGAATACATGTTTATCTTTTATAAAGTTTTTAGGTATTAAATATATTTATATGTATGTGCTAGTGATGTTGAAGCTAACAACTTGTAACTTAGATGTAGAACTTTGATTTGTGCAATATTTTGAATAATATTTAGTGAAAGAAAGTGTTCAACTCAGTTCTGAGTTTAGATTGTGCTTCAGAGCTTGCTTTTTTTGACCGAGGTGGGAAAGCGGCAGCAGCTGTTGGAGTTATTTGTTGTGTATCTTAGGCTAACGACATAGGAAGTTGTAACTGTAGCTTAAACGGCTCTGATTATGTCTCGTATGATGAAGCGGTTTCTCTGATGGAGCTAGAACCATTTCAAAAAACAAATATTTGGTAGAATGACTTCTCTAATTAGGTCGGAACCTATTTTTTCATAAATACATGGAAAGATGTCGAATATCAAATGTGCATCTAGCTATATGAGTCGTATAGATGAATTTTATGTTTTTCTATAGTTTATAATGTGAGTTCTAATAACATAATTTTGTATGAAATTGCATAGTAATGGGTATACTTATGGACTAATCAATAATTTGTTTTCTCTTTTTCTTTTTTTCCTCCTTATCTTTTCTCATTTTTTCTATCTTCCTTTTCTCTTCTCACTTTTTCTACCTTCCTTTTCGGTTCAACCTCCTTTATTTTTTCCCCACACTGAACATATGATCTGCTTTGCCCGTCACCAAGTAGTTGTTGGGCTGCCTCCACCGCTGCCGATCGTCTGCTCGTAGCATCATACGTTGCTGCTATTTCGTTGTTGCTCCCTCCCTCTCCCACCCCAGATGCACCAAGATCTGGTGATCCTAGGTGAGGTGCTTCTGCTACTCCCGCCGCTGCCGCCCCTAGCTTGTGCCCAAATCAGGTTTTGCTGCCGTGCGGGCGCCATCATGGGATTGGCTCGGATGCACGCTGCTGCCTTTTTTGGCACCTTTCAGAAGGGCTAATGTTATTTGTAAAATAATTTAGTGGGAAGCAGCATATTGATTCTGATTGTATGCAAGGTATGTGTTGGTTAGCCATAGAGTTTGTTCCTTAAATGATTGCTTAATCTGAGCCATACGTTTTGAGTTTCCATTCATGTATTTAATGTACTACTCTGTTAAATCTGATTCGTAAGCTTTAACTGTTGCATAGCATATATCCACTATTTTGATACTTGCTGATATTTTTTGTAGCAGTACCTAATTATATATTCTCACTGACGAAGATGATTATTTTGAGATGACATTTCACAGGAGGACTATGCCATATAGTTATCTAAATATGCAGAGCACGTATATATTACTGATTTGAAGATCTTTTTGTAGACATTGTTTTTGGCATTATTTTCTCCTAGACATTTTGGTCATCAATTAGCACCTTCAGTCCTTTTTGTCAACCTTAATAATATTACATATAACTGGTCATGGGCGAGCACCTATTTAAACAAAGAGCGGCTTACTCTGGCTCTTATTAATTGTCATTGCAACGAACTGACTACACAACAATCGAGTGTTTTTGTTTTTTTGTCTTTCTGACCAATTAAAAATATTGCATGTAACCGCGTTTGACAATGAAATATTGAGTGAAGGTAATACTAAATTCACTCGACTTTTAGAGCAAGAGTTGGCAAAACAAATTGAATGAAAACTATATAGCTAAAACAATAGAAAAACCTACGTCATCTTATCCTATCCATCGAGTCACTACACATTTACCTATGTGTATTATCGACTCCCTGGCTTCAAGATCCCAACCAACTACTGCTCTTCCCGAAGCACTATGCTGAGAAGCCGCAATAGTCGCGTTCACATACCAAAACTGCCAACCTCTCTTGCTAATCGGTGGCATACCCAACGGACGAAGGCGACAATACAACTAATTTTATTTAAAAGGTGTTGTTTCCCCCATTTGATATTTTTATCGTTGATAGTAATTGCCAGTCGGTCTAATGCACATGAACATTTAATCAGCAAGTGAGGCCACATGGCTGCCAACCTGAACCTTGAGGACTACCAGTATCTATCTAGCTGGGATACAGATAGTGATCGAAGAGTTCCGTTTAGTAGAGCGCCGTTTAATTTAAAACCCGCCCAGAAAATGCACCTCTTGCTTCATGCCAAACAGCCTCTCAAGTCAAAAGCAAGTCTGAATAATTTCGATTTCATCAGTCTTTGTGTGCCCAAACAGCCCCTAACCATGCTCCCACTGCCAGCTGATCGCCGTTGCGGAGCCGCAGCATCCTGCTCAGTGCTCACGTGTGCCGTGCTCCTCCTCCTCATGGTCCCAGCCCTGAGCCCTCTTCTTGCTCCACTGCAAATCGCAGACGCGCAGTCTGCAAATGGCGGCAGCGGCGGCAGGGTGCGCGTGCCATGGCGGGTACTGATCGATCGGGGAAGCTGCCAATACGCCCAATGCAAAGTGCAAACCAGATCGATCGATGAAGCTTGAACCCCAAGGCATGCACGGTACGAATAGACCGGCGCCGGGCTGCCGCGCTCCCAAACCCAGCGCTGGACTGCTGGAGTGATCGAACTACGCCCAAGTATCGGACCCCAAATTTTTAATCCTGCCTGGAAATACTCCTGCTAATGGGGCGGGGCTTGATGGGTTTTTTTGGTGGGTTTTAATACGGGTACTATTGGATGGGTGGAAACGGGTGACACTATGAAATGGGTTGGGGCGGTGTTGGGTTGACGACATAGACGGGTTGGGACGGGTTGGGGCGCTATGGTAGTAGATCGGCACGTAAGTCGCATATCATCTTCCATCGTGACTTCGGGTTGGGGCGGGTTGGGGCATTAGGCCGATGGGGTGGGTCAGGGCTGGTGGTAGTTAGGGCTCTTGAAATATGGTTAGGGGCGGATTTGGGGTGGGTTCAACCCCATTAGCCGGCGTACCTGGAAACGGCGCATGCTACCTTTTTTGGTTGATCGAGTCCTAGTACAATCCTGCCTAGAATCGAAACATGCTACCTTTCATGGTTGATCCAGTACAGGTAGTCCGACTCCAATAGGAAATATAAATTTTTACCCTCGTGGATATTTTTAATATGATATGCAAACGTGGAATAATATAGACCGTTAGATCTTCATAAAATCTAACGGTGTAAATCTTCTCTTTTTTAAATTAACGTGGGAATTTATAGACCCTCTCGGCGAACGTGGTGGCTTCTTTTAACACTATTATATTAAAATAATAAATAATAGAAGTACCGATTTGGTAAAGCAATGTACTACATCCGTTCCAAATGTAGTTTGTTTCACTTTTTTAACTCTAAGTTTAACCACTCGTCTTATTTAAAAAATTTGTGCAAACATTACCAAATTTAAGTTATTTTTGAAGATCTTGTATTGATAAAGCAATCCACAACAAAAGAAGTGATATTTTGCATAATTTTTTGAATTTGACTTTTTTAACTCTAAGTTTAACCACTCGTCTTATTTAAAAAATTTGTGCAAACATTACCAAATTTAAGTTATTCTTGAAGATCTTGTATTGATAAAGCAATCCACAACAAAAGAAGTGATATTTTGCATAATTTTTTGAATAATACGACTGGTCAAATTTGGGGTCAAAAAAGTCAAATAACCTACAATTTAGAACAGAGAGAGTACATATATATATAGCCATTACCAGGGGCGGAACCTAGTGGAGGCCAAATTGGGCTTCGGCCCCCTGCTTGGTGAAATTTTGCATGTCTGTCTCCTCCTCTTGAACTCTTGCTGCACATATGTATGACCGCATGCAGTATAGCAACAGGTGCACGCCACTCCTGATTAATATTGATTATCTCTGGATGGATGCTAGCTGCACTTGTTTATACTGTCAAAAATTTAACTTTTATATAGGTGTCTGTGGTGGCGCTATGAATTGCCCCCCCTATTTTTCTTCACGCTCCGCCACTGGCCATCACTATTAGTTATTAGTGGCCATGTGGGAAAAAAATCAACGGCGTGTAATCTTTTTTCTGAGAAGGTCGATCGTGCAGAAATTAAACACGACACTACATACTTTAATACTTGTCAAAGACGATTTGTACATATGTTATCTCTACTAAAACTCCAGATAGCTAGAAAGATAGTATGCATACACGTTTTTGCGTGTGCTCCCAAATTAAACACGCACGTTTATTTGTTTGTAATGCACGGTACTGCATCGCTGGAATTAGTTGCAGTACATACTACGTCTCGTACATTTGGGAAATTCTCTGGCTCTCCGAATTGCTTGCACTTGTTTGCAGCGCTGCACGCAGGCATATTCTCTTGTAGCTTGGCAGCAGGCTGCTAGGTGCTAGCCCAGCGGATGAGAAATTCGAAATTCTTCTGCAC
This sequence comes from Panicum virgatum, assembly GCF_016808335.1. Taxonomy (NCBI): domain Eukaryota; kingdom Viridiplantae; phylum Streptophyta; class Magnoliopsida; order Poales; family Poaceae; genus Panicum; species Panicum virgatum. The sequence goes on along the minus strand of NC_053138.1, from coordinate 62,614,211 downwards.
ACGGCTGCCATCCTGGCTTCTGCATCTCTCTTATTGCGTCCATGGACCATCGGACAAGCCCATTCTTCATATATAGAGAAAATTTACTATACACTAGACTTGACACTAGCCGCTCTGTTTTGTTGGCAATCAGCAACAATGTTTTTCTCTCATATCAAATCAGCACCAGCCACCAGCTACCAGCCAACCAGCAGTACTTTTTTCTTACAGCAAATTAGCACCAGTCACCGGCCACAGCCAGCCGAATAGAATGTTTTTTTTCCTTTTCTTTTCATCAGACTGCACTAGACACCTACTACTAATTGCACTTGCTAATTCATTGAAAATTTACATAGCAATAGTTTAATTAATTAATGTTAACGAAATGGAGGCAAACTTTTCATCGCCTTTTAATTTGCCTCCTTTTTGTTTTGCAAGGTCGTTTGGCGTGGGCTGCCTAATAATGGCATCCATGCTCTCTCATGGCCCCTAGAGCGCGTATTCATTCATGCTGGGTCAACCGGTGTGTACACCCAAAATTTGGTGCTAGCTGTTGTATATAGTTTAATAATGCCTTGGGCTTGCCAAGATCACCATCAGGAGAGTAGGGGTAGCAAGACACAAGCACAAAGACACGCTTTGGTTTGAATAATGTCTGGTCTTTTGGCTCTTGTGCGGACACACTTTGTCCAGCCATGATTGAGAAACCGAGCCAGCCACAGTAGTTGCACACACTAATATACTCCCTCCGTTCGGAAATGATCTACATATTTTGACTAGAGAAAGTCAAACTTTATAAACTTTGACTAATAATTAGTTAAATTATATGTATAATTAGTTTATAAAATTTATGTCAATACATATGTATTCAAAGAGGTTTTGAGATGACATTGAGTTATTCGTAATTGACATTATATTCTAAGAGTGATTAATAAGTCAAACTTTACTTCGAATGACTTTCTCTAGTCAAAATATGTAGATCATTTCCGAACGGAGGGAGTAATTTAGTCCTGTGACCACCCTGCCTCTTGTCTTGTCCCAACAAGGTCCTCTTCTTGTTCCTTGATGCATCCAGTGGTTATATATGTGTGCTCCAGCCCCCAGGCCAAGTAGTAGGGTTTTAGTTGGTAAATCACAATTCACAAAGAGCTTATTATGTGCGTTAGAGGAGCTCTAACAATACACACTAACTCCTATTTTATAGGATCCAAAGTTTCATTATTTGCTCCTGCAAAAAAATCATTTTCCAATCAGTTAAGTTTTCTTCTTCTTTTTTGCTAGTAAAAACAAATAAAACACTGCTTCTGCTTCATTGCTAAGAGACTTAAGTACTTTATTAGATAGATTTCTTGCCTTTTGCCCTCCAATGTGAAGTGAACTGGTCATAACCCACCTAACCCCAACAAATGAACAAAGCCAACGAAGGCGTCATGCACGCACGCATGGAAGCATCCTCGGTCAATGATCCAACGGCTCAACTTTCACGGAGCACAAGATGCCCCGGATAAAAGGTTATCCGGAAAATTAGCCCAAGGGGATTAAAATAGGTTAAACAACACACCCCCACGCTTAACAGACCTAAGACCAGTCTCAGTGAGAGTTTCATGGACACAAATATATAGACTGGGAACTAGGTAATCGTGCTAGATGAGTTTCATGGTGATGAAACTCTTCTCACATCCCATAAAACTCCATTCTTCTCTCTCCTTGCCACGTCAGCAAAATTGATAATATTTAATGTCATGAAACTCTTTATGAAACCTCTACTGAGACTGGCCTAACTAACTAACTCAGAATTATCCGGAAACTAAAATCCATTCAAATTAAATCAGAGGGAAAAAGTAAAAGCAAAATTAAAACGACAGTCAGGCGAGGCCGGCCGGTGGGCCCTCCTCCGCGATATCCCCAACCCCAGAAAATTACAAGAATTAAATAATTAACAAATGAACCGGTAAAAAAATACTTTTTCTTCCTCCCCCTATTTATTTCCTCTCTCCACGCTCCTCACTCTCCCTCCTCGCCTCGTCGCGTGCGTGCATCTCTCCTCGTATATTCCCGTCCCAATCTCCAACCCCTCTCCTCCTCAATTCCCGTCCCGACCCGCCCCGACACAAATCCGCGCGCCCCTAATCCCGATTCCGCCGCCAAAATCCGGCCTTGCGCCGTCCTCATCCCCCGATTCGAGGGTCGCCCCGGCCGATTTGGGCGCGGAGATCGAGTCCTCGCCTGGCGTTCTTGGAGCCGAGCTTGAGATTGTTGGTTGCAATTGGGTGGGGAGCACGATCTTTCTGTGGAGGTTTCGGATTCCGGTCGGAGGTTGTCGGGTAAGTGTGGTTGCCGGGAGGTTTCCTGCCGGAAGGCCTCTCTTTTTTTTTTCTTTAGCCGGAGGAGGCACCGGGTTCTTTGACCGCCGGCGATGGTGGCGAGGATGATGCGGTGGCCGCGGCCGCCGCCGACGCGGAATTTCCGCGTCCGGCTGGTGGTGCGGCGGGCGGAGGGGCTGCCGCCGCCGCCCGCGCCCCTCTCGCCCGAGGGGCCCCCCGAGGCGGAGGCGAAGGTGTTCGTGGAGGTGAGCTGGAAGGGCCCGAAGATGTCGCCGCTGAGCTCGCTGCGGCGCGCCCAGCGGCCGCCCAGGAACCAGACGCGGAAGGAGGCGCTGCCGGCAGCCGGAGCCGCGCCCGCCCCGTCCGACGTCGACGATGGCGCCTCCGCCCCTGCGCCGACGATGGTGGCGGTGGCGTGGGAGGAGGAGTTCGAGAGGGACGCGGCGCTTACGGCGACGTCGCACCGTGAGGCCACCGCGTTCCACCCGTGGGACGTCTCCTTCTCCGTCGTCAGCGTGAGCATCTCCCCCTTCTTTCGCCTTCATCTTGCCTGTGCATCTGAGCTAGATTAAATCTGTTTATGGTTGCATATGCTCTTCTTTTCTTTATTATCATTGGCCTGATGGATTTGATGTTTGAGTTGATTGCAACACTGGATTAATTTTTCCATCGGTGTTACAGTAATTCTTGTTTGGATTTTTTAAGCATTTCATCTTGGTCATATTGATGGCGAAAGTTTTGACTTTTCCTTGGAATGGGTCAGGCCTCATTGGTTATTTGTTGCTATATCATTAAAAGTTGCGAGTTATTAAAATTCATTTGGGTCTTGTCTTCACAGGGGGAAAGATTCCAAGGCATCAAAATGATGCTTTAACAGAAGAAGACATAGGTCGAATTAATCCTCTTTAAATCGATATATATATATGTTCTATAAAGCCCATAATTTAGGAGCCTTAGCAAAATTATGCCTGTATCTATCTACATACATATTGAAAAGTGATTGCTGCTTTTAGCTCCGTTGTGTTTCATTTTATGTTTTTAGGATGAATAGCATGGCCTCCTATTTCCTTGTGTTGAGATCACCGGATGGTTTTAGTTTTTCCGTTTCCCATTTTATTTAGTTTCATATTTGGGTAACTTAACTAGAAAAGTGAAATACTTTTGTTCGGTAAATTATATTGGTTTTGAAACAAGACTTATTTGAGTATATTGCCTAGCTGTCAAACACTGAAACCAACAAATAATTCTGTCATTGACTAGTAGCTAGTCTGGCCTGGCATAGACTAGTTCAATGTGTGGTGTCATATATTTACAAGTAGATATGGCCAACGAGGAAGCACACATAATTTACTCATGTTGCCCCGTAAACTCAGGAGGAATTGGCTTTTATGAATTGTTTCAGTTTATTATCCTTGTCTTGCATTGTTGCCTTGTCCAACATTTATATAGTTACAAGGATATTCGTTTTGTCGTTTTGTTTTCACATGTTCACACTCAGTGGAACTGCCATTTTCCTGTCTCATTCGTCTTCGGTAATTTGGCATGGGTGATTCACCGTTGTATCAGTTTTTGCTTTAAGTCCACTGTGTGATACTTAGTGGAGCTTGCCACCCAATGTCATGCAAATGAATTGGGCAAGTTAAAACTGAGGTCATTATTACCTTTTGTATGTTTCGTGAAAGATATTCAAATTTTTATGGGAAAGACAACCAACAACCAACTTTGCTGTCTTTGAACAAGCAGAGCTGGGGAAGAATGTATCGATGACTTGGTCTGCTTGTATTAACTCATGCAGTTTGTTCTGGACCTCCTTGACAATTCTTTCCCTGTTGCCACAGGAATCAAATAAAATGTCAAAGAGCAAACTTGTTATGGGAACTGCTTCACTAAACCTTGCAGATTACGCATCTGCTGCTGAAGAGGAAATTGAGATAATTCTACCATTGTCGGCGCCCAGTGGTGCAACTGACCTGGCCCCATCGCTCCATGTATGCCCCATGTCAAATATATGGCTCCATTTATTGAAACACCAAGATTTATTTTGTTTTCTGATTCTCATCAGGTAGTAAAATATTGTGTAACACTTGGTTTATTTTTCTTTCCAGCTAACTTTGAGCCTGGTGGAACTAAGAATTTCTCCACAATCACCTGGCGCTTCACAGGGTTCTATCATTGTTGCCCCATTGTCACCTTCCTCTGGTGACTCTGTTCCTTCTGGAAAAGATGAGGCTTCTGTCATTAAAGTGGGGCTGAGAAATCTTAAAATCCTAAGAGATCTAGTGTCGACACGGAGGTTCAGAAAGACTAACCAAGACTGTGATGGCAGTGAGAAGTACTATGTTCATAGTGATGGTGCAGAATTTTCTTGTGATACTGACTCTATCGATGATGATCTGGATGATAAAGAGCTGGATGATGACTTGGGGGGTTCAACCGTCAGGAAGTCATTCAGCTATGGCTCACTGCAGACTATGAATGTTGGTGCCCTACTTTATGCACCTAGGATTGATGGAGATGATGGATGGATACATTACAGTCACCGAAATTCTGATGTCAGCTATCATGTTGAGCCAGTGCCATCCTCCACTGCTGAGGAGCATGCTTCCATCCCTGTACGGCGAAAGAGGAGCATACTTCCTGTTCGATGGAGGAAGACAAAATTGCCAAAGGCTAAAGGGGAGCCCTTGTTGAAGCCATATGGAGAGGAGGGCGGTGATGATATTGACTATGATCGTCGGCTGTTGACCCCTTCTGATGGATCTGTTTCAGAGGTACATGCTTTCTTGATACCCCCAGAATTTTGAATTTTTGTTTCCTTTTTTCCCTACTTGTGTTACTGTTGGATGTTTATTGACAGCATATCATCTTCACAGGGATCAAATGGCTCCACTAATAGTATGGTGTCAGTATTTGGTGATGACGATTTTGTTGTGGGGAACTGGGAGTTGAAGGAAGTATTTAGCCGTGATGGCCACTTGAAGCTTTCTACCCAGGTCTTCTTTGCATCAATAGACCAGAGAAGCGAACGAGCTGCGGGGGAGAGTGCCTGCACAGCACTTGTGGCTGTTATTGCGGACTGGTTCCAAGCAAACCAGGACATAATGCCCATCAGGTCACAATTCGACAACCTCATCCGAGATGGCTCTCTAGAATGGAGGAAGCTTTGCGAGAATGGGACCTACAGGGAGTGCTTTCCAGACAAACACTTTGATCTCGAAACAGTTCTGCATGCAAAGATCCGCCCACTAACAGTTGCTCCTAGCAAGTCATTCATTGGGTTCTTCCATCCTGAAGGTACTGAGGATGTAAGTGGATTCGACTTCCTTGATGGTGCTATGTCATTTGATAACATCTGGGATGAGATTAGCCGAGCGGCGGAGTGCTCTACTGGAAAATCTACCCTATACATTGTTAGTTGGAATGATCACTTTTTTGTCCTAAAGGTTGACGCCGATGCTTATTACATCATTGATACACTTGGTGAGAGGCTGTCTGAAGGTTGTAACCAGGCATACATCTTGAAGTTTGATGACAACACCACGATTCATAAAGTACCTGCTGAAAAGAAGGAGGCGAATCCTGATTCCAGTGGACGCCTCAAGGATTCCTCGGAGAGCTCCTCCTCAACTGAGCAGGACAGTGGAACTGACAATGAAGAGTGCGAGCTTGTGTTGAAGGGTAAGGATGCATGCAAGGAGTACATCAAAAGTTTCTTGGCTGCCATCCCGATCCGTGAGCTGCAGGCTGATATCAAGAAGGGTCTCATGGCATCAACTCCGCTGCACCACCGCCTCCAGATCGAGTTCCATTATACGGAATCATGCCCTGCCGAAACAACCATGCCTTCTCCATTCCCCACTTTTGAGTTTTGTTGGCCTGACCCACCATCACCAACACCTGCCATGGAAGTCGTGGTTACCCATCCACCGCCCATGGTGGTTGCAGTAACCCATGCTGTCGCTGTTGTATAGCCGGCCATGGTTGCTGCTGAGACCTAGGGATTTGGCTGCTTAGTTTAACATATAGAGCCTTGCTTTTAAGAGCGAATTGTGAAGTGGACCAGATCGAAGATTTGGCTTCGTTTCTAGTTTGCTCCGTTTGCTTTCTAATTAAGATGAACTGACTAGTATAGCTTAACTATCTTTTGGCATGCGCGCGTGTGTGTTTGTTCACTTCTTCCAGGCTTTTGGGAGCATTCATTTTGTAAAGAAAGAAATGGTGTTTGCTCCTGCACATCTTTACCTGTGAAGTGAGTTTGCTGGACTTGTAATCCTACAACATTATCATTATGTTAATTATCTCCTGTTATGCTCTAAACATGTGTATTCTAGTCATGTTGTTCAGAGATTTTTGCAAGTCATACAGTTTTTCTGTTTCCTTGGATTCCGAAGAAAGTAGAGAAATGCGTGCTTGCACGAAGTGGGATCTGAAATACACTGTAGTTGAACAGGGACAAGATCACTGAGTGCGTCTGCACAAATGGACTAATAGTCTCTGAACCAAACAAAATCGTTGGATAAGGAATGGTTAGATGTCTCTATCAGTGAAAAGGTTTATGCCAAAGCTGACCTCTCACTGTCAAGCCCTACTTTTCCGGCGCCGATCCACCACAAGCAAAGGCAAAGCTCACGCAATTAAAGAAGGCGAGAAAAAACTGTCAAACAAATTAATGAAATATCCATGGTAAGCGAATGTTTTTTATTGAATGCGACAGGTAACCTGCTGCCACTGCAGACAGATAAACTCGTTGTCCATCCTAAGGTGCATGAGTTGTGTATTCTGTTCTGCTGGCTAATGATGTTTTCCTCTCACACCGAATTAGCACTGCCCAGTCAGCAGTACTTTCTCTCATAACAAATCAGTACCAGCCAAAGCCAGCCGAACAAAGTGATGTGTGTGTGCGCACGTTGTCATGGCAGGTCAAAAGATGCATTTGGATCTAGCCTAGTCGCCAATCAGAGCCATACGGATGATGAATGGGTTCGACATAGGAATTTAGTGTTTCATATTTCACCTTTTTCTAGAAGATCTAAAATTTTTGATCTTTGTGGTGTTGTTTATTGCAAGTGTGAGTTGGCACCCCCTTCTCTTTTCTTCGGTCAACGATGACTTGCATACATTCACCATATGGCCCACAGATGAGGTGATCAAACAAGATGAGATAATAATGCAAAAAGGAGAGAAAGTGACGCTTAATTTCTAAACCTTTTATCGTGTTTTGGTTTTAAACAGTGACGTATATATATATATAAAAAAAGAGAAATTCAGGAAACGCTAGTACTCAGATAGTACCTTGCACGACTTTGACTCGCTTGATTTCTACCCACTCAGTAGAATCACTCCAGGCTCATGTGATCTTTTCACTGTCATTCCAGGGAGAGAGATTCAGACCTCCACCAACCAAAAATGCACCAATTCACAGCACTAAAAGTATTCATTCTACAATTTAAATTTCGAAGCTTGTGCGACGAGAAGATGTATTTTTTTTTAAAAAAAATGACGAACAGAGCCCCGCCTTTCATGGTCTTTAGTCTCGTTGTCACTTGTTACTAGAATCACCGAATCGTTCCAGGTGATTGTGCTCTTTTGACCCTGATCTGTGTGCGGGCTTGCTGAAAGGTTCGGAGATCAGAGCTTCACCAACCAACCAAAGCTGTACCGAATGCACGGCACTACATTAAATAAAGCGTTGGAGTCGTAGTACTTGCCACGCCCATTGCAGGACTGAAAAGCTATCGTATTACAATGAAGGAAGCCCTTTTTGCTGACCAATGCAGTGCGTTTGGTCTTGGGGAAGCCTCAGCAATCAAAGTGGATTCAGCTCGGTTCAGTACCTGCTGCAGCAAAGCCTTTGCCTTTGATGAAATCTGCTGTGGATCTCTGAAATCCTGGCAAGATCATGCGAAGACTAGGACAGCATCTGAGGGCATCCGTAGTGTAAGAAACAAGGGGGTCATAAGCCTCTTAAGGTCGACCTTATACATAAAAGTGAGGGGTCCTAAGGAGGTCTTAAGCCCAAAAAGCTTAGAACCCGACCTCAAGCTTGAGGTCCGGTCTTAAGCCAAAAAGAAATCGAAGAAGGACTGATGTGGGGTCACGATATGCTCGCGGGAGCTCGAGTCGTGTGGAGCAGCAGTCAGCAGAGAGGGAGAGTGCAGATTGAGATGGATGGGATAGGATGGATAGATTATTTTAACTTTGAAGTGGGACCCACCTTAAGAGCTGCTGCTGGATTAGGGATGGCAACGGGTATATACCCGCTGGGTAGTTCTATCCCATACCCGTACCCGCGAAAAAAAATTATACCCGCTACAATACCCATACCCGTGTGCGGGTACGAAATCGTTCCCATACCCGTACCCGTCGGGTAAAATAAACCCGATGGGTAACCCGTACCCGATTAGATACCCGCTATGCACATATTAAATAACACAAAACTAATAAATATATGATATAAATACAATCACAAATCATCAAATATAAGTAAATAAGAGGAAGAAAATAATTAATAAATTGATCAATTTTTTGAATATATATACCTATATGGATCTAATTTATTATGTTCTATGCATGATTGTTACGGGTATAAATTACCCATGGGTACGCGGGTATGGGTAGTTCACACCCGTACCCGCACCCGCCTACCCGCCGGGTAGAGGATTGTTCCTATTAACATACCCACGGTGAAAAATTCATTCCTTATCCGTCTTTATATCGGGTAAAACCCGTCGGGTATCCGGGTATCGGGTACCCATTGCCATCTCTATGCTGGATCTTATACATAACACAACCGGCCTCAATCTGACATGGGACCCACCTTAAGGTCAGACAGCCTTTCACACCGAGCCAGATTGGGTGACTTTACACAGTAAAGTTACATTGTCACTTTGGCTCAATCTCAGTCGTCCAGATAGCATTCAACGACTACAGCCTAGACTTTACTTTTCAACCCAATCCAAAAGCACAGACGCTGCAGCTCACCTCCTTTACCTGCCAAAATTGCAGGCAGGCAGCCAGGCCAGCCGCCAGCCTCTCTTTTTAGAACCAATCTTGCAAGTCACAGCTACCAACACTTTGGAAATAAAGTAAAAATACACAGCAGCAGCCAACAGGTACTCTCAAGACTGCAAAATAAATAAATACAAGGGACCATCTATATTATAATTATCAGTAGACATTTTCTGGTTTGAGAGTTTCAGGTTCAAAGCATAAATACATACAGCAAAAGACCACAGCTAGACCACAAAAGACTATAGTTGGGCCATTTCACTTATACAATTAGGCCACAAAAGACTATATTTGGGTCACAAAAGGCTATATTTGGGTCACAAAAGGCTATAGTTAGCCATATACAAAAGACTATCTAACCATCTTGTTCACGCTAGAACAGATCATGATCTTCAAGAATAGCATCATCATAAGTTGGGGTTGTTAGCAGCTGGGTAAAACTTTCGAAACTGTTAATAAAATTACATTCTTGAGGCTCCACACTTGTTCCTTTACTGCAACCATTCTCTACTTCTACTTGGGGTTGTACTCCATCACTCTTTTTGTTTCTGGCAATGAAAAATTAGTTAATTAGTTTAGAAATGAATTAGAGAAGCATATATGGGCTGCACCCTATAAACATACCTTTCTTCCTTTTTTTTTTGTTGGCTTGTGCTTCCTTTTGTTAAATTTATCGAGCCAAGTTCTTTTTCGCCTTGAATTTTTAGATTTGACCTCCTTTTTCTTCAACTGTGCAGCACTAAGCAATTCATCTCCTTGCTGGACATTTGGTTCAGCATTTTCTTGGTCATGGCATGGCTTGCTCATAGTAGAAGCAAATACATTGAGTTTATCCTCTAGCTGTGTACCAAGGCAATCAAGTGCATTTTCTACCATCAAACAATATTCTGGAGAGTGGACTACTTTATATGCCAAATTGTGAAATTTATGAGACATGTTCTTGTAGCGAAGTTGAGACTCCAGCTTTGGGTTTGCTATCACATTCCTTCCTTCCTTATCTTGTACACTCCCATTGCGTGCTGCTTTAGTCCATCTCTTTTAACACATAATGTGTTGGCAATATTTTTATATTCATCAAATCAAGAACTTTCAGACCATGTGCACACAATATTCCAGTCCTATTAAACATTCCACAGCTACATGAGGCTGTTTGGTTAAGAGGATCACCTATCACTATCCGCTCTTCCTCAAAATGCAAATCACCATGGAATCTCCCAATAACAATAGCATATTTATTTTCATCTAATAATAACATGGAGCCATGGATCTTTCATATTCACTTTGGAAAGCTTCAAAAATAACTAGAGTGTACACTTCGCTTGCTTGCAGCAATATAGGTGTGTGCATTTGTCTTCTTGGTATTTTCTTTCTTGCCTCAAATTCAGATTCCAATTCCTTAGCTCTTTTGTCTTCCACTGTCCTTTCAAAATGCTTCAAAAAGTGAACAATATCAAAATTTGATTTCAAATGATTCTTCAATGCATTGTTGAAGCTTTCACTTAGTTGTGTACTTCTCACTCCCAAATTAAAGACATCTCTCATAAAGCATTCAGCCCATTTTTCTTTAATCTTGTATATACTATCTAACCAAGTTTGTTTATGCACTTTAGTTCTCATAATGTCAAATGCTTTCTGAATATGTTGGTGCCAAAAGTAGTGTCAAATGTAACCACATCACCAAAGTGTGCATAGTCAAGAATCATCTTAGCATCAGCCCAAAATATGTTGGTTATATGCTCCTCGCAGTCTAACTTCAAAGCATATTGGAATGATGGATTTTCAACAATTTTATCATGAAAATACTTCAACATACTTCCAGATTGTCCGAAAGCCAAATCCCTCTGTCGCTTGCTTTTAAAATAATTTTTGCGATCACGACAAATGTAGCTAAGGTTAAGTGGTCCACCAACTTGACGACTAGCCAACTCATGTGCAGCTTTTGGTCTAATTCCAGAATCATCTGCGGTCTCTATTTCAAAAGCTTGCAGTTCTGAAATTTTTCTCTGCAATGCCATCAAGTGTCGAGTTTCTGGCAAGTGAAGAAGGTGATTGTGTTCAAGCACAATATCATTGACTTCATAATTTCCTGCAACTCGATCCGATATAAGACTAATTCGAGCTTTGCAATTAGTCCTTGTTTCAGCTCTAAAGCATTTTGTCACACGATTTGTTTGCCCTTTCCTTCTAAGGTCCTCGTTGGAACACACAAATCTGCATGAGGTCACCTTAACATCAAAGGGGCTGACATTTGAGTATCTTTTCCTCACATCAAAACCTGTGTGACCCCCGTATTCCAACCAAAACTGCCCAGCCTCATCTGCACTTTTGAACCTTAAACCAACTTGAGGAGTTTCCTTGTTCAATTCTGCCATGGCCTTGTACACCACTCACAGTTGTATTTTGTTTTGTGACCCAAACATGAACTAGTTCAATAACCCAAATAATTAACAAATAAGAACACATAAAAACCTTGTTGAAGTACAAACAATAATTAATAGCAGAACATATGAAACAAGCTACAACGGCTAATAGTCCTGACATGAAATTCGGCAAAATAATCATTTGTTGCTCATTGGTTCTCGAATCGGATGACATTGAAACATACGGCTGCATTATATTTTGCATTTTGGTAGATAATTGAGGTGGATTAATAAGCATTCATGCACGCCGGCACTAAAACAAAAGAAATTTTTCGCGGCCATCTGCATTATAGGGGCTGTGAAGCTCGTACTTGGATATGGCGAGACGCAGGAGAGCTCTTCCACGATCGGGGTAGGCCGCCTGTTCTCCCGGTCGGCGCGGCCTCCACCTCCCCAGGGAGGCACGGAGGGCGGTGCGGCCGGGCACCGGACGAAGGGTGACGCCGCCAGGCACTGAACGAAGGGCGGCGCAGCCAAGCACTCGAGGAACGGCACGGCAACAAGAAAGACGGCGCAGCAGCACGGCAACGGCAAGGAAGCGGCGCGGCGCGGCAGCGTGGACTTGTCGCGACGGAAGAGGAAGCGCAGGCGGCGCAGAGCGCGTAGGCGTGAGTTGTGGCGCCGTTCCCGCGTCTCTGCTCGCTGAAATCCCATCTATTAGCACTTGCGTGGGTTGGAAAGCGAGTACTAGTTTGGGGAAAGTCATTGTAGCCGTCAGATGGTGGTTGGAGGGTGGAGATCGCACGAAAGTGACAACGTAACGTTGCTGAGTAAAGGCACCCAATCTGGCTCCCCTTCCCACCAATGTTCTAAATAGCCGGCTATAGCTTCCGCTATAGACGGCTAGGGGCGGAGACAAGGGGGGCGGGCAGGGGCCTGGCCCCCCTAATGATCCCGTAGCACCATTATAGCACCATTATCAAAAGTGGAACTTACCCCCGCGGCAGCTTGCGGCAAGACTGTTTGCCCCCCCCCAATCACTGCTTGCCCCCCCATGATGAAATCCTGGCTCCGCCCTGTAGACGGCTATAGCCTCTAGGAAGGACAACCGCTATGGCATTTATCCCGCTAAAGCCGGCTATAGCTCGCTAAATGCCGGCTATAGCCCGCTAAACGTCGTAACGGCAGCCTTGCCGCTAAATGCCTTAGCCGGCGATTTAAAACCATGCTTCCCACTCGTGATGCAGGCAGATTTTCTTCAGATGCTGTGTTGTACAGTACAGACACGCCGAAAGTACTTTCAGAAAACATGTACCAGGTACACACATACGAACACCGAACGGGACGGACGCACTATACATGGCGGGCTTTGTTTGCGTCCATTTGCAGCAGCTGAAATTGAAAAGGAGAGCTGGTGGCCTGGTACAAAAGGGACAAGAGCTGCTGCTAGCTTTCCTTGGAGTGGTACAGCCCAGCCTCCACACACACACTCTGAAACTCCGTAGCTCGTCCGGAGACAACAGAAAGAAACCTGATCGAGACAGCTCGTCCGTAGCTGGCCCGTTGCTTGGCTTTCTTGCCGTTTTCAGAGCCACTTACTGCTTCTGTGCTCGTTCCGGCGCTTGCTGCATTTCCAATTTTCCATCCCAGCGACCAATCATTCAGAGAAAGCAGGTGTGCGTGTTCACCGCTGAGGGCTTTGCAGTGAGATTTTTCTCCGAAGTTGAGGCAAGTTTGAATCTGAACTTGCGTCCCGAGTTGGTAGGATCAACTCTGCTCTGTCGCTGGCTGAAGCAGAGCAGGACCTGCCTGATGCAGAGCAAAAGGTAATCCAAGATGCGTCAGGATTCATCTGGGCCGAGATCGTTTCCTACTTTTGGCCCAGATCCACGTTTTCATTCATGGGCTCATGGGCTTATCTCGCAAATATACATAGCCTTATTTTTCATAGAATCTAGAACAGTTGAGTTTGTATTTTTCCGATTTTTCTACGATTTTATATCGATTTTACAAGTTTACTGTTTAATACGTCCTGGCGCCAGGACCTAAATGTATTTTTTACATTTAGGTCCTGTCGCCCACTGGATGGGCGACAGACACCCTATCGCCCACTGGATGGGCGACAGACACCCTGTCGCCCATTAGGGGGGCGACATGCACCCATTTTTGAAAATTTCCCTATTCGACATATATTTTTGAAATTTTGTTTTTTTAAAATATAAAAATGAAAAAAGTCCGCTGGTCCAGTGTTGTACATGCATGCATGCATGGCCGAGAAAGAATGGGCCCAGTGATCTAAAAAAAAGAGAGAAAGAATGGGCCCAGCCCATCTGAGAACGCCGAGTTACTTTCCAAAATTTCCATGTCCTCGAATTTCCGAAATATATACATACTCCCTCCACCCTGAAATGTATGTTATTATAAGATTTGAAATTTATCCTCAAATGTATGTCACTTTAGGTTGAGAGTAAACCCAACCATTTTAATTATTTTTCCCAATAGAAAGATGTGCTCAGATGGGGAGGTACATGTGGGAGGAGGTGCATGGAAAAATACATGCTAGTTTAATTAGCATATTTCCAATACTTAATAATTAGGGATATGAGAGTCTTTTCTACATAACCATAATCTGTTCTAAAAACTCTAAAACGACATACATTTCAGGACGGAGAGTGTAACTGCCTTCATCTCAAATTATTAATTGTTTTGATTTTTCTAAATACATAATTTTTTGCTATACATCTAAATGTATGTCTTATTTAGATTCGTAGACAAATCGATATATCTAGAAAATTCAAAATAACTAACATAATAATTTGAGATGTAGGGAGACAAAAAAAAACCCCTCAAATAAATACAAAGTACCAAAAAGATCAAAAAGAAGAAGGCGATGGAAGCGACCTCTGATGACACGGCTCACGAGGCGCGCGTGCGGGCCTGCTGCGGCGCGTCCACGTCTCGTCTACCCCACCAGCCCCCGGCCCGCTAACCTCAGCCCGTCAGTCACGTGCCCCGCACGCGCACCGCGCACGCTGAGATCCTCTCCGCGGGCCTTATCCGCGCCGAGGTTGCCACGTGGCGCCGTCCCCCGCCCCGCGCGCGCACCCCTCGAGGTGGCTGCAGGAGAAAACCAAAACCTTCGCGCGCTGGCGCGCAAGCCCGGATCCCCGCGACCCGCGGGCCCCACACGTCATGAGCCATGGTTTCGTCGCGGCGCGCCCGGCCCCACCCCACCCCCCTCGCGGACTCGAACAGCGCCGAGTGCAATCCGGTTAGCCCGCGCGGCCTCTCAGTCCCGCCGTTCCCTCTCCGCCTCCCTGGCTGCACCCGGCCCACGAGCGCCCCTCTCACCTCCCGGTGGGCCGCGGAGGTCGTACCGGTTCATGGACCACGTCCACGTGCTCCGCGCAGCCCCACGCCGTCGGCAGCGCATGACGGCCACCTCCCCGCGCCCCCACGTCCGTCGCGGCACCGCCTACGGACCCATCTCCTCCACGCCCTCTGATATTCTGGTCCCACATCGGTGGGGCAACCTCCGGACCCACTCGTCGGGGTCAGTGGCAGGCTGACGGCCGAGCCGGCGGGGGTGCACCTCCCGGAAGCAGCCGTTATCCGAATTATCCCGTGGGCGCGGGATATAAAAATCCGGCCGAAAATGCCCCCACGCGCCCGTCGCGTCCCCCCTCCCCCCATCCACGGCGACAGCGGAGAGCTCGTGTCGTGACAGCACCAAGGCGAATCCACCGCGCCGCACCCCCATGGCGACGGACGGCGAGCAGCAGCAGCAGGCGCCGCCGGCGGAGGAGGTCGTGTCCGTCGAGATGCCCGCGCCCGAGGGGTGGACCAAGAAGGTGGGATTAGTAGTTAGTCTACTACCAGCTGCGCGTGCTTGTCCGCTTCGCTTGCGTTGCTCTGCTCGGCCTCGTTCGCGTGGTGGAATTCGGGGGTGTCGGGGTCGAATTCGCGGGGTTCCGGGGTGCCAGGGCACGGAGTTCGGGTCCCTGCCCGCGAATTCGCGGCGAATTCTGGTTTGTCCTTTTCCTTTTGGCGGTAGCTGGGTTTGCTGCTCGAGAGGTTCCATTTTGGGTTTGGGGGTCTAGGGTTTCTCGGATTTCAGGTTTGCTCAGGCGACGCGCGATTCATCTCGGATTGGTGTTGTGAGCCTGCGGAGCTCGATTTCTGCTGGGAGTAGGTGGCTTGGCGAGGAGTGCTCCAGCTCTCTGCTATGGCTGTAGGTCGCTTACCTACCCCCCTACGGGTTGTCGTGGTAGGCGAATTGCGCCCTATTTCGGGTGCGTACGGCGGTAATTCTTAGTCCCGGAGCTCGACTAGGCACCGCTAGGGCTAGTGCTTGTGGGGGGGGGGGGGGGGGGGGGGGCAGGCCGGGGGACAATTCCCAAATATGGCCGCGACTTGTTTGTTGCTGTTCAGGACTAGGTGGATTCCGACTGTTCCTAGTTCCAGGGCTTTGTTGGTCTGCCTTGGAGTGGAAAAGCTTGACCATGGAGCTCGGATTCAGACTTTTGGCTTACTTTGTTTGCCCGTGGTATTTTGTTGTTGCCGAGCCTGAAAGGGGAGTGTTGTGCAGGTTGGGGCTGTTGCGATTAGGGGTTATAGGGTTTTGCCTAACCATTTCTAATTCGGTGTTGATTGTTTGATGATGAGCTAGAGTTTACAGTGCCTTGTTTGGCCTGAAACGCATCACCTTTTTTTTTCTTCATATTGAAGCGGATTTCTCTCTTTGGTTGCTAGTGGCAGTGTATTTGCAGTCAGGCTGGAATGGGGAATTTTCTGCTGCTTGTAGCTGTGACAATTACTGCTCAATAGGTCTTAAGCTTACCCATTTACAATTGGATGTTTTATCATTTGGTGATTGGTCAGAGTTTCTGGTGCTTGGTTCAGTTTTGCCTTGAAATGTTTCAGCTATTACTTCAGATTCAGGATGTTGATGTTACTTGAGGATAGTGTATTTGTAGTGAATCTTGAATGGGCTCTTGGAGCAATGGTAGTTACTGCTGATAGGGCTTTAGCTTTCCCATTTCCAATTTGATGTTGATATCTGGTGAGAGGTTACAGTTTCCAGTGATTGTTCTGTTTGGCTTGTAATGCTTCAGCAATTTGTTCAGATTCAGGCGGTTGATATTACTTGAGTAGTATTGTATTTGTAGATAAGATGGAATGGGGAATGTTCTGCAACTTGGAGCTGTGGCAATTCTGGTAATAGGGTTTTTAGCCTACCCATTTGTACTTTGATGTCGATTATTTGATAATTTGTACTTTGGTGAATCTGGTGATATCTTGGTTCATGGCTTTCGTATTTTCGCTTTGCTATGGCTAGTGCAAAAATTTTAGAACTAGTGTCTGTTGAGCTGAGTGTATTGTATTTGTAGAAAAATAGGAATGGGGAATGTTCTGCAGCTTGGAGCTGTGGCGATTGCTGGTAATTGGGTTTTGGCCTACCCATTTCTAGTTCTAGGTTGATTATCAGATGCTATGTCCTTTACTGAATCTGGTGATATCTTGGTTCATGGGTTCTGTTTTGCTGTGACTAGTACCTGTTGAGCCCGAGTCATGCAAGAAATGAAAGCATGATGGTAGGAGCTCCAATTAAGTGTTAGGAGGGTTTATGGAAAACCCGTCTGCTCAGGTGTTCTAGTATCACATTAACACCCACCTTAAAGTCTCGAAGATTCAAGATTTGAGTTTAGGAATTTGTTATTAGTTCATTATCGGATGTACTTATGGTGGTTTCAGTATCCAGATTTTCAACCGGATAATAGAAATGTGCCAAACTTACTTAATAGCCCTTGCAATTGATATGACTTGTCGTCTAGCATGGTTTATTTCTATTTTTAGACGGGCAAAGTGATGTATGAATGCTCGGTAAAGCTCAATGTTGGAATCATCTAAAAAGAGAGCTGGAAATAGTTGTATTTAAGGATTTTTGCCTTTAGTGTCTTACGTTACCGCATTAACTTGACCGTTTGCGGTGACGCTCTACTTCTTTGTTTGTTACCTATTTTGCGATTCAGTTATTAACTGCATGCATGTTTGTCGTACTCCAGGGTGGTTAGAGTACAATATGTTGGCCACATAGCAACAGGACACGTGGTGGTGACAGTTATTGCGTTTTTTTTTGTGTTCAAAAGTAGGAACATGTTTTCTAGTCTGTACCAAAAGATATTATGTTCAGCCGGCTAGCATTATTTTCTGCATAGATCCATTTGTTTTTTATTTTGCAGATTTATGTTCGTTTCACAAAATATTCTTTCTACACAATGCAATTTTCAAAATCCGCTATATATTTCTTGATGGCATTGTATCTGAAGTGGGTATATGCTATCCTCCTTCGATGTTTGTCATAAGTTATCAAATTTCTCATGAGGCATTCTGTTACCATCCTTTGGGGTCTTGTAAGGCATTCAAATTCTCCATTAAAGGGTCACATTTTCTTTTATTGATAACATTTTAACAATCTTTTTTTTTTTGCTTAGCAGGTACTCAATAAATCTGTACCACTTTGTTAAAATTGTGAAATAAGTATTTTTTCTATGTTCATTTCTTCCAACCCTGTGCAAAGGCAAAGCTGCTACTAACTAGAAGGTTATCCATTGACACTTTCTCTCCGTTAAGCTATCCCTAAAATTTGACACCCGATACCCATGGTCAATCTATCTGGTTGTTCTTTCTATGCTGAACTTGAATCATTGTGTAGTTTGAAATGGGTGCCTGGCTAATCATGAATCTAGTATTCTAGTTACTTTAGCTATAATTTTTTAGCCAGGTTTTAGTTGCCGTTGACAGTAATTCAAAAAATAATATAATTTTATTTTCGCTTCTTATGGTCACAAAATTCTGGTATGGCTCCTTCTGAGACTATGTTCTGCCTGCCTTTAAGTTCTATTCTTGTAAGGAAGTAACTAGTACTTAGTCACAGTTAGCAGACTTTCACTCTAGTTAATGTGATGGCAAGAGCAAAACGTGAAGCTAAGGTCCCGTTTGGATCACCTAGGACTAAAGTTTAGTCTGGACTAAACTTTAGGTGACTAAACATTAGGTAACTAAAATTTTAGTCCATGCCTGTTTGGATCCATGGACTAAACTTTAGGTGGGAAACCATTTGAAACACATAAATGGGTGAAACTAAACTTTAGTCCAAATTAGGTAGGTTCTATGGACTAATGGACTAAACATTAGTCCTATGTTTAGTCAACCTGTTTGGATCACCTAATGGACTAAACTTGGATCCAAACAGGGCCTAAAGCTCTGATGTTATCTCATTTATGTAACAGTGTAATTCTTCTTTGTTGATTGTGATGTGATGGCATTTTTGAAATTTTTCTGTATGATTTTCACCATATAACCTAGCAGTAAATAGGCAAGCATTCTGCTGTCTCCATGCATTCCGTGTTCTACTGAACTGCCTGTGTCCTAGTTGTTCTTCTGCTTCCATAAATTTACATTACTACAGTTCCAAGTGCTGTTAATGGCTAGTGGTGGTGGAGCCAACGATTTTCTCAGCTGTTCCTCCGCTTCCCAATGTATAATTCTCTGGATGATGTGGATAAACAACCAAACATTGGATGTTACATGTTGATGTGTTTCTTTTTCAGTTCTGATGTTGCAAAGAAATGTTCTTTTCTCTTGCAAGGAATTACATAGAGCTGTTAATAGGCATGTTTTTATTTTACTATTTATCTGCAGTTCATTGTATGAACTAATATCCTTCCGTTTTTCAATTTGTCAGTTTACTCCCCAGAGAGGGGGGAGATCTGAGATTGTTTTTGTTTCACCAACTGGAGAGGAAATTAAGAACAAGAGGCAACTAAGTCAGTACCTAAAGGCACACCCTGGAGGTCCTGCTGCTTCTGAGTTTGATTGGGGAACTGGTAGATACCTTTCCTTACTGCTCCATAATTATTTCTTCAAATCTCCCTGGTTTTAGAAGTCTTGTCTTCTGTAAACAGGTGATACCCCAAGACGTTCTGCTCGTATTAGTGAGAAAGTCAAGGTTTTTGATAGCCCGGAAGGTGAGAAGATCCCGAAACGCAGCAGGAACTCAACTGGCAGAAAGGGCAAGCAGGAGAAAAAGGAGGCCCCTGAAACTGAAGAAGCCAAAGATGCTGAAGCTGGCAAGGATGCAGAGGAGGCCCCTAATGAAGATGCTGCGAAGGACACTGATGTGGAGATGAAGCCTGCTGAAGAGGCGAAAGAGGCTCCTACTGGAACTGAAGACGCAGAGAAGGCTGCAGACAAGGCTGATGCTCCTGCTCCTGCAACAGAAGAAGATAAGAAGGAAACCGAGAAACCTGCTGAATCTGATGTCGCCCCTTCTGCGTCATTGGAGGAGAAGAAAGACGCAGCAGAAGAGAAGAAGGAAGATCCCAAGCCAGCTGAGCCTGAAACTCCAGCTACAGCAAGCAACCCTACTGAAAACTCGGCCCCTGCTCCCACCGAGACTGCCGCAACTGCTGCTCCAGTGTCTGAAACCGAATCAGACGCCGCTGCTCCAGCATCTGGAACCAAACCAGATGCTGCTGCTCCAGTAGAGAACTCCACTGACAAAGGTGCTAGCCAGGAGAGCCAGCCCGTCAACAATGGGCAGCTGCCGCCCTCCGCGGTGAAGTGCACCTGAACCCAACCCGGAACCGGAAGGAAGCCTGAATCCACCCTTCCGGGGCTGTGTATCTCATTTAGGAACATCTGCATTCGCATTGTAATCAGTCAAAAAATCGGTGGATTGGTAAGCATGTTAATTAGTCAGTCTGACGCTGCTGGGTGACAGTCGGTAAGTTAAAAGTAGGCTCTGCATTTTAGCTTTTGGTATGGCTGGTGTCAGCCGCCGTACATGTATCCATCATCGACATCTTCTTTTGCATTGTACTTAACTGTGCAAGTTAATCTTAGGACATGTATACTCCTCTCTGAATGTCTGTATTATGTACCTGTGCTGCGTATTGTGTAACCTGCATAACCAGTTGCATTTGCTGCTGCTGTTGTGTACTTGTGTGTTGTCTATGAAAAATAAAGGCTGCTGGATGTGGATGCCAATCCTGGTCAGGGACAACAGGGATTGGTCTCATCTCATCAGAACCTGATGCCATTTGTGATGTGATGTTTCTGCTGAATCTTTGAGGTGGCTCCTTTTCCATTTCATATGCTACCATGCTTCTACTTTACATTTTACAGCGTCGTAATCAGGGCTGCGTCGGCGCGGCCGGCGCTGCTGCCGTGGTGGGGCTGGTCGCCGGCGGCGAGCGGCAGACGGGGCACGTCGGGTGCAGCCGCAGCCACCGGTCGACGCAGCGCTGGTGGAAAGCGTGCGCGCACTGAGGCAGCACCCGGAGCACGTCGCCGCCGGCGTACTCGCCCAGGCACACCGCGCAGCACGCTGCCTTCGCCTTCCCGGCTTCCTCGTCGCCGTAGATCACCTTGGGCAGCGCCCTGAGCGCGGCGTCGTCGAGCCCCGCCTCGACGTCCGCCACGCCGCCCGCGAAGAAGGCGGCGTCCGCCGCGACCGCGCCGCGGCGGCGAGCGCGCGCCTCCTCCTCCCTCCGGCGCGGAGGCGCGGGCGCGGCGCGGCGGGAGCACGCGCGCAGCAGGGCGGCCACGGTGACCACGGCCAGGACGCTGGCGACGGCGAAGGCGGCCTCCTGCTCCACCATCCGGGCTGCCGGCGAGACGATCTAGCTGAGCTGAGCGATCGAGCTAATCTAGCTGGCGCGAAAGATGCTGCGCTGGATCGTGGAGCTTCGTTGCGTGTGCGAGTGTGGTGTGGGGCGACGAGCTGACGCCGATCAGAGGTTGCTTGCGTGGATGAGGTTGCCAGCATGAATGAGAGCTAGCCTGGGAGCTGGGACATGCCATAAGCCTGCCGACGCTGATAGCACCCAGTGACAGTGATGCGGTGAAGTGACAGAGAATCCTAGACTCTGAACTCTGATGACTTGGTCCTGCCAGCCCAGTTGAACTGCTCTCTGTCAAGGTTATTTTGCTGTTCATATTTTCTTCGGCTTAAATCTGTAAAATAGTGGTAAAAAGAGTCACATCGGACACTGTGGCATACTGTAACACTTTTCGTTTGTTTGTGGTAATTGTTGTCCTACCATGACCTAACTAGGCTCAAAAGATTCGTCTCGTCGTGTACATAAAAACTATGCAATTAGTTTTATTTATTTATCTATATTTAATGCTCCATGCATGAGGTAAAAGATTTGATGTGATAGGTGAATAGTAAAGTTTGGAGAGAAATTTTGAAAGTGAACACAGCCTTTATCTCGATCTTCTAATAAATTTGCATGGCAAAGCTTTTGCTGTCTTTTGGGAGAAAATACTCTCAAGCTTATAACAATTTCTGGGTGTAGCACGCGTTGAGATTCAAAATGTCATTGCTGTAGAACAATTTTCGTTTTTATGAACATCATCGAAAACAAATCTGCACGAGCAGGTTTGAATATATAGGATGGCTATAGGATTTGTCATCTACATGTTGTATGATCCGCTCTTGCATAGTTACACTGAACTTCTGTAGTTTTGTATCGCACTATTGACTATAAAGTTACCTAAAAATTACTGAATTCAAGATATACACAGGCTATTTACAAACCTAGACCAGACAACTAAACTTAAAAGTCCTATCAAAACTACTACCCTAAAAACTCATATAGTTAGGTAGTCTAGTATTTTGTTGTTTGATCAAGTAGTTCACTGATGAATAGTTACTGAACTAATAGATTACGTACTCGGTTCAGGTCACCATTGCTTAGAAAAAAATACTGGTCTAACTACTAAACCTAACAAATTACTGATACTACTAGCTTAACTACTCAATTTAGAACATCAACATTTAGTAATTGCTGATAAAATGGTGTTGAGAATATTACTGAGCCAAAGAGAAAAAACCAAGGTACTACTGATCTAACAAAAAAAAATTACTCATACTAGAAGCTAATAGAACTACTATACTAACTCATGTGATTGAGTTTCAGTAGTTTATAGCATGGTTTTTGGTTTTGTTCTTAGCCGTCGAGATCAGTATCTGGCTCTAGAAGGTTCAATAATTAGACTATTCAAACTATGTTGAGTAGTTTCAGTAGTTTTCTTACTGATCGAGCTCTATTTAATCTCATGAGGTTCCGTAATGAAATGTTTAGTAATGACTACTGAACTACTATAGTAACTCAGCATCATATGTTCAGTAATGACTGGAATTTACTGATGCTAGATGCTAACCCAACTACTGTAGTACTACTGAAAATAACATAGTGCTGAGCCTAAGCTAAGCAATAAAAAATTTGTGCTTGCAGTAACAAATTACTGAATTGAAAACTGCTTACAGAACTACTGAAAAGGATGCTGAACCACCTAATGAACTACTGAAAAGGATGCTGAAACTGGATGCTCTCATAAACTACTGAAACTAAAGCAAACATAAGTTACTAAACTACTGAAAAGGATGCATGATCAAATGCAATGGAGGATAGGAGATGCGCTTTGTCGATAAAAAAAATGGAGCTATGCATTGTGAAAACGGACGCTCACCAAAAAATGTCAAACCTGTCAATGAGCCGTGAAGCAGGAGCATGCACTGCCTCAACTCCCCCGCTCAGGGAGCTCGAGCTGCGCACCCTCCCGGTCAGGCAGCAGTGCTCCCCCGCTGGGGGCGCCCAAGCCACCGCGGCTGCTGCGCAAGGGCCCGGCACGAGAAAGGGAGAGTCAACCCCGCAGCTGCTGCTCGAGGCCTCTGCGAGTGCCGCGCAAGGGCGCGGGCGGATGTGGGCGGGACTGCATGCGTGATGCGCCCGGCGGCCGCCGGTCACAGTCGGCACTCCACCGCTAGCGCCGCACCCAACTGCTCGAGGTTTCCAGCGAGCCGCCTCCGCGCCCCTCTCCTTGATGCCGCTGCATGGGTGGCGCAAGTCGGCCCTACAGCCTCCGCTGCTCGCTCGCGCGGCTAGGCTCGCCACGCCACGCTTCGCCGTCGCCGCCACCCCGCCATCGCCGCCGGGGATTCGCGTTCCTGATTTGTGATTTGGGATCAGGATCAGGGTGTGGGTGGGGGGGGGGGGGTATCTGGCGCAGGGTGGGTCAAGTTGATGGGTCGAGCGGTTTTGGTGCGGGTCTCGGGCGCATAGGCTGGGTTGGCTGGTCGGTTGGTATATATATATATATATATATATATATATATATATATATATATATATATATATATATATATATATATATATAGGATTTGTCATCTACATGCTGTATGATCCGTTCTTCCATAGTTTTTTACACTGAACTTCTGTAGTTTTGTATCGCACTATTGACTCCTATCTCTATAAAGTTACCTGATCATCATGTGCATGTGGTTACATTCAAAAAAAAAATCATGTGCATGTGGTGTTCTTTCAAACATTAATTTGTGGTCGCTCCAGATTTTTGTCCTTGGGCCGGCAGAAAAGAAGCCAAGTTCTATAGTAGTGTGAACTGTGAAGAGCATACCCCTTCTTTTTTTTTCACGACCATAACTGAGCATACCCCATCAGAACATACCCCTTCTTATATAGCTAGAAAACACACATACCATCGTCAAGCCTTATTTATAGTAGTTCTTCCCCGGACTTGCATACCTATAGTGTACCAGCCATCTTAATTATTAGCTCTATATATTTCATCAGGCTACACTATACAATCATTATTACATAGGGAATCGAGAAAAACATACAAAGCGGTTCCTTGAGGTTGGCTATGAGTAAAGAATGTAACATATATTGGAGGTGGAGAGGAATGCCAATGAGAACGAGAAATGAGCTTGGAAATAGGAGGCATCTGGAACTACTTCTCCTGCTGCCACGCATGATTACGTAGAAGAGCATATTGCTGCCGAGCTGGTAGAGCTCCACTTGCTGCCACAGGCTGCCTCATGCATGCAAGTTCCAAGTCGAGAGCGGCAGATGCCCTTGCTAATCACCTTGGATTTGTCTCTGTTCACTCATTCTTTTCCTGTTCCGCATCGATATCTGTGGCTTAGGCTATTGAGATAGTTGGGTATCGTATTTGCTATCCTCATAATGATCCCAATGAAATTTATGTAAGTTCCATAGAAGGTCAATGGTTATAGCTACATCCCAAAGGAAATCACTCTTTATGGTTTCATGACTTTTGCAGTTATTAGTAACATCTAAATTATTAGTTTCTCTTTCTGTTTTCGGTTGGTTTACTGCATCAAGTGCATGCAGGTTGTCCTGTGATTAGGCACTGTATCTGTGTGAACCAAGCATGCATCATGCACTGAACAACATAGATCATGTATTCACTCACTCACTCCTCTCAACCATCGAAATAAGGAAGTACATTTCAAGATATGAATATGGTCACTGAAACACATTAATTGAGTACGTACGTTGGCACAATTATTTTATTTCAATTCATTCAAATAAAGGACCAGGGATCTCCCAGTCATCAATGGAGGTGGATTTGGTCTCTTTTATCTAAAAAAACCCGTGGCTTTCTATATAAAAAAAGGCATCTTAATTAACATCGCCGATCATTGTACAGCAGGATAAGCTACAATGTATCATGTGTGAGGTAATGGATGCGGCACAAGTCCACGGACTCACCCATCAACTTCCCATTATATTCGCAGTGTTGAAGCAGAATGGCCATGCATATTTGTAGCTTCAAATAGCTAAACACATCATGGCCTTGCTTCTTCTCAGCACATGCACCTCATTGTATTCAGTATCATCCTGATGCTGAATAATGTATGCTCGCTCTAAGTACAAAAAAGATGTAGGGCCAGTAGTGTGGAGTAGATGACAGTGAGGGAGTGTGGAGTGCACTAGCTAGGGATAAGAGCATCCGGAACCACAACCCTTGGTTGTCGTTGATTCCTGGTAGAAGGATCATACAGGCGGCAGAGCTGTCCGCTCGTCCAGGGATCAGTGTGTGCATAGGCATAGCTTAGCAAGCTCGGCTATTCAGTCTCCTCACGGACTACATATAGAAGTCAGGCAGTTCTGGAAGCTCTCCATGATGTCTTTGCACCGTGTCAAAACTACAGCTCTTGATGAGGACCTCGGAGTTGTAGCCTTGCTGCAGTCATCTTCTCTACCGGCGTCGACCACCATGGCCAACCGTACGAGGTTGGAGCGAGGTTCTACGAGGTTGGAGGTTCACCACGCCGCCGTGGTATACTATCCTAGGATACGCGTGTAGTGCGTGACATGTGGTGAAATGACAGAGAATCCTAGACTCTGAACTCTGATGACTTGGTCCTGCCAGCCCAGTTGAACTACTCTCAAGGTTATTTTGCTGTTCATATTTTCTTTATCTCGATCTTCTAATAAACTTGCATGGCAAAACTCTTGCTGTTTTTTGGAAGAAAAAACTCTCAAGCTTATAACAATTTCTGGGTGTACCACGCTTTGAGATTCGAAATGTCATTGCTGTAAAACAATTTTCTCTTTTTACGAACATCATCATCGAAAACAAATCTGCACGAGAGCAGGCTTGAATGTGACAGTACATATATATAGGATTTGTCATCTACATGCTTTATGATCCACTCTTTCATAGTTACACTGAACTTCTGTAGTTTTGTAGCGCACTATTGACTCCTATCTCTATAAAGTTACCTGATCATGTGCATGTGGTTACATTCAAAAAAAAATCATGTGCATGTGGTGTTCTTTCAAACATTAATTTATGGTCGCTCCAGATTTTTGTCCTTGGGCCTAAAGCCAGGTTCTATACTAGTGAGAAGAGCTTCTTATAGATAGCTAGAAAACACACATACCATCGTCAAGTCTTACTTATAGACATAGTAGTTCTTCCCCTGACTTGCATACTGCCTATAGCTGCCAGTCATCTTGTTAGCTCTAAATAATATATCATCAGGGCATCAATCAGGCTACCTGCTACCCTACACAATCACTATTAGATAGCGAATCGAGAAAAACATGCAAAGGGAAAGTGGGACGCTAGAGGTCCAGTAAAGCAGTTCAATGAGGTTCAAAAGTGGCTATGAGTAAACAATGAGAACATAGAACGTGGAGAGGAATGTCAATGAGAACGAGAAATTGTCACACCCGGTTTTAAGAACAAACCGAATGCATAACTATATGTATGACAGGATCAAGTTTCATACATATAGAGACATCATAAGTGAATAATCAGTAACAGTATCACGAAAAAGAGAACTAAAACAAATAAAAGACTATCAGAGTTTACAGCTTATCCTGGAAATGAAGGCTTCAAACCTCACAGACAATCAACTGGGGGTTGCGTACGCCTAGAACTCAGCAACATCTTCAAAATACTCCACAGCAACTTTTCCTTCTGAGCAGCAGTAAGCAAGGGTGAGTACACTTATGGTTGGTACTCAGCAAGGCCACAAGAAATAACCAGGAAATGATTTAAATCCATCTTTAAGTTTATTAATCATGTGAGGGTCCAAGCCGCTCTTGACCGTGAGCACGGCTAACCGGTTAGTTTTAACTCTGCAGAGGTTGTACACTTTCACCACAATTCGCGTAAAAGTTCCGAAGAACTTTGAACCCAACCACGCATATGTGCTGATCAGGCACAATACCACACTTCCGAGGTGTGATTGCATAGGGACGCTACGAGGTCTTTACAAAGAATCCCTATATGTATGTGTTGGTCCCTGCCGTGCGGTCCCTCACAAGACACAACTTCCTTCACCGCTCCACAACACAAACTCATAACCACCAAGCGGAACAACCCCAACACAACATATAGTTCATCTAATTACTCAGCCAAGACCAGAGCCCATTAGTATTGTGGTTGTACTGTTTTCTTGGGTGGTTCTCCATGTTCCAATTAAATCATATCATCTTGTAAATAAAGCATAGATAGAAGTATGGTTAGGGTCACTTGCCTTTCTCCAACGAAAAGCTACTTTTACTGCTCTTCAGCTTTTGCTCACTTGGAATTCTTGATCTTCAATCTTCGAACGGCGATCCTTCTACTCGGAACAATCATCGGGCAACCATACAAAGCAAACAACAAGTACAACTAAGAACAATACATCAAAACAAAAGAAAGGCTTAAAATGAACGTACTAAAGGATAGGGCTTGCTACTACGGTTACGAGAGCGCAAGAAACACGGAAAACGGAGCTAAAACGGCGATTCTGTGGGTTAAACGGTGCTTTAGGTATCTAGTCGCGATTAACTATAGGGTTAAGAGCTAGCGGAAAAGATTGGCAAGACACAGAAAACTGTGCTCCCAGAGGATAACAAGATCATAAAACTATCGCACACGTTGCAAAGATCACGTGAGCGCGAGATTCGCTAAAAACGGAGTTGAAACGTGAAAGATATGGCTAAAACAAGGTTCTAGGGGCTTATTTGCGAAGAAACAGAGCTTCCAGGGGCTAGATCTGAAGAAACTAGGGACCTAAACATAATTAAACCTTATATGCAGGGGTTAGATTGCAAAAACATGACTCACGGACGGCGGGTTGGATTTTAGAAAAACTCAGGGTTTAAAACGTAAAAGGAAGGACCTATACGTAATTATTTTTGAACGCTGATGGACTGCAGG
Source organism: Panicum virgatum (assembly GCF_016808335.1). Lineage (NCBI taxonomy): Eukaryota > Viridiplantae > Streptophyta > Magnoliopsida > Poales > Poaceae > Panicum > Panicum virgatum. The sequence goes on along the minus strand of NC_053138.1, from coordinate 62,585,986 downwards.
TTGATTTGCATGAAACCGAGGGTCTCTTTTGCAAAAGTTCAAGGACGGCTTAGATCTGGCTTGGCTCTGGTGGATCGGATCCGTTGGATCTCGATCCAACGGCGGACGGCGGCTAGGCTCAGCTGGCGGGCGTCGGCTCGGCTTGGTTGCGCGGCTCCAGGCACAGGGGAGCAGCTGGCGGCTCGGCGCTGGCTCGGTAGGGGCTCGGGGCGGATGGCGGCGGCGCAAGACACCGGCGAGCGGCGGCGCGTGGCGGCGGGTCACCGGAGTTGCCGATTCGGCGCTCCAAGGCTCGATTTCGAGCACGGCAAGCACTAGAAGCATGCGCGCGACGCGGGCAATCGATCTAGGGCATCGGCGCGGGCTAGGAACGGGCTGAGCGGAGCTCGCGACGGCGCATGGCAGAGCGGCGGCGACGACGAACGCTTCCGGGCGGAACAGAGAAAGAGGGAGGGAGAGAACGAGTCGTCGAGGGTTCCCACCTCAACGCGAACCTTCGGGGCGGTGAAAACGTCGAGGGGAAACAGCGGATCGACGGCGCGGTGTGGAGCTTCGAGCTCCAGCTCGACAATGGCGGCGGCGGCACAGGCTAGGGTTTCGCGCGAGGGGCGGCGGCGGTTTCGAAACAAGATCAAGGGGGTAGGGCGGCGCTTATATAGGGCGAGGGCCTCGGCCTCTTGGCGTGCGGGTCACGGCAAGGAGCGGCGGGGCGTGCGCGGCCGGGACTCCCTGAGCTGGAGTCCCACTTGAACCGGAGGAAGAGGACGGGGATGACACGTGGGCCCCGTGTGTCGGCGAGCGCGTGGAGCTGCTGGCTGGGCTGGCGCATGAACGGGCCGGGAGAGGGAGCTGGAGTGGGCCAATGTTTGGGCTACGGGGGAGGAAGGAAAAAGAAAAGGGAAACGGGCTGGATTGGAGGATTGGGCCGAAAGCAGGTTTTTTTGTTCTTCCAAACTCACTCAAACAAAATCAAATTGAATTCAAACTCAAGGAATTTGAATTCGAAAAGAACCACAAACATTTTAAACAATGCAAGGCAGCATGGATGCACAACAAACAAAACATCTTCGTTTTATTTTATAAAAACAACCAATCATTATTTATTTTTACCAAATTCCCTGTGAAGAAAAGTAAATGTTGGAAAATTTTAAAACTATTAGAAAATTGTTGTTTTATTTTTAATTTTAATAACATCCTGAAATTCAAAAATTTCAGGGTGTGACAGAAATGAGCTTGGAAATAGGAGGCGTCCGGAAGTACTTCTCCTGCTGCTACTCATGAGCACGTACAAGAACTAATTGCCCTCGAGCTGGTGCAGGGTTTGCTGCCACAGGCTGCTTCATGTATGCAAGTACCAGGGTTAATAGCTGCAGATGCCCTTGCTAACCTCCTCCTCAACGACAAGGGTGATTAGTTTAGTGGGGCCGGCTCACAGATCCTAATGTAGTGTAGGGCTGCACTACCCTACCCCCTTGCAATTTGTTTGTACACCCTCCTCTGCTTTTCTTGCTCTGTGTCGATATCTGTGGCTTAGGCTACTGAGATCGTTTGTATGTCGTGTTTGCTATCCTCTTAATGATCCCAATGAAGTTTAAGTAAGTTCCATAGAAGATCAATGGTCATAGCTCCAAAGGAAAATCACTCTTTACGTCTGATTGAAAAAAATACTGTAACATCTAAATTAGTTTCTCTATTTGTTTGCAATTGGTTTACTGAATCAAGTGCATGCAGGTTGTTGTCCTGTGATTTCTGAGAGGCACTGTATCTGTGTGAGCCAACCATCATGCACAAAAGAACATAGATCATGTATTCACTCACCCCTCTCAACCATAACAATGTTAGGTAGTATTTCAAGACATGAATGTCGTCACTAAAATGTATTGAGTACGTTGGCAGCACATTTCTTTTGTTTCAGTTCATTCAAATAATTAAAACACCAGGTACCTCCAAGTCATCAATGGAGGTGGATTTAATCCCTTTTAAATCAAACATCGCTATTCATTGTACAATCATGTGTGAGTTAATGGATGCGGCAGAAGTCACCTATCAACTTCCTATTATGTTCGCAGGGTTGAAGCAGAATGGCCATAGCTTCAAATAGCTAAACACATCATGGCCTTGCCTCTGCTCAGCACACCTCATTGTACTTAGTATCATCCAGATGCTGAATGTATGCAGTAGGTAGTCTTCTTCTTCCGTTTTCTGTCAAGCTAGCTCTAAGTACAAATACAGGGTGCGCAATGTTTAAGTAGGTGTGAAGAGAGAACTTTGTATAGTGATTCGTGAATAGATGACAGTGAGGGAGTGTGGAGTGCACTAGCTAGGGATGAGAGGCATCCGGAACCACAACCCTTGGTCGCCTTTGATTCCTGGTAGAAGGATCATCCAGGCGGCAGAGCTCGACCATGTCCGCTCGTCCAGGGATCAGTGTGTGCATAGGCATATTTCAGCAAGCTCGGCTACTTAGCTTTCTCATGGACTGCATATAGAAGTCAGACAGTTCTGGAAGCTCTCCATGATGTCTTTGCACCGTGTCAAAACTGCAACTGTGTTGAGGAACTCGGAGCTGTAGGCTCGCTGCAGTCATCTTCTCTACCGGCGTCGACCACCATGGCCAACTGTACGAGGTTGGAGGTTCGGCGAGGTTGGAGGTTCACAACGCCCCCGTGGTATACTATCCTAGGATACGTGTAGCGCGTGAAATGTGGGGATGTTCTTGACCATGTCGTTTCACGCAAGGATATATGATATGTTGGGTATAGTGTCCAGGGATTTATTAAAATAACAAGTTTATTCAATGTTCAAATAATGGACCGTATGAACATGGTGATTAATATAGCCTAGTTATTTTTCTCAGTAATTGGACACATAATGGCAGTCACTTTTCTTTCGGCTGATCTTGGATATGCATGCATGTAACCATTTTCCTTCAAATAACAAAATCAATTAATGAATTTAATTTTCCTAACAACTTTTCTCCTGCTTCTATTACAGGGGCAGTACTCTGGCTGATACTCGCAACTGTTTTGTCTTGCCGGTCCATATGACCATTTAATTTGTACTACATACAGGATCTCGCAGATCATGCATCTATGGAGGGTTTGAAAGATCATCTAGGCCCCTAGTGGATTTTGGTGGATTGATTGACACCACGATTAAGGGACTAATCATCTTGTTGAGTATATGAGCAGGAATTGATCATCATATCAGTCATCTATGTGAAGAGATGGATTAATATTTAACAACAAAAGGCTCATACATCAAGATGTGTGCTATGCTATAATCAAATGAGAATTATTGACAAGCAAAGCAAGCATGAAAAGTAAAAAAAAAAGAGTATGGCTTATTCATATGCCAGGACTCAAAGTCGAAGGCTTGCGGATGATCAAAATCAATTGAAGAAATGATTTTCATTTTAATGGCACAAGTCAATGTGAGTTCAAGAGGGCTCTTGTGAATAAATGGATGAGATTGAGACGCGAGTTTCAAGGGGCTACGCAAGTGACGGATTGGCGTGAGCAAGGAAATCGATAATGATCAAGTCCAAGAATTCTAAAGAGACAAGGAGAATTTCATATTGAAATGTGTCATTCATTTGAGAAGAAAATGACTAGTGAATCAAAGATTGGATTTTATTATCGATTTAAATGTGATACAAGCATATATGAAGCTCTATGTGATGCAAGGATGAAGAGTTGGAATCCGGGATAGTGTTTCGAGGGACTAAGCTTGGAGAAGGGCAATTGGGTTGCGCCGAAGGACCAATGCTAGGGTGAAGAAATGTTCTTTGGATTCAACTTGAAGAATCTTGGTCATGTATGGTGTTCATATTGGCAAAGTATCAAATCTTTCTAAAATCGTATTGTGAAGATGGTGATTTGAACTAGAAGTGAATTTCATTCAAAGACAAAGTTTCAAGTCACTAGCTCAAGGTTGAAGTGCTCATTTCAAAGAGACAAAGATGGATGGAACTCTCAGATGGACTTATTGACAAAGTATGGCATGGTTCATGTTGACGAAGCTCAAGTGCATAACTTTGCTTTTATATTTGATCTTGAGTATAGGTATGCCGTACTATCAAGAGGAATGCATCACAAGGTGTTTTGACTATGTCTCAGTGCTCAAGTAACCCATGTGAGTTGTTGAGAGACACAAAAGCCCCACATACACATTTCTTGGGTTTGTCAGAGCAAACCCGGTGGAATCGGTTTTTAGAAACCGGTGGGAACAGTTTTGTGTCAGCCGTCCCAACGGCTAGTTGTTTGAATTTCGGTGGCACCGGTTTTGGAAACCGGTGGCACCGGTTTTTACTGGATCTGTAACGGCTAGTTTTTCGGAAGTCGGGTATTTATACCCCATTACCCCCCTTTGTGGCAAGTTGCTGTTTCTGAGGTTGCTGGTGTGCTTCCTTGCTATTCATTGCGAAGCCAAAGCCATTCTTGCTCTCCCCAATCTCTCTTTGTGAGGTTGCTTAATCTTGTCAGATCTTTGAGTTGGGTAGTAGAGAGAGAAGCCAAAGTGAGCAGTTTGAGAGCACTCAAACCCCTTGAGCACTATTGGACATCATCAAGCCCGTGTGAAGTGTTTGTTACTCTTGGAGGTGTGCCTCCTAGATGGCTAGGTGACGCCCGTGAGCTACCAAGGTGTGGTGAGCTGCGGAACAGTTTGTGAAGGTCGTGCTTCACCTCCGAAAGGGAAGAAGAAAAATTAGTGGAAGTGGGGAAGTGGTCCGGTGAGACCCGACTCGGTGGAACGAGTTTGAAAAGACTCGTATCCTAAAGAGTTCCTCAACGGAGAGTAGGACTCACACGTGGTGAACGTGGTGAATTCGAACTCCGGTGAAACAAATCTTGTGTCTCCTTGCTGGTTTGAGCTTCTTATGCATTCACTTGTAAATTTGGTGAAGTTGCTCGTTTGTGTTGTATATGCTTTTTGAGTGCAGGTACTTGGAGATATAGGCAATAAAGACACTCGGATCATCGTCTCCAAGTTTGGTTTGCAACTGAGTTCATTATTCTCACTTTTGGTTTAGAGGGGTTCACTGCTCAGAGTAAAACCGGTGGCACCGGTTTTGACTGGCAGTGAGTTTTAATCCGCTGCTTTAGCTGTAATTTTTTAGATCACGCCTATTCACCCCCCTCTAGGCGACATCAAGATCATTTCAATTGGTATCAGAGCATTGGTTTCCGGATTGAACCTTAACAACTTGGAGAATCATGATGTCGACTTCATGTGAGGTAAAGTTTGAGCGTCTTGTAAGTAATGGCTCAAACTACTCTTCTTGGTCAGCTCACGTACTTAATGTTTTAAGGACCTGGGGTCCTTCCTTTGAGCGTGTTGTGGTTGCTAGCATTCTTCCTAAGGATTTTGATGGAGTGGACGAGTCCAACCTATCAAATGAAGAAAAAGAGTGTGTGCACCATAATCGCTTGGTTATTGACCTCTTGTCTAAAAATGTGAGCAAGTTGATTTGGAGCTTCATCCTCAAGAAGCAAAGAATTTCTCGAGACACTCATCACATTTGGCGTGTGCTAGAAGGCATATGCAAAAACCATAGTGATGATGAAGATAGTGACGATGAAGATCAAGAAGATGAGGATGAGTCACTAGAGGAATGCAACTCATCAGCAACTTGCACTTCCCCTCTAGTTAGTCCATCCAAAAGACAAGAGCACACCAGCTCAACTGTCACTGTCCAGGAAAACTCGGTGGTACCGGAATTGAAAACCGGTGGCAACAGTTTTGGCAGAAAACAGAATGAGGAAGCTTCTTCAAGTGAAAATTCATTGCCTCATTCTCACATTAAAGTTTCTACATCTTCTTGTAGTTCTTCTTTGAGCAATAATATCTCCTCCAGTGATATCATAAAAGGCATAAAGAAAGGAGGAGAGTTGAAGGAGAAGTTTGACTTTGAGCTTGACAAGATGACTAAGAAAGACAAGAAAAATGTGTTGGAGCTCATCAAGAGAGTAAGAAAGCAAGGATATGAAATCTCAAGGCAACAAGTGTTTCGAGACTCATTCAAGAAAGAATTGGACAAACTCAAGGAGTCCAACGCCTCATTGACTAGTAAGTGTGAAGAACTAAAAGGAGGATATGCTTGTGCTACTAACTCTCTGTCATGTGCAGCAAGCTTGAAAGAGGAAAATCAAGATCTCAAGGATCAAATCGAGAGACTCTCTAACAAGTATGTGAACCTACAAACCACTCACAAAGAACTTGAATGTTCTTATGAAAAGCTTATGGAATCACACAACCTATTAGATGTGACGAATTAGGTGATGGTAAACTCACTAAAATTTCTTGAACCTTTCTCTCACACTTGCACAAGCACACAAGTTAAAATTATTCATCTTGTGCTAACCCACTTGTTTCAAAAGACAAACTTTCTTGGTTTGATCAAGTTCTTGTAGAATCATGTGATGACCTCATTGTACATGAGAATGACAATCTGAAGCAAGAGGTAGAAAAGCTCAAGATGGACCTGTCTTGACTTAAGGGCAAGAGCTTTGCACAATCTTCTCAAGATAACCATGATGACATGGTGAAGAAGCTTGAGAAGGGATCAATATTGCAAAGCTCCTGCAACAATTCTACCAAGATAATCACAAGGCAAAAGCAAGATAACAAAAAGAGGAAGCTTGATCATATCAAGTGCTCACATATGGGACATTATGCCTCCATGTGTTCATTCAAGGAAGATGACAAGTCAAATAAATCAAAGAGACATAGAAGTCTTGCTCAGAGAAGGTGCTTTGGTTGTCATGAGAAAGGGCACAAAATTGAAGCATGTGTCAACCAATCTGGGTTGCACTCAGGAAAATCCGGTGGCACCGGTTTCGATAAACCAGTGGCACTAGTTTTTACTGAGAAATCTGAAATCAAGCTCAACAAAGGCTTTCTTAAGGCTCAAGCTAGATTCAAGGAAAAGAAAGACTCTAGAAGCAAGATGAATGTCAGTAGCAACTTCAAGCACAAGATTTGCTACACATGTCGTCAAAAGGGACATCTTGGTAGGGATTGTCCGAATAGTAAGATCTCTAAGCTCAATCTTGCTCATAATGAAAATATTAAGCTTAGGATGAACTCGAATGACTCTTGTGCTGCCAAAATGGTTGTAACCCAAAGAACAAGCACAAAGGCCATTTGGGCACCAAAGTCCTTGGTCACTAACCGTGTAGGACCCAACACACGTTGGGTACCAAAATGTGCATAAAATGATTTTGTAGGTACTTGGAGCTGCATTGGAAGCTTGGTTCACTTGAGAGAATATTTATCTTGCATCATCTACTTCTCAAGAGGGATTTCTTCATATCTTCTTATAAAAGAATCAAGTGAAATCAATGAAAGAAATATTATCCAATGCTCACTCTATGATAAGTACCTATCTCTCCAGCTGTCAATCCTCATGTGTTTGATGTGCTCCTGTGCTAAACAAGCATATGAGATTCTTGCTCTCAAATAAGAAAATTTACATTTAATGCTATTCGATGCTACTAACCGCTTCATCAAGAAGCATTGAGATACTTATGGTTGCAGAATGACAAATGACAGAAAATGTGAAAGAAATAATCAAGACATGTGTCACAAAAATATTATTTTGAGGAAACAGACGGTTTTGTGAAAATCCGGTGGCACTAGATTTAGAAACCGGTGGTACCGGTTTTCTAGACAAAACCAGAAGTCTTAGTGATCACCAGAGAATCCGGACATATACCCAGAGTATCCGGACATGGAATAAATCTACAACATTTGTTACTCATATAACAAGGCACAGTGAGCAGTTCTTGACCTATTCCTCAATTGTCATAATACTTTTTCTTGACCAAAATATGAAGTTAGCTACCCTTGTTCCTTACCTGTGTTAAAAGTGCATGTCTCGAGAGTCAAATCCTTGATGCACCTATTTTGGGGGAGCTCACTTTATATTTTGTGTCTCTTGGTACTAACATCTCTTGCAAGATGTCATGTGTATAGTTCAAGCATGTGGCGTCATATATATACACTTAAACTCTACTTGAAAAATTTGTAAGGCAAGGGAGGTTGGTGGTGAGTATGCTACCTGACATCGAGGTCAACAATTCAACCAGCTGAGTATTGGAAGTGAGAAAAAGACTTATTGAATATTATTTGAAGTGTTTTCTCACCTCAAGGCACAAGTTTGGGTACCTTCAAAGTGGCGGTAAGCATACTAAGCACAATTTCAATTATTATACTTGTGCATTTTGACCGAATTCGTGAATAAGCATCCCCATGTTCTTAATTGGATAAAGTGCTTTGTATCTAAGTTATTCAAAATCTTAAGCATGGTTTAAGGGGAGCTTATTCTCAAATTTGTGTCCACTTGGGACTAACACTCTCTTGCAGTGAATTTACAATCTCATGTAAGAGAGTTTGAAAACTCTCAACTTGGGGTATGCTATGATGTGCTTGAAGAGAAAGTGGTAACATGACTTTTTTTTAGATTGTTACTAACTCTTGCATAGCTACTCTCCATAATATAGTTTAAATTCCTTGAATTGGACTTAAATGACCAAATTAGTGCATGTCAGCTTGCCTTTCACATATTGATACTTGTGCACTAAGAATTGAGGAATTTAGCCTATATTGTGAGGTTTCATCTTTATGATTCTAATTCATGCCACACCAAAAGGATCAGTAAAGTGACACTAGGAGCTTGTGCAATTAACCATGTTTACTCTCTTGTGTTGTGATTTAAATGGAAAATCTTTTGAGAACAAGATACTTGGATTGATTGTAAAATTTTGCACAATGCTCTTGGCTAAGTTGCAAAGGTATGTTCTCTAAAACTCATGTTTTATCTTTGTGCATCTAGGCCATACTATCTTGCTAGTGTGTGCATTTACTTGCTCTTCATGACATAGGATAGATTTTCAAAATTAACTAGCTGATAGGAAGTATGCTTATTGAAAAATCATTTGTTGTTGGTCCTTGTGGCCATGTTGATCTATTTGTGGTTATTGTTATCTTTGCTTAATTGCTGGCTAACTATAAATGGTGAAACTCTCTCTCTCTCTCAAGTCCATTAGAGCTATCCATCTCATCTCAAGGGCTAAATTTTTGGAGCTTCTATCTTTATCTCAAATCTGATCCAAAATCTCTCAAAACTTCTCATTTGAGCCAAAGAATAGTGCAAATATGGATAAAAGGGCATGAGAAGGAAACCAAAGGAAAATTAGAGAGCCAGAAATGATTTATTGGACAAAGTCCACTGGTCAGTGAAATTCCGGTGACACCAGTTTTTGAAAACCGGTGGCACCGGTTCTTGTCGGCAGAACAAGGATATACCCGTGACTTACCCCTTCACTGTTACATTTCACCCCTCTTCTTTCCCACGACACAGCACAGTAAAAAGAGAGGTGAAAGTGGCGATTCCTTGGCGATTTGGGGATTTCACCATGGAATTCAAGGTTTGAGGAGAGAAACAGATTCTCCAAACCGGTGGGACCGGGTTCCCCTCTGTTCTAGGGCAGCAGCAGCCTTTTAACCATGTCAGGAGATCCAAGGAATGATAAAGTTTATGGAAGAAGACCTTTTCGCTCAAAGAATACATAATTTGAGTTTAGAAGAAGGGATGCTGCTGGCAGTACACATGAGATTGAGCCAGCGCAGCAAGGGGAACGAAGAAGGTCAAAGAGGATAGCAGGGAGAATCAGTCTCCCAAAAGGTGATATGCGCATTGATGACTCTGAGCCCGAGTCAACCTCTAGTGATGATGATGAGGAGAGTCCATATGAGAGGGGTCCCACTCCTCCAGACTCTCCTGCTGCAGCTCAGCGAAAAAAAGGCAAATCCATTCGCACAGAAAGTCATGAGAATAGTCAGGGCACAGGTCAGAGTGACAGAGGAGATGATGAGGATGATGATGAGGAGATTATTTCATCTTTAGGACCACAGCCGGTTCATAATGGTCCTCCCACTCACTACAGAAATGTCACTTTGAGGCCTCCTTGGGCTCCAGAACATCGAGACTGTGTCACTTACAAAGCCACGGGCATGACAGAGCAAGCAAGAATTGAAAGAGCAAAGAATCCTAAGGAGGTTAGTGGTTCTCAGTTGGACTACAGGTTTGGGACTGCATTTCATCAAGATTATTATGAGAGTGCCATCCTCAAGAAAGATGTCATTGTTGCTCGCTCACAATTTATTGATTGGAAATTCATGAAAGCATACAAAGACCCTAGGATTAGCGAAATAATCCGAGAATGCAAAAGAAAGAACATTTACAAAATCATGGGCTTTGCCAAGTCTTGGAATAGTGAGGTGATCGCACAATTTTATGCTACTTGTTACTTCACCTCTAGGAATGATGAGAAGGTGGTGCATTGGATGACAGAGGGAAATTGGTATGGTATATCATATAGAAAATTTGCCTTTCTTCTTGGGTTTGATCATGAGGATATGAATAGAGTCAAAATCCATATTAGTCCATACATGGAAAAGAAGGACATGAAATTCATGTACATACCAGGGAAAAACATGACTATGAGAGAGTTCAAGGCATGCTACCCTTCTATGCGTACTTGCACCGCATGTTTAGGAAGGCACTTGCTCCTAGAGATGGTGATCAATCAAACATATCCTTCTATGGCCGAGACTTGCTCAAATATATGAATCCTAGTGAGAGGGACTTTTGTGTGGTGGATTACATTTGGGAGGAAATGAAGACTATTTCTTGTTCTCCACAAAAGAGTTGTGGGTATGCTCCATATCTCATGCATATCATAGAAGCGGTCACAAACTCCACATTTGAATATGATCATGAGCATGAGCCCTTCCACATGAAGAATGATGCCAAAGGTGCATCCCTAGCTCAATTGCCAAACATGCAAACTAATGTAGAGGAAGAAAATGCTTCCGCAGAGCCCACTGCAGCTGATGAACCATCTGTGGCAGCTAGGACAGTGTCCGGTAGAGGTCGTGGACGTGGGCAACATGATGTGCACAAGCCCCCTTCTCCACTTAGAAAGATGTTCAACTTCTTGTGTGGGTCTTGTATGAATGCAAATGACATAGCCCACAAGGAAAGGCAAAGGAGGAAGAGGGACTCAAGAATGATTAGACAAATGTACGAAGATCCTTCTAATAGACCTCCTATTCCCCGTGCGAAGTCCGATGAAGAAGATAGTGAGCCGGAGAATTTTGCTCATATGTGGAATAGAACTCAAGCCGTGGATCCGGTCACTCAAAAGGATTATTGGGATCAAGCCATTGGAATCTCATATTATATTCCAGTGTATGGTGGAATGCAAAGTGGTGGTGCTTCATTCTCTGAGACACCATTTATGGGCACACAAGGGCAAGGCACTTCTTCTAGCATGCCACATGGAGATCCTAGTGCACTTGGAGGTTCCAGTACTGTTGGTGGTGATATTTTTGGTGGACTATTTGGGGCGATAGATCCCTATGTTGGGATGTTTCCTCCTCCACCTCCATTTAATCCTCCAAGTCAAGGCCAAGGCAATAGTGATGATGATGAGGAGTAGAAGCAGTGGAAGACTCCTCCACCTATGGTGATAGATAACAAAAGGGGAGAAGAGTGATTGATTAAAGCTCAGCTCAGTCCAGTGCAGTCTGTCTGTCAAATCCGGTGTCACCGGATTTCCAAAACCGGTGGGTTGTTGGATGCAACAGGCCTTTGTAATAAAATTTGAATCTTAGCTTCTTTGGACTTGGGATATATTGTAATGAGTGCTAACATGTGTGTTTAACCTGCTTAATCTTATTAAGACTCATTTTCATGTTAGTGTGATATTTTGGATGATGTATGTCTTTTTGACAGTGTTGCCTGGAAATTCAAGTGGCACCGGATTTGGAATCTGGTGGCACCGGATTTGGTCAGCAGCACTGGTTTCTCTAACCTTTATTGTTGAAGTGATTTATTTAGTGCATGCATCACGTAATATTTGTTCACATACTTATTTTGCACCCCACGGATGCTAAGATTTAGGGGGAGCTCCTTGTTTGTCATGAAAATATGCATCTTGGCATTTGAGGCCAAAACTTGTTGAATTCAATTCAATGCACATGTTGAGGGTGAGCTCTAACTAAATCTGAACCTTTAAAAGCATTTTTGATATATCTTTTGTAAGCTTTAATCGTTGTTGTCATCAATCACCAAAAAGGTGGAGATTAAAAGAGCATCTAGGCCCCTAGTGGGTTTTGGTGGATTGATTGACACCACGATTAAGAGACTAATCATCTTGTTGAGTATATGAGCAGGAATTGATCATCATATCAGTCATCTATGTGAAGAGATGGATTAATATTTAACAACAAAAGGCACATACATCAAGATGTGTGCTATGCTATAATCAAATGAGAATTATTGACAAGCAAAGCAAGCATGAAAAGTAAAAAAAAGAGTATGGCTTATTCATATGTGAGGACTCAAAGTCGAAGGCTTGCGGATGATCAAAATCAATTGAAGAAATGGTTTTTATTTTAATGGCACAAGTCAATGTGAGTTCAAGATGGCTCTTGTCAATAAATGGATGAGATTGAGACGCGAGTTTCAAGGGGCTACGCAAGTGACGGATTGGCGTGAGCAAGGAAATCGATAATTGCTGGTGTGCTTCCTTGCTATTCCTTGCTAAGCCAAAGCCATTCTTGCTCTCCCCAACCCCTCTTTGTGAGGTTGCTTGATCTTGTGAGATCTTTGAGTTGGGTAGTGGAGAGAGAAGCCAAAGTGAGCAGTTTGAGAGCACTCAAACCCCTTGAGCACTGTTGGACATCATCAAGCCCGTGTGAAGTGTTTGTTACTCTTGGAGGTGTGCCTCCTAGACGGCTAGGTGTCGCCCGTGAGCTACCAAGATGTGGTGAGCTGCGGAACAGTTTGTGAAGGTCGTGCTTCACCTCCGAAAGGGAAGAAGCAAAACTAGTGGAAGTGGGGAAGTGGTCCGGTGAGACCCGACTCGGTGGAACGGGTTTGAAAAGACTCGTATCCTAAAGAGTTCCTCAACGGAGAGTAGGACTCACATGTGATGAACGTGGTGAATCCGAACTTCGGTGAAACAAATCTTGTGTCTCTTTACTGGTTTGAGCTTCTTATGCATTCACTTGTAAATTTGGTGAAGTTGCTCGTTTGTGTTGTATACGCCTTTTGATTGCAGGTACTTGGAGATATAGGCAATAAAGACACTCTGATCATCATCTCCAAGTTTGGTTTGCAACTGAGTTCATTATTCTCACTTTTGGTTTAGAGGAGTTCACTGCTCAGAGTAAAACCGGTGGCACCGGTTCTGGTTTTGACTGGCAGTGAGTTTTAATCCGCTGCTTTAGCTGTAATTTTTCAGGTCACGCCTATTCACCCCCCTCTAGGCGACATCAAGATCCTTTCAGGGTTGATGGAGAAATTGTTGACAGCCAAATTTGGCATCTGCTGAGGTCGACCGGTCTGACCGGTCGGACCGACCGGTCAGACCGGTCAGGTCTGTACAGTCCGAGTAGAATTAGATTTTTTGTAAAGAGTCCTCATGTAATCCTACTCGTGAAGGGGTACGTCTTCCCCGGCCTATAAATATAAAGGCTAAGGCCGATTGAGGTTATTCCCAATCGAATCAATACAAAAATCGCATTACTTTATCTCTCAAACCCTAGCCTTTTCCAACCCTAGATTGCTTTCTTCCTTCGTCCCGGCGGCGTTTGAAGACGTTCTGAGTGGCCTGCCGACCTCAGAGCAACCCTACGATCATGAGCTCCGACGGGGTCCCTCCCGAGCTCGCTGTTCTAGGTTTCCAGCGAGTCCCTGCTTGCACCGATCAGACCGGTCGGCGGTACCGGTTAGACCGGTCCGCCCAGGGTTTCGCGGGTGTTGATCGTTTTGACGATCGTTCGCGCGTTCTAGCGCATTCGAGTGTGTTGGCGCAATTCTGTGTCAACATACTTTTTGGCGTCTCCGCTGGGGAAAGATTAATCTGGTTTTAAAACCGATCTGATCTACTCCCTGAAGAATATGGGCTCTTCAGAAATCAACAAGGAAAACATCATCACGGCTACCATGGAGGAGCTCACCGAGGAGGAACGCAAGGCCTACCTTCTTGTGGAGGAGCACGTAAAGGCACAATTCTTGAAGGGCTTCAAGAAGGATCGTGGTGGCCTCGTCAAAAGAGTGGAGGAGTTCGTGCTGCCGTCTCTCAAGCTTAACCAGGATAAGGTTGAAGAGATCCCCAATGTAAGCCTTTCTCCATCTGATATGTTTGATAGGATGTCATCTTTAATGGATCAGAAGATTATTGCTGCACAAGCTGCCACAGGTGACATGTTAGTTAAATTGAGTACTGATGTTGATGCGCTTAAAGGTAAACAACCTATGTCAGATCCTAACTCATCAGATCCGAGTTCGGCTACCCCTGAGTTCACATCTGAACCACTTTATGGTATGCCGCCGAACTCGTTTTCAGGGCAAACCTCGCCACCATCGACCGTGCACACAGCACCGGTCGGACCGGTCCCACAGACCGGTACGACCGGTCAAACCGGTTACCAGACCGGTCAGACCGGTTACTCAGTGCCATCGCCGACGCCTCTCGAGACAATTCCAGGTTCGGCTGCCCCTAGCCGAACTAATGAATTGTCATTTTATACACCGCCCCGCATTGCTGCTGTAGCGGGAGTATCGCAGGGATCTGGACCTAATCAAGGACCGATCCCAACTTCATTACAGACGATGGCACATGGAAATCCTAGTGCACATCGGTTTTCTGAGTTCTATACCAGCCAGCACTATCAAGCCGATCTTCTTAAGTTCAAAGAGGATCTGGCAAACGCGATTAAGAATAAGCTTGGGGTGGATATGGGTACTACACGTTTATATCAAAAACCTTACCCCGTTGAGTTTGATTTCACTCCTTTTCCTGCTGGTTGGCGTATTCCTGAGTTTACTAAATTTAATGGTGATGATTCTCGTACAACTTGGGAACACGTTAGTCAATATGTATTGCAGTTAGGGGAAGCTGGTTTTAATGATGCTTTACGTGTGCGTTTATTTTCTTTATCTTTGACTGGAACAGCTTTCTCTTGGTTTTCTTCACTTGCTCCTAACTCTATTCGCAATTGGGCTCAATTGGAGCGTAAATTTCATGATCACTTCTTTAGTGGGGAAACCGAAGCGAAATTGTTGGATTTAACATTGATTAGGCAAGGACGTGATGAATCTTCTTTGGATTATTTCAAAAGATTTAAAGAGATTAAAAATCGGTGTTTTAGTTTGACAATTTCCGAAAAAGATTTGGCGGATTTGGCATTTAATGGTTTACGTTCTTATTTGAAAGAGAAACTTGAGGGCTTTGAATATCATACCGTGAATTTCTTGCAAGTCAAAGTCATGGGTTTAGAATTTAAACTTAAAAATGCCAAAGATACTTTCAAGCCTCATCGGTCCAACACACACATTTTTTATCATGATTCGGATGGTTCGGACGATGATAGTAAGGAAGTATATGCCGCCGAATTTGTTTGGCCATCAAAGGCCAAACCCGGTTCGGTTCCGTCTCTCAAGCCGATTCAAAAGAATCGGCAGGATGAGCCGAAGTTTACTTTTGATGTTTCTAAGTGTGATCGGATTTTTGATGAATTGCTTAAGAATGGTAACATCCGATTATCGCATGCTATTCCATCTCCCGACGAGCTTAAACGACATGCATATTGTAAGTGGCATAACTCTACATCTCATGCTACTAACGATTGTAATGTTTTTCGTCGACAGGTACAATCGGCCATTAATGAAGGACGATTGGTACTTTCTGAGATGCAGATTGACAAAGCTCCTTTCCCTGTTCATACGCTGGAATTGAACAATCCAAAGGTGCTCATTCGGCCGGAACAAGCCGAAGGAGCTAAGGGAAAGCATGTTGTCATCGGTGATCCAAGACCGATGAACACAAGTGACAAAATCCTTGCCCGGGAAGTTATCAAAGAGAAAACTGATGATGGCAAGAGTACTTTGAAGATCATTGTCAGAAATCCCAGACTCGGGGGGCAAGGAAGTTCCCCATCAGAAAATCGGTCTGCTGATCACGCACGACCGGTCAGACCGGTGTCTGAAACCGGTCAGACCGGTCCGACCGGTTAGGCCGGTCCTTCCAACCGGTCAGACTGCCCTGGTGACCGTCCCCGGACTTTCAAGCCGAAACGTCCGAAAGTGGGTACTTGGAAGACCAACGAAGTGAAGGTGCAGGGAAGAACTGCTAATCAAAAACCCACCTTCAACCAGTTGTTGAACAAGTATACAAAGGCCGTTCAAAATGATCGGCCGTTAAAAAAGAGACCGCGTTCACCACCGCGTCAAGATCGTCCAGCGTCCCCAAGGAGGGAATCTAGCAGGCGCAGAGGTGATGTTGTCACGTTATATCCTCCTCAGAATATGTATGCTACCATGCCATGGATGCCACCGGCTTCAAATGCAACAAATCCGGCATGGGAACATGGGGGGATATGGATGCAGTGTTTTCCGATGCCTTATCCTCCACATTATCAAGGGGAAAGCTTCAGGATGCTAGTGCATGACCGATTGGGACCACGCCAATCCGGTCCAGGGCAGCAGGTTACACCGGTCAGACCGGTACACGCTGACCGGTCAGACCGGTCTCATCAGAAGCCGGGTCAAGCTCCTGTTCCAAGGTTTGAATATCGCGTCAAGGAAAAGAGGGGGGGAGCACAAGACCGTGGTTGATTCAGAAAAGCCCAAAGCCGATGTTATTCAAGTCGGTGAAATCGAAGTGCCCATAAGAGATACGGGCAAGAAACCGATGGATATAGATGCATCGGTTGATGTTCCTTCGCGAAAGCCGGTCATGGCCAATGATCATGAGGCTGGTAGCAGCAAAAGCACAGCGGATAAGTACCATCAGCCTAGATGGTGTCCTTCAGGATTAACTCATACTCAAAAAAGGAAATTGCAGCGCCTCCGCAGCAAAGAAAAGAAGGAACAGGAGAAGGAGAAGATGAGGGATGAGGAATTCAATAGATACAGGCCTATGTTCCCTCAAAGCAAGGTGTGGAAAGCTAAGGCAGCTGACCAGCCAGACAGACCGGTCGGACCGCCACAGCCGACCGGTCAAACCGGTCATGAGGACCGGTCAGACCGCTCTGACCAACCGGTCAGACCGGTCGAGCCCAGTGCAGAGGTAACGGCCGAATCGGTGCTGCCCGTTTCGGCTCCTTCTGTTGATGAAGCCTCAACAGTTCCTCCGACAGCTGAAGACGAGGAATTGGTAGACTACGAAGTGTCTCCAGAGCGCACCAATATGGAGATCAATGTGGTGCACTTATCTTCGGATTACTTCGTGGTTCCGGAAGAGGATTTGGCTCATCTTCAGTTCGGGCCCCGTGAAGCTGTGTTCCAGAAGCCAAGCGAAGAGGACAATCATTTGAAGGCTCTTTATATGAGGGGACACATCAACGGGAAACCGGTGATTCGCATGCTAATAGATGGTGGGGCCATTGTAAATCTTATGCCCTACTCACTGTATAAGAAGCTCGGTGGTCAAGACGAAGACCTGATCAAGACGAACATGACCGTCAGTGGTGTTGGAGGGAGCGAGCCCCTTAGCGCCAAAGGAGTTGCTTCCATGGAGCTCACCATTGGAAGTAAGACGCTTGCTACAGCTTTCTTCGTCGCAGAAGTGCAAGGTAATTACAATTTGATTCTTGGGAGGGATTGGATTCATGCAAATCAGTGTGTTCCTTCTACCTTGCATCAGTTTCTTGTTCAGTGGATCGGCGATGAGGTTGAGATTGTCCATGGGGACACTTCATCCTTTGTTGCTTTAGCCGATTCGGATTCCATTAGTGCACACGACAACGTCAAGTGTTTGTCGGGCGTGGATCTGTCCGATTATGATTTGATCAGTTGCACTAAGGATGGTTTTGTTTCTGCTGTGCTAAAGCCGATGAATAATCGGTTAAATCATTTAATGTAAATCAGATGAGTACAACAAAAATTCCAGAGGAGACCGGTCAGACCGCCAGTGCCGACCGGTCAGACCGGTCCTGTCTCGTTCAGCGCACAGGGCCTACCGGTCAGACCGGACACCTCGACCGGTCAGACCGGTCCAACGCAGAATGGCTGCAGCAGAGGCTAGATCAATATCGGGCGCGTACGAACGATATGTGTGAAGCCATTGAAGATTCTGGTGATCTAGATAAGTTGGGCCAAGGGTTTGCATCGGCTGATCCTTTAGAGAAGGTAGATATTGGTGATGGGACTATTCCTAGGCCGACTTTTGTAAACAAAAATTTATCGGCTGAATATAAAGCCGATTTGGTTAATTTATTAAAGGAATATGTTGATTGTTTTGCTTGGGAGTATCATGAAATGCCTGGTTTGAGTCGTGATCTTGTTGAGCATCGTTTGCCAATTAAAGCCGGTTTTAGACCTTATAAACAACCGGTTAGGCGTTTCAATCCCATTATTTATGACCGAATTAAAACTGAAATTAATCATTTACTTGATGCTGGATTTATTCGGTCTTGTTGTTATGCTGATTGGATCTCTAATATTGTGCCTGTTGAGAAAAAGGATTCGGGGAAAATTAGAGTGTGCATTGATTTTAGAGATCTTAATAAAGCTACTCCCAAAAATGAGTATCCTATGCCTATAGCCGATATGTTGATTAATGAGGCTTCCGGACATCGTGTCATTAGTTTTCTTGATGGTAATGCCGGGTATAATCAAATATTTATGGCCGAAGAAGATATATCTAAAACGGCCTTTAGATGTCCGGGATTTGTCGGCTTATTTGAGTGGGTGGTTATGACTTTTGGTTTGAAAAATGCGGGTGCTACTTATCAAAGAGCTATGAATTTAATCTTCCATGATTTAATTGGTGTTATCTTGGAAGTGTACATTGATGATATTGTCATTAAATCGGCTGGTTTAGATCATCATTTAGCCGATTTGAGACTTGCTCTTGAGAGGATGCGCCGGTATGGTTTGAAAATGAATCCACTCAAATGTGCTTTTGGTGTATCGGCTGGAAAGTTTCTTGGCTTCATTATTCATGAGAAGGGAATAGAGATTGATCCTAAGAGAATTGAAGCCATGAAGAAGGTTGAAGCCCCTACGTGCAAGAGAGATTTACAGAAGTTCTTGGGCAAGGTGAATTTCTTGAGAAGATTTATATCTAACTTGTCCGGGAAGATTGATGCTTTTACTCCTATTCTTCGGTTAAAAGATGAAACCGAATTTACTTGGGGGGCAAAACAGCAAGAAGCATTCGAGAAGATCAAGATTTATTTGTCTTCACCACCTGTACTCAAAGCACCTAAGAGAGGACTACCTTTCAGACTTTATGTGGTTGCTGAAGACAGGGTTATTGGTGCTGTTTTGACTCAAGAGACCGAAGGGAAGGAATATATTATTACATATTTAAGCCGACGACTTATTGATGCGGAGACGAGGTATACATTTATTGAGAAGTTATGTTTGTCTCTTTATTATGCTTGTACCAAATTGAGACATTATCTATTATCTAGTACTTGCATAGTAGTGTGTCAAACCGATGTGATCAAACATATGTTACAGAAACCGATTTTGAGTGGTAGAATCGGTAAGTGGGCTTATGCTTTAGTTGAGTATGATTTGGCTTGTGAACCTTTAAAATCTATGAGAGGCCAAATTGTAGCGGATTTTATTGTTGAGCATCGGATTAATGACAAGCATGATTTAAAAGTTGGCTATATTACTTGCACACCATGGAAGTTGTACTTTGATGGATCGGTTTGTGATGATGGTCAAGGGATTGGTGCTGTTCTTATCTCTCCGAATGGTGCTGTTTTTGAATTTTCAAACCGATTGGAAGAAGAATGCACAAATAACCAAGTTGAATATGAGGCTCTTCTATTTGGTTTGGAATTCTTGCAATCCATGGGCGTGAAGCATGTTGAAGCCTTTGGAGATTCTCTTCTGGTGGTGCAGCAAGTATCTAAGGTATGCCAGTGTTATAATGGTTCTCTAAATGCATATCTTTATAAATGCCTTGATATTATTTCCTCCTTCGATGAATTTATTATTAAACATATACCGAGGGAAGAAAATGGAAAGACAAATGCTCTGGCTCAGCAAGCATTTGGTTATAATGTTACGAAAAAATATTTCAACATTCGCAAGCCGATGCAAACGAAAGCCGAGTTTCTGGTTCTGGACACACCGGTCCGACCGGTCGGCGATACCGGTCTGACCGCCCAGACCGGTCTGACCGGTGATGCAGCTGTTAAATCTGATTCGGCTAAAAAAGTTGATTCAATTGTTTCGGCCGAATCTCAGGATTGGAGGGTCCCTCTTATATCATATTTGAGAGATCCTGGTCGTGGTGCAGAGAGAAATATTCGGCGTTTGGCTTTTAAGTATATTTTGATTGATGACAAACTTTATCGTCGAACTGCCGAAGATTTGCTTCTCAAATGTTTAGACTCGGATCAGGCCCGGATTGCTATGGGTGAGGTTCATGAAGGTATTTGTGGTACTCATCAATCGGCTCCTAAGATGAAGTGGTTACTTAGAAGAGCCGGTTTTTATTGGCCCACTATGCTATCTGATTGTTTCAAGTACTATAAAGGATGTGAGGAATGTCAGCGGTTTGGTGATTTGCAATTGGTGCCTGCTGCGTTGATGCATCCTATTATTAAACCATGGCCATTCCGAGGTTGGGGGTTGGATTTCATTGGACAAATTAATCCTCCATCTTCAAAGGTGCATCGCTTCGTGCTGGTTGCTACAGATTATTTCACTAAATGGACTGAAGCGGTTCCTTTGAAGAATATGACACATAAAGAGGTAATTGAGTTTATTACTGAGCATATTATTCATAGATTCGGCATTCCACAAACTTTAACAACGGATCAAGGTACTTCATTTATATCAAAAGAGGTGCGTGCCTTTGCCGAATCTTACAAGATTAAATTGCTCAATTCATCTCCATATTATGCTCAGGCCAATGGGCAGGCCGAGTCTAGTAATAAGATTTTGATCAAACTTGTCAAGAAGAAGATAGAAGAAAATCCTAGGAGATGGCATGAAGTGTTATCCGAAGCGTTATGGGCTCATCGTATATCTAGACATGGTGCTACTAAGGTTACTCCTTTTGAGCTTGTGTATGGTCAAGAGGCCGTTTTACCTGTTGAGGTAAATCTGGACGCATATAGATTAGCAAAACAGAATGACCTCTCCGCTGTTGATTATCATGATATGATGATGGATAATATTGATGAAATAACCGATAAGCGTTTGAAGGCTTTGAAGGAAATTGAGAAGGACAAGCTTCGGGTGGCTAGAGCCTACAATAAGAAGGTAAAACTTAGGTCTTTTAAGGTTGGAAATTTAATTTGGAAGACAATTTTGCCTCTTGGGATGAAAAGCAACAAGTTTGGTAAATGGTCGCCAAGTTGGGAGGGTCCCTACAAGATTATCAAGGTTATCTCCGGTAATTCATATATGATGGAGACGTTGCAAGGTGAGCGTCTACCTAGAGCTATTAACGGGAGATACTTGAAGAAATTTTATCCTAGCATATGGCAAAGTGCATGAAGACAAAGACGGCCGGTATTGTATATCGCCCTTAGTTTTGTTTTTTTAGAGTTGTATGTCCTGTGTGAAACATGTACATCAAGATAGTTCTTGCTTTTTGGCTTGTGAAACTCACCAAAAAGCAGGGGGGCATATGTTGACAGCCAAATTTGGCATCTGCTGAGGTCGACCGGTCTGACCGGTCGGACCGACCGGTCAGACCGGTCAGGTCTGTACTGTCCGAGTAGAATTAGATTTTTTGTAAATAGTCCTCATGTAATCCTACTCGTGAAGGGGTACGTCTTCCCCGGCCTATAAATATAAAGGCTAAGGCCGATTGAGGTTATTCCCAATTGAATCAATACAAAAATCGCATTACTTTATCTCTCAAACCCTAGCCTTTTCCAACCCTAGATTGCTTTCTTCCTTCGTCCCGGCGGCGTTTGAAGACGTTCTGAGTGGCCTGCCGACCTCAGAGCAACCCTACGATCACGAGCTCCGACGGGGTCCCTCCCGAGCTCGCTGTTCTAGGTTTCCAGCGAGTCCCTGCTTGCACCGGTCAGACCGGTCGGCGGTACCGGTTAGACCGGTCCGCCCAGGGTTTCGCGGGTGTTGATCGTTTTGACGATCGTTCGCGCGTTCTAGCGCATTCGAGTGTATTGGCGCAATTATGTGTCAACAGAAATAAATTGTTCAGTAGTAGTGCACCACATTACCAACCTCCCATTGTACTGTTAAGAGCTTGAGAAGACCCTTCTTATAAACCACACACTTCCTTATATTATATGCCTCTCATTTGCAGTCTTCTTACCCGAAAAAAGTAGTCCTCTTCATGTGACTTCCTCCTATCTTGTAAGCCTCCACCCTCCTCGTATGTGAGAAAAGAACACATTAGGCTGGTAGAGTGAGAAAGGAATGGCAGAGATAGGCAGAGGAACCAACAGTTGGATAGCGCAAGTTCCATACACTGTGCTGTGAGTAGGAGGCATCTGGAACAACCTCTCCTGCTGATTGTCAAGTGGACGCAAATAGGATGTGTCATCTAAATGTGAATGAACAGGATGTGTCCTCTGAACTAATCCATCTGTTCCTTTCTCATGCTTGCTTCCAATCCCCAATTCGCTTCTACGATTCCTATCCTCGCTATTCTACTGCTAACATTCTAGTATCAGATTCACCAGTCCTTTGGGTTTCCAGTTGTGTGACTCTCTGTCCCATTGATTGGTTCGGCAAACGGATTTGGTTTGGTCTTCTAAATTCGGGTAACCGAGTTCGGATCCAGTAATTCCGATCTCCGCTGAGTCGATTTGTTGTGGTGAATTGCTTGTCCTGGATACCGCCCCCACCCACGATCACTTCACTCGCTTCCAGCGTCGTCGCGGAGCCATGGATCCCAACTCAAAGCTGCTTCTGGACGAGATCAACAAGAAGTTTGCGGCCATGGGTGATTTTGGTGGTTCTCCCCTTGGAAAATTGCCGAAAGTTCATTCCGATCTAGATGTGAGAAGTATTTTGATATGTACCATTTGCTGCCACATGCTGGCCACATGTGTGCAAGTAGCAGGGTCGAAGAAGAATGTCCATATTCCGATATTCGTAGCTTCAAATAGCTAAACACATCATGGCCTTATTGCCTCTTCTCAGCACATTTCATTGTACTTAGTATCATCCTGAAGCTGAATGTATGCAGTCGGTAGTCTTCTTCCTTTTTCTATCAAGCTAGCTCCAAGTACAAACATATATAGGGCGCGCATAAACAAAGGCAATGTTTAAGTTAGTAGAGAGAGAGAGAACTTTGTGTAGTAATTAGCGAAGAGATGACAGAAAGGGAGTGTGGAGTGCACTAGGAATAAGAGGCATCCGGAACCACAACCCTTGAGTGTTGACGAGTCCTGATAGAAGGATCATACAGCCGGCAGAGCTCGATCCAACCATGTCCACTCGTACAGGGATTAGTGTGTGCATAGGCATAGTTCAGCAAGCTTGGCTATTCATCATCCTCTGGGACTGCATATAAGAATCAGCTAGCTGTTCATTGGAAGTTCTCCATGAATATGGCCAGTATCAAGAATTTTTCATTGGAAGCTCTGCACGAAGGCTATCCTGTGATTTTTGAGGTCTGTATCTATGTGAAAACAAACCACCAAGCACTGAAGAACATAGATCATGTGTATTCACTCACTCACTCTCAACCATCAAAATCAGGAAGTATTTCAAGACATGAATATGGCCATGAAAATAAGAATGAAGCACATTAGCTTTATTTCTCCTCCTGCGAGAAGATAGTTAACTCCCCATCGCGCAAGCTTACAAATGTGATTTTTCCGCTTACGATGTATAGCTGGCGTGCAAGTGGAAAAACTTTGTTTCTGCATCGCCCTCTTTCAGTTGCAAGAATCTGGAGCATTGCCTTGCAATTGTGCATTCGAGAGACGCCAAGCTCAGGCAAAGTGCTTTCAACTACCTTCTGAAAACTGCATATGGCGACTGTCTTTGCCTGACGCTCCATATGGCAACCATTAAACAGCATGAAGACCTTCTGTACTACAGGATCTCGCAGATCATGTATCGACGGGGGGTTGATCGACAAAGAAAATGTTCAGTAGCAGTGCATCACGTTGGCAATTGACCTCCCATTGTACTATTAAGGGCTTGCGAAGACCCTTCTTATTATAATAAACCACACACTTCCCTACATGCCTCAAATTTCTAGTCTTCTTCCCATGACCTGCTCCTATCTTATAAGCCTTTGTACTCCTTGTATGTGATAAAGGAACACGTTAAGCTATTAGAGTGAGAAAGGAATGGCAGATAGGCAGAGGAACCAACAGCTGGATAGCGCAAGCTCCATACAGTGTGATGTGAGTAGGAGGCATCCGGAACAACCTGTCTCGCAGATGCTCAAGCTATCGCATATAGGATGTGCCGTCTACACGTTGAACGAACATGTTGTTTGCCTGCCTTCATAGACTCAGATCCAGAGGCATGTTTTCATGTTCTCGGAGAGATTTAGAGGTAGTTTCTATGACTGGTTCGCAAAATCATCTCCTCAAATATGCACGCTAAGGTCGTCAAGTCACCTGCTCTTCCACTCTTGGAATAAGGTAAAGACAATGCCATCATCCACGGACTTAGAATGCATGCCTTCTCCATGATTTCTGGGTCGTCGACTCGGAATTCGTAGTCAGGTACAATGGAGAGCTTGGCGTCGAGGAGATATGCAATAGTTTTTGTTAACAAAGTGAATGATCTTTTTTGGGATGAGAGTTTCTAATGATATAATAAGAGCATCAAAAACTTATTCTTTGCGATAAGGAGAAATGCATGGTATGCCATACACCAATTAGATCTACCAAATGACTATACTTGAAACTTTTTTGTCTGTCCTGGTAATACTGCATGCAGGTAAATAATAAATTGATTCAACGGTCAGTGAGTGACTGAACATTTTAATCACACCTACGTGCAGATTAGTCATACTATTATGAAGTATATGTTGACGCAAATCTGGTCAACACACGAATGCGATAGTACGCACAGATTGCAATCGATCTTCACCAGCGAAGCCTCACATAGGTCGGTCAGACCGGCTACACCCACCGGTCAGACAGGTTGGAGCAGAGACGCCGCGAAAACCTAGAACTGCGAGCTCGAGAGGTACCCCATCGGAGCTTGCAGATTTAAGATTGTCTTGAGGTCGGCAGGCCACTCAAGACGCCCTCGAACGCCGTAGAGATGC
This sequence comes from Panicum virgatum, assembly GCF_016808335.1. Taxonomy (NCBI): domain Eukaryota; kingdom Viridiplantae; phylum Streptophyta; class Magnoliopsida; order Poales; family Poaceae; genus Panicum; species Panicum virgatum. The sequence goes on along the minus strand of NC_053138.1, from coordinate 62,560,721 downwards.
AAGAAGAATAGCAAAGGGGATTGGAAAAGATAGGGTTTGATAAAAGAGTAAAGGATAAATGTGTTGATTCGATTGGGATGCCCTCAATCGGCTGTAACCCTTCGTATTTATAGGGTGGGTGGTCTGTACCCTTTAGGAGTCGAAATCCTAACAAATCATGTCTCAAAATACAACTCCTAATTCGGATTGGGCATTTCGGACTGGTCTAACCGGTCTCCGAACCGGTCTGACCGCCCTGGACCGGTTTGACCGGTCAAACCGGGGTGCAGATCTTCCGGGAGGTATAACTTCCTCATCCGGACTCCAAATTGGACGTTCCACATATGCATTTCGATCGTCTCGACGAGATCTATGCAATGGTGCAGTCTAATTGGCATTTTGACAACCTTAACCAGACCGATCTGACCGGCTTATACAACTGGTCTGACCGGTTCGCCCAGACTGCATAGCGAACCTCAGTATTTGCCAATTTTGGGTGTCAACATATGTCCCCCTTTTTCTTGGTAAAGCTTGCGTACTAAGAAACATCTCTCATAGCCTAAAACTGCACTGAAACAATGAGCCACTTGCACACCAATCCTTTCTTGCCTTCAAGGGTGATATTGTATATCGGTCATGTCATTCGATTCTGCTCAATATTCTGACTTCCATTCCAGATTTAACGATGACCAGATTACTCTTGAACCCCTCTTGTTTGCATTCACTAGATCTTTTAGCGCATCTTGGATCATGCAAAAATCCAACAACAAGCTCTCTAACTACTAACTTCGGCCTCAACAAGTCATAAACTCCAGTAGTCGAAGCAGCACTTCTACCAGTCATATCGATGTTAATGATGGTTAGACCGGTTTGTCCAGGATATGCCCCCCAGTGCAAAACATCGGTCTTTGAAAAGAATATCTTTTGCACATGGTGACCTGATGCCCACTAATTTAGAGTATCAATCCTGCACCTTCATGTCTAAATATCTTTAGCATCTAACCATCAGAGTATCAAATTTTCTAGCTCGAATTGAAAAAGTATATACAATTCGGCTTTATGTGCTAGTGTCAAAATTTTCAATCGGCTCAAAACCTCAAAAAATAATCAAAGCTTTGAGATCCCTTTGCAAACTGATTTACTAAACAGAAATTTCACGAGGTGAGTTACCATTCGCCGATTTTCCGCCCCCCGAGCACTAAAGCCTCGTTGAGCTCCATGTTGTCGCGTTCTTGGCGTAGCCTCATAATCCACTAGCTCCTTATCATCTTGCACTAAAGGCGCCAGTGGTGTTTCTTCATCGCAAGGAACTGAAATAGGCGTTGCCGATTCGACTCTCTGCTGAACTGAATTCTCAACCGGTCTGACCGGTTGCTCGAGGCGGTCAGACCGGTTAGCTATACCGGTCAGACCGGTCGGTAAAGGTGGTTTGACCGGTCCTGCTAGCTGGTTAGCTGACTTAACCCGCCACACTTTACTCTGAGGGAAGATGGGCTTGTACTTATTTAATTGCTCATCCCTCAATCTTTCAGCCTCTTGCTCCTTCTGCTCTTGACGTCGCAGGCGCTGCAACCTCCTCTTTTGTGTATGAGTTAACCCTGGTAGACACCACCTGGGTTGAGAATATTGATCCATGGAGCTGCTGCTGGCTTCATGGTTATCAGCCATCACAAGCTTCTGGTTGTGAGGATCGACCAATTTATCGAAAACCATTGGTCTTTTCTCAACGTCTTTGACAACCATGTTGACATCGCTAATCTGCACGACATCACTGGTTGTAGTCTTCCCAGAATCAACCTGCATGGGCTGAGCTTCATCCTCCTTCTTCTTGATGCGATACTCTCGCTTCGGAGGATGAGACTGAGCCGGTCTCTGCTGAGATCGGTCTGACCGGTCAGGCTGGACCGGTCTGACTGGTGCAGCATGCTACTGCTGACCAGATTGGCGTTGGCCCAATCGGTCATGCACCGATCGTGAAAACCTATCAAACACAGGTCTCCTAAAGTATCCTCCACTCTGGTGAGAATGTGGATGCGGCATCGGATAGCATTGCATCCAAACTTCTTCATGCCCTCATATTAGGCAAAAAGAATCCGATGCCGATGACACCCATGGCATGTCGATGTACACACCTTGAGGAGGAAACTTTGTAGTGACATCACCTCTACGCTTGCTGGACCCTCCCCTAGGAGAAGAAGGTTTGCCTTGACGCAAAGCTGACCTCGATATCTTTTTTACTGGCTGATCTTTAGAAACGGCATTTTTGTACTTGTTCAGCAACTGATCAAAGGTGGATTTCTATCTTAAAACTCTTTCTCACACCCTTGATTCATTCCCCTTGCAAGTACGCACTTCCGGGGCCTTAGGCTTGACAATTCTAGTTCGGCTCTGTGCCTGACCGGTCTAACCGGTTGAAGAAGCCGGTCTGACCGGTCGTGCTTGGGCAACAGGCTGACTCGTGTCTCGTGAGGAACTTTCTTGCCCCCCGGGTCTTGAAGCTTTGACCATGATTTTTAATGACTCCTTTCCATCAGGAGACTTTTTCAATGTCACTTCCCTAGCCAGAATTGTGTCATCGACATTCTTCGGCCCAGACTCACCAATGATCACATTTTTTCCTTTCGCTCCTTCGGCTTGTTCAGGTCGAATGAGTACCTTAGCGTTATTCAAATCAATGGTGTGGATAGAGAAAGGAGCTTCATTAATCTGCAACTCAGGCAAAGTCAGTCGTCCTTCATTAACGGCCGATTGTACATGTCGACGAAACACATTGCAATCATTAGTTGCATGAGAAAATGAATTATGCCATTTGCAATATGCATGCTGCTTCAATTCTTCAAGCGGCGGTATGATATAAGATAACTTGATGTTCCCACTTCTAAGCAATTCATCAAATATGCGATCACACTTAGAAACATCAAATGTGAAACGAGCCTCTTCTCACGGATTCTTTGTAATCGGCTTAAGCGATGGACAAGAACATGGCATACCTTCAGATGGCCATACAAACTCAGCCACATAAACTTCTTTTGTCTCATCATCCGAATCATTGACTTCACACTCAACATGTGTGTTGGACTGATGAGATTCACAATTCTCTTTGGCCTTTCTAAATTTATACTCTTGACTCATAGCTCGAAGTTGTAAATCATTAAGATTGTAGTAATCAAGACCTTCAAGCTTTTCCTTAAGATATGAATGCAAACCACCAAGAGCAACATCTATCGAGTCCTTATCAGAAATTGTCAAACTAAAACATCGGTTTTTAATTTCTTTAAATCTTTTAGGAAAAAGTTCATTTTTGGTACCTCAACTTATGTGTTTGTCCAACTTTAACCCCCAACTATGAAACCGGACACAATGGATACCCCAACAATTAATACCGTTCATATTTGACCCCCCGACCTCTTATGGGTGGTATTGTGATGACATGACAGTGGTTTTGCTCTTTTTTTGCCAACTAAGCCATGACGTGGCCGGGCCCATATGTCATACACATTCTCTCTCCCATCTTCACTGCCGACGCCACCATCTTCTCTCTCCCTCTTCGTGCTCCCGCCGCCGGGTAGCCCCGAGCTCAGCCCCATGCTCGTGCCGCCGGCCCCAGCTCATCTCCGTCCCTGCGCTGAGGTCTAGCATCGTGCCCCCCCCGTCCTCCTCCCCACGCCACGCGCAGGCGCCCCACCCTACCTCGTCAGTTCAAACTGGTGCTCGGCCAGCCACGGCTCCGCCCCGCCGCCACTGCCCGCGGCGTGGGAGGCCACCGCCTCTGCCTCGCCGCCATGTCTCCTCTATCGCACTTATCCGTGCTCTCTCTCTCTCTCGCTCGCTCGCCTGCCCGCTGCCTTACCACGCCACTCTGCTCTGCTCTGCTCCGCATCGCTCCTTCGTCGCACGCCAACACTACACCCTCAAATCCGCTGCCGTCTCCGTGCTTCAGGCCGGTTCCCCCTTAGCCCCAGCACCTCTACCACCCCGCGCACCTCCCTGTCGCTTCTCTCCAGCTTGTCGTGCCTTGAAATCGCCTGCCGACGATGAGCCTCGAGTTGCCAACGCCGTCGTGAGCTACTCCCATGGTGAGACCTCACCTCCGGGCTTTCTCTTCTTCGATTGATGGCACAAATAGCATCTTTCGGCTCTCGCGTAGCTTGAGCTCACACTAGATAGATGTGTTCGCCGCTGCCATGATCGCAAGACGGCCGCGCCATCACAGGCCAACCCGCCGCCGCCGTGCGCACGCTGCGGGCCGCCTCTGCATGCCCCTGCATTGCGCCACGGAGCCCCGCGGCAACGCCCAGCTGCGCTGACCCCCACCCCGCCCGCCCCGCTGCCCGTCCGCCGCCCCTGCTTGCACCAAGCTGCGCCGCCCCTGCTTGCACCGAGCTGCGCCGCCGCCCGCCATTGCCGCTATGCCGGCTGAGCCTGCCTCTGCTGCTGCGCCTCCGTCGCGCACCGCCCCTGTGCAGCACCACCGAGCCGCCTACTCCGCGCCGCCGCCCTGCGCCGCCTCGCCGTCGAGCGGGCCATGGCACGCCACCACGGCTTGCGCCGCCGGCCGCCGTTCGGCCTCCCCACGAGCACCCGAATCCATGCACGGGTCCGTAGGAGGAGGAGCTCCCTCGCCGCCGCAGCCTCGGCAACGCCCGGCCTCGACGGAGGTGGGGCGAGCGTGCGAGCGTCGGACGCGGCGGTGGTGGCAACGACTCTGCTCTGCTCTGCTCCCTTTCTCTCTCTGAGTCTCTCCCTCTCTCTCCCAAGCAATGAATCAAGTCTGCCACGTCAGTGCCACGTGTCCAAAACTGCCGCCACGTCAGCGCAAAACCACTGAAAACGAGCACAGGTGTCAAAGTTGCACGGTATTACAACTTAGGGTGTCCATTGTGCCATGTTTCATAGTTGGGGGTTAAAGTTGGACAAACCCAAAAGTTGAGGGGTCAAAATGGACTTTTTTCAATCTTTTAAAATAATTAGAAATAGATTCGTCCCTGCCTTGTCTAACCAATGTCAAGTCTATCAATTTAGCTTTATTCTCCCCACCATAAAAGTGATCGTGGAATTTTTGTTCCAATTCGTTCCAGGAGCGGACCGAATTAGGGGGTAATGAAGAAAACCAAGAAAAAACAGTTCCAGTCAAAGACAAAGAAAACAATCAAACGCACAAAGAATCACTGGAACTAGCCTCACCAAGTTGAGCAACATACTGACTAATATGCTCCCAAGTTGACCGATTGTCATCCCCGCTAAACTTAATAAAATCAGGAATCCTCCAACCCGTAGGGTAAGGAATCAAATCGAAAGCATTGGGATGCGGTCGTTGGTACAAACGGATTTTACTAGGAGCTAAACCTAGTTGACTTAGTTCTTTTCTAAAAAGCTGGCTCAGATCTTCTCTCATCTTAATAAGATCGGCATTATAATTTTCAGTGGTCGATGTTTGAGCACTAGAAGCTAGATGATTTACTGCTGGATCAGTATTGCTCATCGTCTGTATAGCATTATGGGGATTATTTTTAGTTAAATCATCCCAAACATCTTGAGCCATGCCGGGTGGAAAAGGCGGCTCGCCATACTATTTAGCGGTGTATGGCGGCACAAAGCCATCCAATTCATCAGTTCGGCTAGGGGCAGCTGATCTTGGAATTGGTGCGAGTACGGGAGTGGACGCCGAGGCCAGCACCATGGCACCGGTCTGACCGGCCTGAGTGACCGGTCTGACCGCACTTGCCGCCGAGGCAGCGGTCTAACCGGTTCGGCCCTGGTTGGCCAAACGCCGCCTAGCGGTGGTGACTGCCCAGCGAAATAATTCGGTGGCATACCATATTCCACATCAAAAATAGACGCAGGTGCTGCCGAATTTGGAGCAAGATCCTTAGTTGAATACAATGTATCTACGGACTTGCCCTTTTCCATCTTTTTGCTTATGTTAAATATAAGATTTTGCGTGACCATTTGTGACTTCTCAATTTTGTCCCCAAATTCCCTTAAGAATTGAACAAGAGGATCTTTAGGAGGACTTACATCAAGAGTAGGAGAAGTTGATGTTGTAGTAGAGGAAGCAAGCGGGGTAGTAGACGGGATTGACGGCATGATGAATTTCTCCTTCTCGATCACACCTTGCCGAGTCTCCCGTAACAAGCTAGCATCTTCGCCTTGATCTCCTCGTTCTGCCGATTTAGGTCGGCTTCGAACTTCTGGCGCTGCTCCTCAGATAGATCTTTATAACTGATGCTGATGGTGTTGGATAGATCTACCTTGGAAGGATCTGCCTTCTCACCGGCCATTGCAACTGATGCAGATTGCTTATCCCCCCAGCGGAGTCGCCAAAATATGTTGACGCAAATCTGGTCAACACACGAATGCGCTAGTACGCGCAGATCGCAATCGATCTTCACCAGCGAAGCCTCATGTAGGCCGGTCAGACCGGCTGCACCCACCGGTCAGACCGGTTGGAGCAGAGACACCGCGAAAACCTAGAACTGTGAGCTCGGGAGGGACCCCGTCGGAGCTTGCAGGTCTAGAGTTGTTTTGAGGTCGGCAGGCCACTCAAGATGCCCTCGAACGCCGTAGAGACGCAAGAAGAATAGCAAAGGGGATTGGAAAAGATAGGGTTTGATAAAAGAGTAAAGGATAAATGTGTTGACTCGATTGGGATGCCCTCAATCGGCCGTAACCCTTCATATTTATAGGGTGGGGTGGTCTGTACCCTTTAGGAGTCGAAATCCTAACAAATCACATGTTATGTTGACACCCAAAATTGGCAAATACCGAGGTTCGCTATGCAGTTTGGGCGAACCGGTCAGACCGGTCTGGGTAAGGTTGTCAAAATGCCAATTGGACTACACCATTGCATAGATCTCGTCGAGACGATCGAAATGCATATGTGGAACGTCTAATTTAGAGTCCAGATGAGGAAATTATGCCTCCCGGAAGATCTGCACCCCGGTCTGACCAGTCAGACCGGTCCAGGGCGGTTAGACTGGTTCGGAGACCAGTCAGACCGGACCGAAACGCCCAATTCGAGTTAGGAGTTGTATTTTGATCCGGCATTTGTTAGGGTTTCGACTCCTAAATGGTACAGACCACCCCACCCTATAAATATGAAGGGTTACAGACGATCGAGGGCATCCCAATCGAATCAACACATTTATCATTTACTCTTTTATCAAACCCTATCTTTTCCAATCCCCTTTGCTATTCTTCTTGCATCTCTACGGTGTTCGTGGGTGTCTTGAGTGGCCTGCCGACCTCAAGACAACTCTAGATCTGCAAGTTCCGATGGGGTCCCTCCCGAGCTCGCAGTTCTAGGTTTTCACGGCGTCTCTGCTCCAACCGGTCTGATATACAAGGGGTCTGACCGGTTCGCCCAGACTGCATAGCGAATCTCGGTATTTGCCAATTTTAAATGTCAACAGTGTAATGAACTGTCAAGCACCGAATAACGATCACATTCTTGATCATATATCGTACTTATCATCGAAAGGTTTCGCAGCAGGCCACTTCTTTTCGAGACGCATTGTAAATATTTTGCAGTACAGATTCGGTGGAGATCATGCATCTATAGGTTAATGAAGAGAAAATTGCAGAAGCAGGGCACCACCTACCAATAACCAACCATTATATTGTTTAAGGCTTGAAGCGTTGCCTTGGAAACTTTGTAACCATAATAAATGTGCCATTACTAGTCTTTGCTTCTTCCTGTGACCTCTGCCTATGTATTAGAATTGGTGGAAAAGAGAGCACAACATATGGTTTGTTATAGTAGCAAACACATAGTCCGAGACCAACGCATCGTTTCAGTTTGATAGAAAAGAGTTTTGCTAAGAGGGAAGAAGTTGTGGTGGCAACTGGCAAGGACGATGAGTGCATTATCTTTAGGAATAGGAGAGATCGGGAAGATCGGGTTCTCCTCACTCCAAGTTGTGAGATCAAACAACCCATCACCGGTGGTCTCTTGGTTCTTGTCGGTTGCAGCACGGCTGCAGACGGCAATGTCCTATCTTCTTGTGCGTCCCTGCTGCTTGTCTCGGTTGACCTCGCGTTCGCCGTCTACGGGCCGCCCCGAGGCCTCGGACATGGCCACGGCGGCACGGCCTCGTATGTCGGGTCAGCATCATCGACTACGCTGGGAACCCGGTGCTCAGTCGGATCGTTGGGCTGCGCTTCCTTGACCGCCGTGTATGCTTCAACAGAGTCATCCGGTTCATGGGGCTTTTACCAATATTAAATCCGGAAATTTGTAAAACAATCTCTAAATCTGATCGTGATTATTAATCCCGATCCAAATTGGGGGGTTTTTTCGCAAACCCGGACCAGATTGCTCGAGCCCACGCCAGGGCCGGCAACGTCTGCTCTGCTAGCCCCGTGATGCCGCATGACAAAGTGATAATGGTGCCACCATTGCCAAGAGCGAGCGAGAATCTTGTCATCAGGACTCAGGACACGTACAGGAGCTAGCAGCTCACCAGGGGTTCGTACGGATGTGTTTCAGTTCGTGCTCATCGTCAATTCTCAAGGACCAGCAGCAGCCTACTTGTTCTGAGATGCTTGTCAATTTCTTGGCTGTTCTGAATGGCCCTCGTGAGTTTTCTAAATTGCGATTATGTCGTCTCAATTTAAAGTTCAATCATGTGGCTTTTCTGCAACAGCATCCTCTTTCAAGTGAGTGACTGAACATCACACCCACGGGCAGATTATATATTCGTGCTGTTACGAAGCACTATGAACCGTCAAGCACCAAATAACAGTCACATTCTCGATCATCAACTGTATTTATTAACCAAAGATTTCGCTGCAGGCCACTTCTTTTCAAGGCGCATGGTCATTGGATATGATTCAAGTAATGCATGAATTTATTCTGCAAATATTTTGCAGTACAGTATTAGGTGGGTCATGCATGCATCTATAGGTTAATGGAGAGGAATTAAATTGCTGAAGCAGTGCACCACCAACCAATAACCTCCCATTGTTTAAGACTTGAAGCAACGCCTTGGAAACTTTGTACCATATCTGTCATTGTGGTACTCTCAGCTTCTTCCTGTGACCTCATCCTATATATGTATCACAGTTGGTAGAAAAGAGACTAGATAAAGTGTGTCACAGTATAGTAGACACTAGACACGCACATACTCCGAGAGACCAACCTTTGTTTCAGTTTGGTAGAAGAGAGCTTTGCTGAGAGGAATGAAGTTGTGATGAGAGAGCTAGCTATGTACAGGTTGTGGTGGCAACTGGCAAGGAAGACGATGCAGTGCATTATCATTAGGAATAGGAGAGATCAGGAAGATTAGGATCTCCTTGCATCTGCAACTCAGTACATCACTTTTCTCGAGCAGAGAAATCCGTCACCGGTGCTCTCCTGATTCTTCGCGGTTGCCGCATGGCTGCAGACAGCACTGTCCTGTCGGCTTGTGGATCACTGCTGCCTGTGGCTCCTAATCATAGAAAAGTTAGCAGCATGTCAGAGGTCTCCATGTCTCCGGAACAACCTGACACGAAGTGGCAAAACCTAGCTGTTGAGCTGGTGCAATGAAGCCTTAGATCTCGCATATGCGCAGGGCGACGTGCAGTAAACAAACGTTTTCCTTCCTATAGCATACTGCATATGCGCATGGAAAGAGGCTGTTGAAGGGAAATGCTACACTGTAAACCAATAATTGACTGTACCAAATGACCGGTGTTTACAACTGCTTTTTCCCTGGTCCTCTGCAGTCAGTGAGGGAACAACATCTCACCAAGTGCAGATCAATGCGACCTTATTAGCAGTCAAGCACCAAGCATCTCTCAGACTTTCACACGTATCAAGAAAAGGTTTCTCTACCCATATAGCTGTACCATTTTAAGGTGTGAATTAATATGGCCATGGAACTGCATGAGTATACCGCCAATCTTTTGTACTACAGGATATGGCCTATGGGGCCTTATAATGGAGAACAAAGTTGAGTAGTAGTAGTGCATAGGGATGTAAACGGATCGGATACGGACGGATATTGTCGATATTGTATTTGTTTTTATATTTTTTATCGGATTCAGATTCGAACATGGATAGTCTCAGATATAAATACGGATTCGAATTGCTTCGGTTACGAATATGAATAGATGTGTATCTAATACGGAGTGAGCCGGATGCGGATCATATTGGGCAAGGATGTTTATTCGGATTCCGAGTAAAGGCAACATTCATTCAAAATAGAACGTCGAATTATTGCTAAAGTTTGACTTTAGTTCTTAAACTACACTAACAATAAATAAGATTCAACTTCTATAGAGAGGCAATAGGTACATTATATTTTTAGTAAAATTTTGGTGCTAATTTTATATTTTTCTAATTTGAAATGAATTAGTTCTAAATTTTTTGAGACAAATTCAATTTTTATTAATGTATATAATTTGTATTGTAAAATTAAAGTAGTGGCATTAGGTAGATTATATTTTTATAAAAATTTTGGTATTAATTTTGTATTTTTCTGATTTCAAATGAATTAGTTATAATTTTTTAGAGTTTAAATTAGATTTTCATTAACATATATATTATAAAACTATCCGAATTTAATATCTGAATCACCTATCCGGATTATCCGACCGAATATCTGATATCCGACGGATATGACCCATATTGTATCCGTATCCGATATCTGAATAAAATATCTGAATTCGTATCCGGATATCCGAAAAACATCCGGATATCCGGAAATAATATCCGAATCACTATCCGACTCCTCTCAGTCGGTCGGTTGGTCGGAAAATATCTGTACCATTTACACCATAGTAGTGCACCACCTGCCAAAACCTTAAAGGCTCGATCGAAGACACTCTTATAAACAAGACACAGTAGATCCTTAGCTGTTCTTCCCATATGTGCCTCTCTCTCATTTTGTAGTCTTGTTCCTCTGACTTGATGCTCCTATCTTATGAGTTTTTCTGTCCTTACTGGGAATGGCCAGTAGCTCGAAACGTACTAGTGCAACACGTTGAGCCGGTAGGATGAGAAAAGGAATGGCAGACAGGCAGAGGAGCCAACAGTCGTTGGATAGCAGCAGCTGAAGCTCGAGACTGTGTTGCGAGTAACAACCTCACGTCGTCGGTGGGTGGCTGGAAATGGATGGCCCGCTCCAGTCGAAGTCATGCGAGAAGCTGCGCGGCCGTGACGGAGTCTGAGCGCGTTGCGTCGCGCTCCGCCAATTTAAAATATCAAAACTGCCGATTCTACCCATGTATGTAACGTCTACCGTGGCACGGGGTTGGTCCATTCAGAGAGAGGCTGCCGAAGGGAAATAATTAATGCTACGCTGTAATAAATAAACCAATAATTGACTGTATCAAATGACTGGCGGTCTGCAGTCAAGCGAGTCAGTGTCAGTCCTGCGAACATGCATCTCAGCAAGTGCTTTTCAAGGCGCATGCATGGTCATTGGATTGAAGTGCATGAATTCATTCTGCAAGTATTTTTTGCAGTATAGGATTCGGTGGATCATGCATGCATCAATGGGTTAAAGGAGAGGAATTAAATTGCAGAAGCAGTGCACCACCTACCAATAGCCTCCCATTGTTTAAGGCTTGAATCATAGCCGCGCCTTGGAAACTTTGTACCATATCTATCATTGCTAGTCTCGGCTTCTTCCTTTAACCTCTGCCTATGTAGTACTGCAGATGGTAGAATAGAGGCTACATATGATGTGTCGTCATAGTAGCAGACACATAGTCCGAGAAGAGAGTTGTGCTGAGAGGGGAAGAAGTTGTGGCGAGACTTCTACATATAGTACAACCATGGCCCTATTTGGATGGAGAGGTAAAAGGGGTAAAAGAGGTAAAAGTATCTATTTTTTACCTCAAACATCCAAACATGAGGTAAAACTTGTTGAGGTAAATGTTTTACCCTCTTTTTTCCTTTACCCCTCTTTAGGTGTCAAATGGGGTAAAATGACCAATTAAATGCTATTCTCCAACCATATTTGCCCATAATCCAAACATCTTTATGGGGTAAAATTGTTGGGGGAAAATGGTTGGAATAAAACATTTGCCTTGGGGCAAATTTACCCCTCCACATCCAAACACGGCCCATACAGGTGGTGGTGGCAAGGAAGATGGCGATGCAGTGTGCATTATCATTAGGAATAGGAGAGATGGGGAATATTGGGGTCTCCCTGAACCTGCGTATGAGTACATCTCTTGTGCTCGAAGGTGCTACCCATCGTTGGAGTTCTCCTTGTTAATTCTTTCCGATTGCCGCTCGGCTGCAGACGACAATGTCCTATATTCTTCTACGTCTCTGCTGCTTGTGGATGAAAAACTAACGCAGAAAAGTTAGCAGCTTGTCCGAGATCTCCATGTCTCCGGAATGAACGCACAGGGAGCGGCAAAAGGTAGCTGAACTGTTGAGCTGGTGCAGATCTTAGCATCGCTGCAGGGTGACCTGCGACGCTGGGATTTAGAGAGATCTTGCTCGCTGCTCCTGCCTGGATCAAGATGGAAGATCAAAGATGTGCGCGTGCAGTAAACAACCATTTTCCTTCTTCCTATAGCATACTCCTGCTATTACAGGGCACAGTTAACATTCCGAGAGAGAATGTTGCAGGGAAATGATACGCTGTAACCTAATTGAACTGTTTTACAGGATTATTAATAATGTTGAGTTCACTCACACTCTGACAAGTGCAGATGAACTGCCTATGGGTGCTACTGTCACCAAATAACTCGTCCATTCACTCACACTCTCATACGTATTAACAAAAGATTTCTCAACCCTAATATGAAAAAAGAGAGATAAAAGCTATGTATACCATTTTAAGGCGTGAATAATGGCCACTGAACTGCAGCATGAGTACCGCGGATCTTTTGTACTACAGGATATGGCGGATCATATGCATCTATGGGGGCTAGCTTAACGGGAGAACAAAGTTCAGTAGCAGTAGTGCACCACCTGCCACCCTGCCATGGCCATGTTACTGTTAAAGGCTTGAAGACAACTCTTATAAACGACACATACAGTTCATTTGTAGTCTTCTTCCAGTGACCTGATGCTCCTATCTTATAAGTCTATCTGAGTCTCTGTTCTTACTGTGTTGAATAGCCAGTAGCTCAAAACGGAGTACTAGTGCAACACGTTGAGCCGGTAGGATGAGAAAGGAATGGCAGACAGCCAGAGGAGCCAACAGTCGTTGCATAGCTGAAGCTCGAGACAGACCCCACGTCGTCGGGGGGTGGCTGCAAGTGGATGCCCCGCTTCAGCTTCGACCGTCGCCTCCTCCCGGTCACGGCCTCTCTTTCAAACGCGTTGGCTCCGGCTGCCGCCGTGGCGGCCCCCGCTTCTGGTGCCTACCGAGTACAGGTAGCCGCGCAAGCCGCCGGTCACCAGGTGCAGGGATTGGCAACTCACAGCCACCGGCTTCGGGTGGTGGCGCATCTTCTTCAATCGCCGTGTGTCTAACGTCTAACCACTCTGTAGCCTGATCCGAATTCCAAAAGGGAATTGATTGATCAGTGTGTCCTCGGCGGCGACGTGGTCGTCGGCGCCGGCCGGGGAGAAGAAGCTGCTGATGGCATTCGAGCGTCTTTCAATCCTCCCTTCTTTCAGGCGCCTGAAGACAGTGCTCTTGGACATCCGCAGACCCCTCGCTAGACCTTCCAGGGTCGTTCGATCCTCAAGCGGTATGGCGGCGACGGCGTCCGGCAGGACATCGATCCTTTTCCGTCCGCAGTTCTTGGCCCTCTTGTTCACGACGGCGTGAACTCCTCCTCCTTTCCTCCCTTCGTGCCAGATCCGCTGCACGCATCGCAGGGAAACACCCATAGCCGAAGATACCTGCAGCGACAGGCCTTCCGGCAGATGGCCTCCCGCTGATCCCTCCAACAGCATCGCGTACACGGCTCGCTTTGTGTCGTCGCTGTATTGCTTCCTTGTTCTCCTGACACTGACTGTACCCATGTAAAGTGAGAGAAAAGATAAGAGAGAGCTCTGAATCACTGCATGCATTATTGCATTGTTCAAGTCTGACAATGAAAAAAAAATCAGGTTCGGCAATAGGATTTGTGGGTATTACCGACGGGCATTCTATATGCCATCCCGTAAACAAAAAAACATCACATCGAATGTTTCGACATATGCATGTAGTACTAAATAAAGTCTATTTATAAAATTTTTTGTATGGATGGGTTGTAAATCGCGAGACGAATCTAATGAGCCTACTTAATCCATGACTTGCAACAGTGATGCTACAGTAACCATCCGCTAATTATTGATTAATTATGAATTAATTAGCATCATTAGATTTGTCTCGTGATTTACAACTCATCTATGCAAAAAATTTTATAAATAAACTTCATTTAATACTTCAAATTAGTAAGATTACATCGAAAAAAAATTGCGTCCGAACTAAACACGGCCTCATATCAGGCAGCAGGCGTACTCCTTCAGTGACAGTGCGTGCAGTATGGTTCAGAATTGGCAGCTCGGGTGCTCCATCATCATGAGCTCCGTGCTGTTCATCTGCTACAATAAATAGCACATATTTTATTACCTAAATAGAGTTTCAATATTTGATAATTAGGGTACGAGAGTCTTTTCTCCATCTCCATAATCTGTTGGAAAAATTCTAAAATGACCTACATTTCTGGATGAATGGAGTATATATTATGTCAGCTTGGCAGGCCTTCATTCAGGCTTGGTTTGCTTTTTACAGTTTAAGTCATAAATCCCGTCACATCGCATATTTAAACACCAATTAGGAGTACTAAATATAAACTTATTACAAAATTAGGAAGGTCACCTGCGCATTTGCGCGGCTAAATGTTACCATCTCTAATATTACATACTTACATTTTAAATTATTTAATTATTTATATTTATTATTTGTGCGGCTAGGTATAAGTATATTTAATATTACACTTTTTTAATCGGCTTTCATAAAGCAATTTTTTTGTTGACGAAAATCAAAATCTATTAAAGCTATTTTGAGGATCAATTATTTGATTTTATTTTCATACTCCTTCTAGGTTTGAATTGGATACCATTTTGAGATAGTTCTAAATTTGTTGTTGTATATGTTGATTAAAAAATATTTGGTTTCATTAAAGTGTAAATTTTTTAATAGTACTCAAAGTTGTGTTTTAAGGATCCCGTTAATTTCAAACAGATTATTATTCATTTGGAGGTAGTATTATTTTTTACATAAGAAATATTTTAAACATTTTTTTTAAAATTTATGTGTTACATTTAATGTTGTAGCATAATGTTTTTATTCATTTAATTTGGATTCTAAGTCAATGATTTGTGGTAGCTTCTTGGCGTCTTCCAGATACTCGCCTGCTGGTGCTGTTGCTTCTTGTTTGCTGTTATCTTGGTTGCTCAAGAGGAGAGACAAAAAGGAGAGGTTTACTCTTTCTTTCCCAGCTTAATTCATAGAATTGATAGAGCGTGTGAATCTGAAGCGTTCCCTCATGAGAGAAGACTTAAAAGTGATACAATATCAGTCCCAGGAGGCTGATAACACTTTTATTACATCATGTGGTACATCACCGTACAACTCTACGCGGAAGTGAGCAGTGAAGCGCCACTATCGCGAGGATAACAACTAACACCCACACAACAATATTAACTACGAAGAGGGGGTCATCAGAGTCTTGCGCCTTACGGAACTTCCTGCGGGTGACCCTATCCACAGGCAAGGTTGGGTGCAGGACGGAACCTCTACTCAACGTCTTCGGGAACGAAGTCTGGATCTTCCTCTGTAAAAAATTAAGAATGGAGTGAGTACAAACGTACTCAGCAAGCCCAACCACACCCACGGAGGGGGTATAAACAGAATATAATGCACAGGATAAATCAAGTGTAAGGCTAGGGTTTAATTTGCGGAAAGCTGATTTTTATGCAAGGGTTCATTTGAAAGAAAGGATTTTCAAAGCAAGTTTTTCGAGTGACACAGGATCCAAGTTTTAAGTTGCTACCGGACTCCTCATCCGCCGTAGCACTCGGCACAACTGCCGGACACTTTTCCAAAACAACTCACGCCAACCCATCCATTCCAAGAAAAAACACTAGTTATGTGACCACACCGTAACTCGCCCAGTACTGTGGGCACGGCTATTCGAATAGATTTTAACTCTGCAGAGGTGTGCAACTTTACCCACAAGCGGGGTGCCACAGCTCGATCACCGTAGTGTCGGTGTAGATCCCAACAAAGCCATTACCCACCTTAGCTAGACCTGACTAGCCATCACGGGATCCACCAAGGGGTCATTGACCTATCACAGTAGTTTTAACCGGGGCATAAGTCACAAATAGAGGCATTTGGGCAAATACTGAACCCCAGGTGTAGCCAAAAACTAGCTGCAAACAGGCACTGGAAGATCATGTGTTCTGCCTATAGTTGTCCAACGGGCCCAGCCCGGCCCGACCCGGCACAGGCCCGATCCGGCCCGGCACGATTAGCCCGGATAACTAATCGTGCTAATCGTTATCCGGACACGATTAGTTATCCGGGCTAATCGTGTCGGGCTGGGCCGGCCCACGTGCCGAGGCACTGCGCACGAGCACGGCCCGAGGCCAATTTGGCGTGCCGGGCCAGCACGACCGGCTCGTTAAGCGCTGCACGGCTCGAGCTGCCGGCGCGGAGTCACCGCCACGCGGAGGAGCGGCCGGCGCGGAGTCGCCGCCGCGCCGAGGAGCTGCCGGCGCGGAGGAGCCGCCACGCGGAGGAGCTGCCGGTCTCCACGCGCGCGCGGAGGAGCTGCCGGCGTGGAGGAGCCACGGCGCGGAGGAGAGGAGGTGGCCCGCCGGCCGCAGTGCGGGGGAGGAGGTGGCGCGGCCTGGAGGAGGAGGATGCAAAGCCGGCGGCCGCGGCCTGGAGGAGGAGGCGGTCGCGGCCTGGATCTGCTACATCGCCGGCCGGAGGAGGAGGGGCGGCGGCGCCGCCGCCCAACGGAGGGGGAGAGGGGAGGGGGCGTGAGGGAGGACAGGGGTGGGGGGCGGGCGGCATGAGGGAGGGAGGGGTGGGCCAGTGGGGTGGCATATGTGGGCTGTGGCCTGCTAGATTTATGGTTTGGGACATGGGCTTTGTATTTTTATGTGGGCTGAATACATATTCGTGACGGGCCGGGCCAGCCCACGTGCCTGAGGAGTGGCCCAGGCACGGCACGATGTTCGTGCCGGGCCGCCCCGGGCACGTTTAACTTCGTGCTAGGCCGGGCCTTGTATTGGGCCAAAAACTCGTGCCTCGGGCCGGCCCACGGGCCTCGGGCCTAATGGAAAACTATAGTTCTGCCGTTTCAGGAGAAGTGTGGCAAAGGTCACAAGTGGGGTCAGCAACAATCTTTTTCCTGAATAGGTTGGACTTGCTTTGGAGCCTCCCATGCATGAGCAGCCAAGCAAAGAATTGTACCCGCGGTGGTGCACAGGAGCGCCAGAAGGCCCCCGTGCTCGGATCAAGTGGGTCTCTGCTGGACTTGATCATCTTGTACAGTCCGGATGTGTGCAGAGTACCATTCTCCATTGCAAATGCAGAGTTCCGTCCATCTCTGTTGTCTGTCAACACTACACGAGACAAGAGTTCATTGACGGTGGCCAGTTCCAGTGTCGCCTCTGCTGTCAGCCGAGGGACAAGATGACAGCGCAGGCCTTCCGCGACAATCAGGTGGACAGGTTGGTTTGGAAGCTTGCAGTGGCTGTATAGAGCCGGGAAGTGTTCGGCTATGCTTTCCTCGCCCGTCCAGACATCATGCCAGAATGCAGTTGATTTGCCATCCCCCAGTTCTACCGTGGTAATCGCCTGGTAGAACGGCAGCATCTCGCGCATGAGCTCCCAGTGGTCCCCCTGAATATCGCCCTCAAGGTTCACCAGGCACACGTGCTCCCGTATCCAATTTGCCCATGTGGATTGACTGCCAGTATGTAGTCTATGCAGCAGTTTCAGAAGCAGGCAGGTGTTTACCTGCAGGTCTTTGATCCCAAGCCCCCCTTGGTCTCTGCTAGAGCAGACTTTGTCCCAGGCAACTAGGCCATTGGATCCGTTTGATTCTCCTTCACCTGTCCAGAGAAAACTGCGTCGGCGTTCGTCGATCTGACGGACCACTCCCAGCGGCAGGATGAGTGCGCTCATGAGGTACGCTAGCTGTCCGTTGAGCACAGAGTTGATGAGAACAGCTCGGCCCATTGGATTCAGAAAGGATGCCTGCCAACCAGCCAGGTGACGATCAGCCCTGCTGATGTATGGGTCAAAAGCCAAGAGCCTGAGCTTCTCGCAAGACAGTGGCAGGGCGAGATAAGTCTGAGGAAACCCATCCCGGCGACACCCAACACCGCGATGCAAGCTGGGATATTGTCCTCGCTCATGTGTATTGGGACTGCAGTGCTTTTGTGATAGTTGATCCGCAAGCCGGTGGCATCAGAGAACTGGTCGAGCAGCTGCTTGAGTCGGCCAACTTCCCCGAGATCCCCTCTCATCACAATCAACGTATCATCAGCATATTGTAGAACAGGGCAGGGTTTGGAGCTGTCCAGCGGGTTGTGGATCGTGGCATCTTTTTGTATTTGAGACTGTAGAACGTCAGCTACCAGCAAAAAGAGGTATGGCAAGATGGGGTCGCCCTGGCGCAGCCCCCGCTTGCATGTGATCCAAGGCCCTGGGCTCCCGTTGACAAGGACTGCAGTATGCGACCTGCATAACAGCTTGTTGATCCACCCTTTCCACTGCTCGCTAAAGCCCCGCACTTCCATAATTGCCACGAGGCTATCCCAATTCACGGTGTCGAAAGCTTTGGCGAAGTCTAGTTTCAGCACCAGTGTCGGCACTCTACGTTTGTGGCAAGCTTGAAGCAGTTCAGCCGCATAAACAAAGTTTTCTACAATTGTTCGCCCTTTCAGGAAACCGGTTTGATCAAGGTCGATCAGTGAGGAGATCTCGCTCTGTAATCTTGTGGTAAGAATTTTGGCAGCGATCTTCACACTACAGTTTTGTAGACAAATTGGTCGGAAGGCGCCGACTTCCACTGCTCCTGGTTTCTTGGGAATCAGAACCATATGGGAGCGATTGATCCGCTCAAGCTGGACAGTGCCCTCATGAAACGCATGCAGGAAGCTCATGACTTCGCATTTTAATGCTGGCCAAGTTGTGGTGTAAAAACTCGGGCCAGAGCCATTAGGTCCGGGAGCGCTGCACCGATTCATTGATCTGACGGCCTGCAATGCTTCAGATTCAGAGAAAGCTTCAGTGAGTTTGTTGCTGGCAGTCAGTCTGCCCTCATATAAACCTGCCAGGTCGAATGTGAAGCGACTTTCCCCTGGTGTGCCAAGAACCTCCTTGAAATAGTTGGTTAGAGCTGCCACTTTCCCATCATGTACAGTAACACGCACCCCATCAACTTCCACCACTTTGATCACATTGCGGCGCAAACGCTGAGTTGCATGGGCATGAAAAAAACTGGTGTTTGAGTCGCCTTCTTGGGCTGTGTTTAGATTCGTAAAATGGTGGTAAAAAGAGTCACATCGGATACTGTAGTACACTGTAGCATTTTTCGTTTGTTTGTGGTAATTATTGTCCTACCATGATCTAATTAGGCCCAAAAGATTCGTCTCGTCGTGTACATCAAAACTATGCAATTAGTTTTTTTATTTACTTATATTTAATGCTCCATACATAAGACAAAAGATTTGATGTGATAGGTGAATAGTGAAGTTTGGAGAGAGAAATCTTGGAACTAAACACAGCCATGGAGAGCTTTGTGCTTGCCGCGCTGTTTCCAATAAGCAGCTTTCTCTTTGAGGGCCTGGCCGAGACGTTCCTGGCATAAGCGGACAAAAGTTTCCTGGGCAAAGAGGTGGTGCCTGTCTTGACTGTTGAGCAAGCGGGCGATCGATCCTTGCGTGCTTGTGCTAACAACTTGAGATTCGATGGCCACGCACGCTCATATAGGCATGTACGTCTGACCCACCCAAGGAATCCATTCGATTTCATCGTCGACGACGCCGGATCGATCATGTCGTCGGCACCGGCGCCGACGCTGCTGCCGTTCGGCC
Source organism: Panicum virgatum (assembly GCF_016808335.1). Classification (NCBI taxonomy): domain Eukaryota; kingdom Viridiplantae; phylum Streptophyta; class Magnoliopsida; order Poales; family Poaceae; genus Panicum; species Panicum virgatum. Next base: position 62,540,737 of record NC_053138.1, on the reverse strand, counting down.
GCCTCGCGCCCGGGGCGCTGTCCGGCTCGACGACGCGCGCGCGGCAAGCCACCGGCACGCACCTGCACCGGATCAACGGCTACTCGCTCGTGGACGGGGCGGTGGCAACCGGCAAGGCCGTCCGCTCCAGCCGCTTCCTCGTCGGCGGCCACCAGTGGGAGCTCCTCTACTACCCCAACGGCGTCAACCACCTGCACCGCGGCTTCGTCTCCGTCGACCTCGCGCTCGCCGGCTGCGGCTGCGGGCCGGAGCCCTCGTCCACGGCCACGGCCTCGTACCGGGTCAGCATCCTCGACTACGCCGGCAACCCCGTGCACAGCCGGATCGTGGGGCCGCGCGCCTTCGACCGCCGCGGCTCGACGTGGACCGGCGTCGAGGAGCTCGTCGCGACGGAGGAGCTCGCCAAGACGGCGGCGTTCCTCATCAAGGACGACCGCCTCAACGTGCGGTGCGACGTCGCCGTGCTCGTGGTGGAGACGAAGCCCCGCAACAAGTGGTTCATGCAACTCGATCGCGCCATCAATGAGTTTCGTTAGATGCCAAAAGCCTAGTAATTGTCTGTGCATATCAGTGCAGGACTGCAGGTTAATTAATTATTACTAGGTTTGTGCTGTGTTGTTACAGTAGCAAAAAAAAAACAATGTGAGATATCAGTGGGTTTTCTTTTTTTTCTTGACTGTTTGTCAGTTTTCTAAGTCTTGCAACATTGAAATAAAATATTTGATTATAAAACATTGCATATTCATGTATCGATCTCTCCTGGTCCTGGCTAGAGGATGGGTTGGCTAGTTCGGTGTTCTTGGACTCCTGAAAGATTATATGCTAGATGAGATAGATGATTCTCGGAAGGAAACGTCATTTTCCAGTATTGTAAACATTAATAAAAAAAGTATTGTAAACATTGATAAGAAAAGAAGAAATTTTTTTTGCCCTATTCTTGCAGGAATCAAAGACCAAACTGTCCATTTGGCATCGTCTTTTGAGATCCAACTCGGCTTTACCATTGCTAGTCACGACAGTTCATGGGAGATCTCTTTCGGTGGTGGTACAAGGCGGCATGGTGCTGGTTGGTGAGCTTCATAGGGGTAGTTAAGCTCGCATTGTGGAATTTGCAACTCTAGTGGCGGCCAGGGATTGTCACACTTTGTGGTTGTGGTCGTTGGCAGCGGACCGTGGTTGGCGTGCTTGGCAACCGTCAATGCGGCACCGGACAACGTTGGGAGACGGCGCTTGCGGCATCAACAGCGTGAGATGACTTGACTTGTAGCGGACTGTGGTGGGGGGCCAGCTCTGCTGGGCTGCACCTGTGTGGTACATCATCAGAAGCCGGCGCAAGTGACTACCTTGGCTTGCTGGCACATCGGTGGGAGCCTTATGCGCAGGTGGAGCAGCGAGGCGATGTTGACATTCGATGGTGACTTGGTTGTTCGATGGAGGCTCTAGCAAGCGAGGCATCACTGCTCTCCCAATTGAACCGGTCGGCTTTTTTGTGTTGAGAGTGGTTGTTTTGTGTGCTTGAGTTGAGTTTGGCATATGCGTTGCATGTTGATGTCTCGACCCAACCGTCGGTGTTGTGTTTTTTATTTGTCCGGTCTGAATTTATTCTTCTTTTTAATATAATCGGCAATTCTTCGTTTAAAAAAAAATGATACTAATCTGATAGGACTGATGTGTATGAATATATTTTTGTTTACTTTTCTCGGAAGAATATCTTTGCGTTTACTACGTGTACTAACAATTTGCAGTGATTAATAAAATTTCTTGTTAGATTCACAGTATCAAGAGATCTTTTTTAACCAATAAAAGACTTTTTGTTAGGGGAGAAGTTTGTCGATCATTGAAAATGATGCCATTGTGACAGTTCCATTGCAGCCATGCGGAATTGACATCTTGACGTGGATGTGTCATGTTTCGTGTAGGTAAACGGGTAGGCTACACTAGTATCACTACCGCATATACTCAAGACACTTGCAAGTAGAAAATCATAGATCGTTACCACTAGACGCGCAGCGCAGCGGAAGAAGTCGCGCGTCGATGTAGAGGAAGTAGTCGATCACGTCCCACGAACCGAGCTCCACGTACTTGATCCCAGCAGCCGATCAGCGTAGCAGTCGTAGCAGTGCCTCCACGGAGCCCACACATACGGGGATGAAACGCCGGGCGTTGGTGTGCTAGCACCGCACGCACGTCATGGACGGCGGCCGAGAGAGAGAGGGGCGGCGGCTAGGAGGTGGCACGGCTCACAGGGGTCTCGCCCCCTAGCCCCTCCCTCGTATATATAGGGCGTACTAATGGATTTCTATCTCATAGGCCCATTAGTAACCCTAATCCCTCTTGGATCAATATCCTCTTCAGCCTTTAAACCGTATTGTGATGATGGGCTCTTGGGCATATCACCAATAATCTCCCACTTGCACTAGAGACAATCATACAGGCAAACTTTCCAACATTCCAAAACCCTTAAGTGTGTGACCCGTTAGGTTCATGTGTAGGTGGTCGTGATCGGAAATCATTTCCGAATCACAAGTCAATAGCGGCACCTAGCAGGGCATAGTGACTCACAAATACACATAAAGATCATATCGGCCGAACCTTAGATATACTCATACACCGATCCCTTTGCCACACGATACCAGTCAAACTCAAAGCGAGATGCGTGTCACCTTTGTGATAGCTCGACCATTCTCTCGATCTAATAGTGGATTCTATTTATAACTAACCTTTAGTCATCATGATTAACTCTTTAATCACTTTGGCACGGCCATGCACTTTCAAATCCAACTATCTCGAGGGGCCCAGAGATATCTCTCCCGTTATCTAGGAGGGGCAAATTCCATCTTGATCCGCTCACATCCCATTTCATGTTTCATGACACACCTGTAATCTACTTTTGTAACTACCCAGTCACGGAGTAGCGTTTAGCAGCCCCAAGATGCACCACTACACACAGTGAGAAACAATGGCGATCTCAGGTCTAAGGATCCAGTAGGTATAACACTCAAGAACAACTGATGGCACATACAAAATAACAATCCCAACATTGTCTTGGAGTGGGTCAATCCAACACCATGTTCACCAACATGTGTCCACATCATTAATCCAATATCTCCATATCCATGATCCGTGAAACATGATCATCAATTAATGCATGTGCTAGTCTCAACGTCGTTGTTGTCCCACACAACGACATAAACTAGGGATAATTTAGAATCATATCATTGTCAACAAAGAGTTTCACGAACAAGTCACATATTTGATAATCAATGTAAAAAATAATCATCCTTGGAACAAATAACAATTATTTATCATTACATAAACATACTCATGACACAAAATCTCCCACGCACACTAGAATTACTGATGTAAGTATCTAATACCCATAGATCTCATGTGCGCCTCATGCTTTGGTTGTGGGAGAGGCTTCGTCAACGGATCAGCAACGTTTGAATCCGTGTGCACCTTGCAAACCTTCACATCACCTCACTCAACAAAGTTACAGATGAGGTGATACTTCCGCAGTATATGTCTAGACTTTTTAGTTGTTTTAGGCTCTTTTGCTAGTGCAACGGCACCACTATTATCATAATAGAGGTCCACTGGACTGGACGCACTAGGAACAACACCCAAGTCAGAAACAAATTTTCTGATCCAAACAGCTTCTTTTGCAGCTTAAGAAGCTGCAATATACTCGGCCTCTGTCGTCGAATCAGCCACCGTATCTTGCTTGGAACTCTTCCAGCTCACTGCCCCACCATTGAGGCAGAAAACAAAACCGGATTGCGATTTGGAGTCATCTTTTCTGTTTGAAAACTAGCATCAGTGTAACCCTTTACAAGGAGCTCATCTTCGCCTCCAAATATTAGGAACATATCCTTAGTTCTTCTCAAGTACTTAAGGATACTCTTTACAATTGTCCAGTGAGCTTCACCGAAATCTGACTGATACCTGCTCGTAACACTTAGAGCAAAGGAAACATCTGGGCGCGTGCAAAGCATAGCATACATGATCGACCCTATGGCTGAAGCATAACGAATAGTACTCGTCCTCTTTTGCTCATCAGGTGTCGTAGCACACTGACTCTTACTTAGAGTAATGCCATGTGACATTGGCAAGAAATCTTTCTTGGAATCTTGCATATTGAACCGATTCAATATCTTGTCAATGTACGTGTCTTGACTTAATCCAATTAGCCTTTTTGATCTATCTCTATAGATCCTAATACCCAGAATATAAGCCACCTCTCCTAAATCTTTCATCGAAAAACTCTTTTTCAATGAGGTTTTAACGGCTTCAAGCATTGGAATATCATTTCCGATCAGTAATATGTCATCCACATATAGGACCAGAAACACAAGTGCGCTCCCACTAGCCTTTTTCTAAACACAAGGCTCATCTTCATTCTTGATGAAGCCAAACCCTTTGACCACTTCATCAAAATGAATATTCCAACTCCGAGATGCTTGCTTCAATCCATAGATGAACCTCTGAAGCTTACATATTTTCCCAGCATTTTTAGGATCGACAAAACCTTCAGGCTCTGTCATATACACATCCTCGCTTAGATGTCCATTAAGGAAAGCGGTTTTGACATCCATTTGCCATATCTCATAATCATAATATGCGGCAATTGCTAGGAGAAACCGAATAGACTTTAGCATTGCGACGGGCGAAAAGGTTTCTTCATAGTCAACACCTTGAATTTGTCGGAAACCTTTCTCCACCAAACGTACCTTATAGATGTGAACATTTCCATCCATGTCTAATTTTTTCTTAAAAATCCACTTACAGTCGACAGGTCTTACACTGTCAATTTGATCGACCAAGTTCCAAACTTGATTATCATGCATGGATTTTAACTCAAATTCCATGGCTTCAAGCCATTTGTCGGAGTCGGGTCCCATCATTGCTTCTTTGTAGGTCAAGGGCTCATCATTTTCCATCAATAATACGTGGTGCTCCTCCGTAATAAGGAGGTTGAGCTTGTCAGTAGCGCGACGTACCCTTATAGACCTTCGTGGGGCTGGTGCCTCAACTACGGGTTATGTAACATCTTGCACATCCCGTGGATGTGTTATCGCCAGAATTTGACCAGGATTGGTAGGCCAAATGTCAGAAGAAGCCCACGGTAAAGGAGTCCACTTAGCCAGGCTTATATCATAAGTTTGGCCAAATACAATGATAATTGGGCACTCAAGGGTCAAGCTCAGATGGAGTCACAGGCCTAATCCATGTTGAAGCTCAATCTATTCGCGAGGCTGGTTCGGACTGCAGGAAGAGGCCGCACAAAAATGGACGCCCAAGCCACATATGGACTCCGTTTTGGACGTTCTAGATATGCATGGAAAGCTAAGGAGATAAGCTTTCCAATACAACTGGAATCACATCCAGATTCGCTCGAAGTTGATGGGAACTGCCGAAACAATAGGACAACCAGAATCTGCCACAATTATACGGCATGTTTCGGCTGATATTTGGAAGCTTCATGAAGATCTGGACCGGTGGAGGGAAGAGTCCAGATCATGTTATCTAATCTTCGAGTCTTTATTGAGTTGTAATCTATCTCTATTCTTTGTTTAGGAAAGAGTTTAGGGGTTGCCTTGCACGGCAAGAAGTCTCCGGACTGTAAATATGTACCCTATGTTATTCATAAAGAGAGAGCGTCATCACGTCTCGCAAACAACAACTCTCGGCGCATCGCCACCCCTAATTCTAGGGTTTCATCCAAGTAAGCGCCATGCTGCCCTGATCGCTTCTTGCGATCAGGGCAGCGTTGTTCTTGCTTTTACCTTGGTATTACTCGTACTGAAGCGTTTTTTATGGCGAGTAATGCTAGTTATCTTGATGTTCGTAGCTTGGCTTTTAGTAGATCTATCGTGCTTCGTTGCTTATCATCTACGAATATCATGTTGTCTCTGTGCAGTCACTTTTCAATCTTATGCTAGTTTTTGTCGCATAGAATTAGTCGCACAGAGGCAACACCCTGCTTCTTTTATGTCTAGTAGATCTAATCTGTTGTGGTTTGATCTTATCTTAAGAGTTTGCATAATATCTGCTAGGTTAGGTCTTGCAAACGGATTGGATGATCCGGTAGTGTAGTAGATGCTCTATCTTAGCCTTAATAGGGATTGTTCCGGGAATCGGCTCTTGCTAGTTCTTAGGCCTCTGTTTTAGGTTACGGTTCAGTTGTCTGTTACGTTTATTAGGCCTAGTCACGTGTAGGATGTTCCGATCTAGCAGTGAAGCTGTTACCATCGTGGATTAGATTAATTAGATTTAATTGAAGCAGTTTTATAGTTATTTGCTTTATTCATCAATATTTGGATAGATATAGATCCACTCTGACACCGGGACTTGATCGGCTCTTTAAAGCCGATGCAAGAGTCGTCCCGGGGAGCCGACCACGGCTCGGACTTATGTTTACATGTGTCTTTGTACGCAGGAAACTGTTCGGAGCACGTTCGCACCCTCCTGATCGGGTATAGGTCAGGTGGCACGCCCGGCTTTCCACACATTCTCCGGGCGCGTGACGGAATTGCGGGCCGTCCACGAGGGAGCCGTGCCTGCCAGCGCCCCGGCGACCTCCCGGCTCTTCGTGTTGCCCGTCGCTGCTCGCCGGTGGGTTTCGACTGACAACACATTCTGGCACGCCCGGTGGGACACTTCTCGGCAACAACGTCCACTGCAACAATGACTGGAGCTCAAGATCAAGAACCCGTTCCCAAGCCGGTCACGTATGAAGAGCTCTCTCCTGAACACAAGAAGAAGTATGATGAGATTAAAGCTCTGTTGGAAGCCGATCTCATCGGCTCTTTTGAGAGGACCCGCAACCATGCCATCAGGTGGAAGGGGTTCTCACCAGAAGGCACTCTCGACAATGTAGATCTGTCTGTACGATCAGAAGAGCGCACCAGAGCCCTGCGTCAGGAGATGAACTACATGGTGGCCCATGCGCTTCATCGGCACTCTCAGAGCCTGATGAACGAACTCGAGCGCATGGCGCATCGTGTCATCCAGGAGATAATCAAGAACCAGTACTCTCCATCGGGGCCAACCCTGGGGAGTCACTCAGCGGAAGCTGCACTGCATTCTAGACCGGTATTGCCGTTCTCGTTTGCGGCTCCAAAACCACAAAGTTCACCGATCTACGTCGTCCACAAGATCGGCGGTGATCCTGGAGAAGGCCAATTCCTCACCGAACCACCCAACGAGATTCCACACGGCTACACGTGCGCCTACATCCCTGACAGCGTCAATCCAACACGCTCGGTGCAGATGGTAAACCCAGGAGCTTCTGGAGCCGACGCAGAGAAACAAGCGTGGCTGGCAAAGTACGCTACTGGGCCGAGTACTGAGCCATCGGCCCCAGGAGTTTTTAGCGTGGAGCAGGTCAGTGCAATACTGAGAGACCAGTTCGGCATTGTGCCCAAGAGGAAAGCGATCGGCTATTCCAAGTCATATCCAAGTGACTATGACTTGATCCCACTGCCACTCAAGTATCGGCTTCTTGAGTTTACCAAGTTCAACGGGTCAGAGGGAGCCAGCTCCATCGAGCATGTGAGCCGATACTTAACGTAGCTTGGGATGATCTCAGTGTCGGATCCGTTGAGGATCCGGTTCTTCGGCCAATCCCTTACAGGCCCAGCTTTTGGATGGTATGCATCACTGGCTCCGGATTCGATTCGAACTTGGAGGCAGCTCGAAGATCAATTCCATACCCAGTACCACTCAGAGGCTGCTGGAGCCGGAATTGCTGACCTCGCCCAAGTCAAGCAGAAGCGAGGAGAGACTATGTCAGAGTACAGACAGCGCTTCAGGGAGGTCAAGAACCGATGCTACTCATCGCGCATCACAGAGAAGGAGGCTGTCGATCTGGTTGTCCTAGGACTTGCTTAGCCGATCAAGGATGCGGCTTTTCAGTTGGAGTTCACATCTCTGGCGCACCTCGTGCAGAAGCTCACAGCATACAACATTACCATCTTGAGCTGTACCAGGACAAGTTCAAGCGCCATGTAAACATGGCCCAGGCGGATGAATCTGACGACTCTGGCGAGGAGCAAGAAGTGGCCGTGGCAGAGTGGACTCGGGGGGCAAACCCTGTCCCGTGCAAGTGGGTCAAACAGCAGGGGCTTGCGAAGGGCTTCGACTTCAACGTGACCAAAGCGGAGCAGATATTTGATCTGCTCCTCAAAGAAAAACAGCTGAAGCTCCCAGAGAATCTCAAGTTACCGACGGCACAAGAGCTGCAGGGAAGACTGTACTGCAAATGGCACTACACGTTCACTCATTCCATGGGTGAATGCAAGGAGCTATGTCGTCAGATACAATCGGCTATCGAGCAAGGCCGATTAATCCTGGCCCAACACATGATGAAGGTTGACACAAAGCCCTTCCCACAAGCTAACATGGTGGAGCTGTCAGATTTCGGATCCAAGGGCCAGGATTTGGCGTTCCAGGTCAACATGGTGGGACCCATGCGCCGCCATGACAAGCAGAGGAGAGAGGCCGTTTCTGGCAAACGGCCGCAGGGTGGACGCGAACTGGAACAGCAGCATGTGACTGAAGAACAGGTGCATCACATCCGCAATCAGCTTCCAGCTTCTAATCGGCTTTTGGAAAAGTACCAGTACCAGTACATGTTGCGCCGCCGATACGAATCGGAGGAGGACGAGTACGAGCACCGCTCAGGAAGGACACTGGGGAGACGCCAGGCTATACGCGACCACTGGCATTGCCCGTTCTTCAGGTACTGTTGGAATTCTAGCATGAGCCGATTGCCTACTATAGATGATTGCTTGGAGTGCAGGCCTCGAGGACACCAGCAGGATGAGACATCGGTGTTCCGGCGCTTAGGGCCCAGAACACGTCATGATGACCGTGTGAGGAGGCCGACCAGGGGTGATTCCGAGCAAGAAGAAGAAGAAGACAGGTACCATCATCCATGGTGGTGTCCTGACGGGCTTAATCGCTCGCAGAAGCGCAGGGTGCAGCGCTTGCGCAATTTGGAAGAGGCAGAAGCAAAGTACCTCGACGTGCTGAGGAAAGCGCGTCCGGATCTCGCGGAGCAAGTCAGGCGACCACGAAGGGAGGAAAGGCGCCCTCCGAGAAAAGAGTGGCACCCCAAGCAGACAAAAGCCGATGAGAAGCCATCGGCTGATGTGAACATGGTGTTCGTGCTCCCATCGGAATTTCGGGCACCCCAACCAGAAGAATCGGCCATCGCACAGCTGGATCTGGGCCCACAGCCGATCATCTTCGAGAAGCCCAAGGAGAAAAGCTACAAGCACCTAAAGGGATTGTATCTCAAGGGCTTCATCAATGGCAAGCCCGTGAATAGGATGTTGGTCGACACTGGTCCCGCAGTCAACCTGATGCCATATTCTGTGCTGCGCCGATTGGGTCGTTCTTCTGCCGATCTGATCAAGACCAATGTGATGCTCAATGACTTCAATGGACAACCATCAGAGGCAATGGGGGTCCTTAATGTGGAGTTGACAGTGGGCCGCAAGACGATCCCGACTTCGTTCTTCATCATCAACAGCAAAAGTACATACACGGTATTGCTTGGGAGGGATTGGATTCATGCCAACTGTTGTATCCCTTCCACAATGCATCAGTATCTCGTCCAATGGGATGGCGATGAAGTGGAGGTGGTCCGTGTAGATGACTCTAGCGAGGTTTCGCTCGCATACATGAACGCCCGGGACGCGGAAGGGCAAGAGCCGATCTCTGGGATCGCGCTGGAAGACTGTGATCAGATCAAAGCGACAAAAACGGATTGAGGCTGGTCTTATCCACTGGCCTCACAGAATAAATACATTTTGGCACGATTTGGTGATGAAATATGGAGACTCATACAAAAATTTTCGTCCGGATGAAGAACTACCGCCGGTGCTCCTACAGCTTCTTCGCCATCGGCTACTTCTGCTCCTTCGCAGTTCCGGCCATCGACATCGGCTACTTCTGTTCCCATGTGGGCGTGGGAGTGTCTGATACATTAGCCGATCGATCCAGCCAACAGTACTTCTGCATCGTCATCGTCATCGGCTATTCCCGTTCCTGCGACACCATCGACATCGGCGAATTCGGCTCCTACGGGGTCAGGGCATTCGTCGCCTACGGACGGGTCCACCTCGCCCAACCCCTGCGGATGGGGTCCGTCTCACCCGACCCCCGTGGGTAGAGGGTCAGGGCATTCATCACATCAGCCGGCTGATTCAGCTTCTGTGCTCCTTCGATGCGATGAACATCGGTTACTTCATCCACGTCGACAAAGCATTTGAAGAGCTCTCTACGACAACAGATGTGCTGATTGGACTTTAGGCTACAGATGTTCGGCTTTCTAACAGCCGATAGTTGTGATGAGAATGCATTATGGCAAGTACGGACCAGGCGGGATTTTAACCATCGGCTCGTCAATAGCTAATTTGATTGGTAATATTCAAACCCACCATTGCATCATCATACAGTATATGCGTTTATCACTTGCACTAGCTTCCTTGTATGCTTAGTAGCTTCTACTTGTGTTTCGTGTATATATTTTGAGGTGTGGATGCTGGTGACCATGTGTGGTTAGGCTCATTTGAATATGTTGAATATCTAATACTGAGCATGGCTTTTATTCTTTTGAAAATTTGAAATATGGTCACCGCTTTACTTGGCTACTAGTATGTGTAGGCTGACTTTGCTTTTACTATCTTGTACATGCCTGGTAGCTATATCCTTTTCTTGGAATCATTTATGCAGCTCGAGTCTCAATGCTTATATAATAATCTTGTGCTAAATTACATTAAAATCTGAATGATGTTCATGTTGTGCTATAATAAAAAGATCCAGGTGGGTTTGTTTTGTCTCACTGATCTAGTTCGGGACTGCTTGCTATTGCACTTTAGCATGAACTTGGACTAGGCTGTGAATGACCAAAACCTTGCTTTAAGCTTCTGATGGTTCAACGGACCTAGGCTTAGCACTGGTTGGTAAGAAGTGGCCTGATAAGCAAATAACCCCTGGCACAGAATAAAAGGCTTGTTTGAGTTTCAAATGCAATATGTTTTAACCTGCAAGACCTGAGGGCATGAGTAATCAAGTTTGTTAAAAGATCCTTGTATCGGAGAGAGCTCACTGGTGTAGGTACTTGCTGGTTTTTGCTTGTCATGCTTTAATGTACTAGTTGGTTGGGCTAAGTGGTGATGCTTTTTATTTTGAAAATCCTAAAAATTGCTTGCTCATGTTCTAATATAGATATATTCTTTTGAGCATTTCTATGCGGTGTCTTTATGCTATACCCTCACTGTATATACATGCTAGCACTTGTAAATGCTTTGAGACATACTTGGAAGCTCACACTCACTCTTTGCATGACATAGCATATTTTGTGGGGGGAAGAAATTTTTATCAATGATGATGGTTTGGTTTATGTGGACTGTTTGGCTAACCGAATATGATTCATCAGCTTTTAGCCGATTCACAATGATCTTTGTAGCGTCGGTTCGGCAAGTGATTGTTTTGCAGGAGAAGCCGTATGTGTTGATGCTGAGCTGATGAAGCACGAGGATGATCACATAAGTCAGTGCCATCCATGGAATATGAAAACTAGGACCGGTCTGCAACAACATTGAGATTGGTCGACGAAGGCGTGAGGCCGGTTCAAGCAATCGGTCACAAAGTCAGTTGGCTAATAGCCGATCTATCGGCTCGGGGGGCAAGACCATCAGTGGCCTGAGAAGACAATTGAAGTGATGATGTTTTTATTTGGTTTACGGCTGGCGCTTAGAAGATTCTGTCATATTTGGCCAAACTTGGGGGCATGTGTTATCGCCAGAATTTGACCAGGATTGGTAGGCCAAATGTCAGAAGAAGCCCACGGTAAAGGAGTCCACTTAGCCAGGCTTATATCATAAGTTTGGACAAATACAATGATAATTGGGCACTCAAGGGTCAAGCTCAGATGGAGTCACGGGCCTAATCCATGTTGAAGCTCAATCTATTCGCGAGGCTGGTTCAGGAAGAGGCCGCACAAAAATGGACGCCCAAGCCACATATAGACTCCGTTTTGGACGTTCTAGATATGCATGGAAAGCTAAGGAGATAAGCTTTCCAATACAACTGGAATCACATCCAGATTCACTCAGAGTTGAAGGGAACTGCCGAAACAATAGGACGACCAGAATCTGCCACAATTATACGGCATGTTTCGGCTGATATTTGGAAGCTTCATGAAGATCTGGACCGGTGGAGGGAAGAGTCCAGATCATGTTATCTAATCTTCGAGTCTTTATTGAGTTGTAATCTATCTCTATTCTTTGTTTAGGAAAGAGTTTAGGGGTTGCCTTGCACGGCAAGAATTCTCCGGACTATAAATATGTACCCTATGTTATTCATAAAGAGAGAGCGTCATCACGTCTCGCAAACAACAACTCTCAGCACATCGCCACCCCTAATTCTAGGGTTTCATCCAAGTAAGCGCCATGCTGCCCTGATCGCTTCTTGCGATCAGGGCAGCGTTGTCCTTGCTTTTACCTTGGTATTACTCGTACTGAAGCGTTTTTTATGGCGAGTAATGCTAGTTATCTTGATGTTCGTAGCTTGGCTTTTAGCAGATCTATCGTGCTTCGTTGCTTATCATCTACGAATATCATGTTGTCTCTGTGCAGTCACTTTTCAATCTTATGCTAGTTTTTGTCGCATAGAATTAGTCACACAGAGGCAACACCCTGCTTCTTTTATGTCTAGTAGATCTAATCTGTTGTGGTTTGATCTTATCTTAAGAGTTTGCGTAATATCTGCTAGGTTAGGTCTTGCAAACGGATTGGATAATCCGGTAGTGTAGTAGATGCTTTATCTTAGCCTTAATAGGGATTTTTCCGGGAATCGGCTCTTGCTAGTTCTTAGGCCTCTGTTTTAGGTTACGGTTCAGTTGTCTGTTACGTTTATTAGGCCTAGTCACGTGTAGGATGTTCCGATCTAGCAGTGAAGCTGTTACCATCGTGGATTAGATTAATTAGATTTAATTGAAGCAGTTTTATTGTTATTTGCTTTATTCATCAATATCTGGACAGATATAGATCCACTCTGACACCGGGACTTGATCGGCTCTTTAAAGCCGATGCAAGAGTCGTCCCGGGGAGCCGACCACGGCTCGGACTTATGTTTACACGTGTCTTTGTACGCAGGAAACTGTTCGGAGCACGTTCGCACCCTCCTGATTGGGTATAGGTCAGGTGGCACGCCCGGCTTTCCACACATTCTCCGGGCGCGTGACGGAATTGCGGGCCGTCGACGAGGGAGCAGTGCCTGCCATTTCCCCGGCGACCTCCCGGCTCTTCGTGTTGCCCGTCGCTGCTCGCCGGTGGGTTTCGACTGACAACAGGATGTTTAGTGGTTGCTGAAATAGTTTCGGGTGTTTCCTAAATTTCTTCAAGTTGCACCTTGCTCCCATTAAATCCTTTTGAGAGAAACTCCTTTTCTAAGAAAACACCATTGCGAGCGACAAACACTTTGCCTTCCGCCTTATTGTAAAAATAATACCCTTTGGTTTCCCTAGAATACCCCACAAAGAAGCATTTGTCTGACTTTGGAGTGAGCTTATCTGACATCAAACGTTTAACGTAAGCCTCACATCCCCAAACTTTGATAAAAGATAATCCGGGACGCTTCCCAGTCCATATCTCATATGGTGTCTTCTCAACAGACTTACTTGGAATCCTATTCAGTGTGAACGCAGCAGTTTCAAGAGCATAACCCCAAAATGACAATGGAAGATCAGCTTGGCTCATCATGGACCTAACCATGTCCAACAAGGTTCGGTTCCTCCGTTCAGATACCCCATTCCATTGAGGCAATCTAGGCGGAGTTAGCTGCGGAATAATTCCACATTGCTTCAAATGATCACCAAATTCAAGGCTCAAATATTCTCCTCCACGATCAGATCGCAGAAATTTAATTGTCTTGCCTAATTGATTTTTTACTTCATTCTGAAATTCTTTGAACTTTTCAAACGATTCAGACTTGTGCCTCATTAAGTAGATATAGCCATATCTACTAAAATCATCAGTGAAAGTAATGAAGTACTGAAAACCACCTCTGGCTATTGAGCTCATTGGTCCACATACATTGGTATGTACAAGTCCCAACAAGTCACTCGCCCTCTCACTATGACCAGTGAAAGGCGCTTTGGTCATCTTTCCAAGCAAACAAGACTCACATGTGTCAAATGATTCAAAATCAAATGAGCTTAACAATCCATCTTTATGGAGTTGTTCAATGCGCTTCTCATTTATATGACCTAAGCGGCAATGCCAAATAAAAGTGGGATTCAAATCATTTGGTCTAAGCCTCTTAGTATTAATGTTACAGGCCGATTTATCCTCAAGATCAAGAACATATAATCCATTCACCAATGGACAATGAGCATAAAAAATACCATTGCAAAAAATAGAACAACGTTTATTCTCTATTACAATCTTAAAATCATCAACTTCTTCCAAACATGAAGAAGAAATAATGTTCTTCCTCAAAGTAGGAATGCAATAACAATTATTTAATTCCAAAACTAATCCGGAGGGTAGAGACAAGTGGTAGGTGCCGACCGCCAACACCGCAACCTTTGCGCCATTGCCGACACGAACGTCCAACTCGCCTCTTGCAAATCTTCTAGCCTCACTTAGACCCTGCAACGATTTGCAAGTGTGAATCATCGATCCAGTATCAAATACTCATGATTCACTGGAAGATAATGCAATATTAATTTCTATAACATTTATACCTGAAGTGGAAGTCTCACTTCCCTTCTTCTTCTTCTTTTCTTCCAAGTATTTCTTGCAGTTCCTAGACCAATGTCCCTTTTCATGACAGTGGAAGCATTCATCCTCAGAAGTAGGGCCAGATTTGGCCTTAGGTGCTGGCTTTAGCTTAGAGCCTGAGGACTCACCACTGGAACTCTTTTCCTTGCCTTTACCTTTGGGATTAGGAGGCGTCCAACGCTTTCTCTTTTTGTTCCCCTTCTGAATCATCATCACATGATTGGGATTCTTCTTAATGCTCTCCTCTGCTGTCTTTAGCATCCCATGCAACTCACTCAATGTTTTATCCAAGCCATTCATCTGAAAGTTCATGATAAAAGGCTCATAGCTCGCCAGGAGCGACTGAAGAATAACATAAGTAGCAAAGTCTTGGTGAAGTTCAGAACCAAGTCTGTCCAAAGTCTCAATGTAACCAATCATTTTGATCACATGAGGACTGACTGGGCTACCTTCTGGCAGCTTGCACGCAAACAAGGACTTTGAGATATTGAACCTCTCAGTCCTGGCTTGGTTCTGAAACATCCCACGCAGCCCCTCGATCATAGTGTGAGCATCCGCATGCTCATACTGCTTCTGCAGATCAGGGGACATGGTGGCGAGCATCAGACAGCTGACATCAAGTGAGTCATTGTAGTGCTTCTCATAAGCTCTGCGATCAGCAGCAGTTGCATTGTCAGGGAGATCATCAGGATATGGCTGCTCAAGAACATACTCCTTTTTCTCTTGCCTGAGAACAATTCTCAGGTTGTGGTACCAATCAATAAAGTTTGTTCCATTCAACTTTTCTTTCTCAAGAACAGAACGCAAATTGAAAGCGGAATTGTTACTGACAGACATGATCTACAATATTAAAGTAAAGCAAGATTTCAGCACTAAGTTTATGTAAAGACTTTCATTAACTGATTTAACAAAAGACAACCTACTATATCAAAGTCATCTTCCCTCTAATGACATATAGTGGTTCAAGATCCATAATCACTAAAATCCTAGTGAGCTTTAGCATCACGGCTAGAAAAATAGTGATACAGGTAAGCAACAAATTGTTAATCACATCTCTATGCGACTCTTGTTTGTTGGGTGACATCCAAAGCTCCGGCCCCAACCCCATGTCTTAAAGCCCAAAACTGTTTTGATAGCTTTGCTGAGTAAACCAATACTATGCTTGTGAATGTCCGACATCCACCCTATACAAAAGTGATAGCTGAGTGTACTCTACTTTGGTAAACCTACCACACAACGATCAAAATTTATAGATACAGCTATTGGTAAAAGGCATCAAAAACTCAACCTTTTTTGAGGAAAGCTATTCTATCATGATTAAAACATCAACCATATGTAAAAGCATGAAAGAATAGTATGACAGAAAAATAAACATCACAGTCATATAATCATATTATTTTGTGAATAGTATGGCCTCTTGCATCACAATGGGCTCCATCGCCATGGCTCCAATGTGACCTCCATTGCCATCCGTCCTGTCTTGTGGTGATCATCATCGCCATCATGATTGAAGCCTCCATGAAAAGATACTAAGCTACTACATCTAATAGTTAGTGAAATAATTACATGAGGATTCAAACATCACAAGTCGACACGCAGGTCGTTATACAATAATGGTGCAACCTCAACCCGGTTGTGTTAACTTGCGACATGCAGGCCGCACAAATCATCACATACATCATCACATGACATTGAGGCCATATCATTCATATCACACCCTGCAAAAACAAGTTAGGCGTACGACGTGTTCTACCAAAGTAGCGCTTAGGAAGCCGCTATAGCGAGAAAGCAACAGCGGTCTATGGAATCCCTATGAAAATCTCATCAGAGTGATCGCATCACCTCAAATCCGAGCCATTCATAATGCCTCAATTTTCACTAGGTCAATCACATTGACCGTGCAAACTTTGCACTTGAGAAGACTGCATCTACACATGACCTCGATCTGTTGGTTCAATCTGCTGACTATGCACACAGTTAGTCCCTGATGGTGATTCCAGCCGGTAGGGACATGTCGTATGCATAATAGAGAAAGAACACGAACTAATCTTTTGTCACATGCCGCGCAATCAACTCGCTCCAGTTTTAACCCCTTATGACCAATTGATCTAATCAAACAGTGCAAAAGTAATAGATCCAATCTACTACAACAACATATCACCTATATGCTAATGATCCAAACCAAAAATCATAGATCGTTACCACTGTAGGTAAACGGGTAGGCTACGCTAGCATCACTACCGCATATACCCAAGACACTTGCGAGTAGAAAATCATAGATCGTTACCACTAGACGCGCAGTGCAGCGGAAGAAGTCGCGCGTCGATGTAGAGGAAGTAGTCGATCACGTCCCACGAACTGGGCTCCTCGTACTTGATCCCAGCAGCCGATCAGCGCAGCAGTCGTAGCAGCGCCTCCACGGAGTCCACACGTACGGGGATGAAACGTCGGGCGTCGGTGTGCTAGCACCGCATGCACGTCATGGGCGGCGGCCGAGAGAGAGAGGGAGGGGCGGCGGCTAGGAGGTGGCGCGGCTCACAGGGGTCTCGCCCCCCTAGCCCTTCCCTCGTATATATAGAGCGTACTAATGGGCTTCTATCTCATAGGCCCATTAATAACTCTAATCCCATTTGGATTAATATCCTCTTGGACCTTTAAACCGTATTATGATGATGGGCTTTAGACATATCACCAACAGTTCCTACTTTCCTAGTACACCAAATTAGCTAGGTTCTCTCCTATAAATACCCAGCAAGTTCCTGCTGCGACCTCACCGGATGCCACAAGTTCCTGCTGCGACCTCACCTCATTCCCAAGTCAGTGTAGACTTCCTGTGCAACAGAGGGATACATAGCGAACACAGAGAGTCAGAGAGAACAATATAATGGGGGAACAGGGCACTGTGCTGCCTGTCGACCCTGCTCCTCCTCTTTGGTCTGGCATCCGGCCTGGTCCTCTTCCAGGTAACCCTAGCCGACGCATTCGATCACGCATCAAATTTGATGTGTGATCCTTAAAATTTTGATCAAAAACTTCGCATCGCATGTTTCGATGTATGTATGGAGTATTAAATGTGAATAAAAAATAATTATACAGTTTATATGTAAATTACGAGACGAATTTTTTTGAGTTTAATTGCGTTATGATTTTACAACATAGTGATACAATAAACATTTGCTAATAATAGATGAATTAGGTTTAATGAATTCGTCTCGCAGTTTACAGACAGAATCTATAATTTATTTTATTATTAATTTACGTTTAATACTTCAAATCCGTATACTTCGTCCTGCATGCTCGGGAGAAATGACTGGGCAGGTAGTATCTTCCCTTTCGATTTGCATGCATGGTATCCTTGTCTGAAAATTAAAATTGCTCTCGATGGCGCATGCAGGCGTTTAACTGGGAGTCGTGCAAGCAGAGCGGCGGGTGGTACAACCTCCTGACGGGGAAGGTCGACGACATCGCCGGCGGCGGCGTCACGCACGTCTGGCTACCGCCGGCCTCGCACTCCGCCTCCGCCGATGGTTACTTGCCTGGCCGTCTATACGACTTCCAAGTACGGGACGGCAGCAGAGCTCAAGTCCCTGATAGCAGCGTTCCACAGCAAGGGCATCCAGGCGGTGGCGGACATCGTCATCAACCACCGGTACGCCGACTACAAGGACGCCCGCGGCATCAACTGCATCTTCGAGGGCGGCAGGCCGGACGGCCGCCTGGACTGGGGGCCCCACATGATCTGCCGCAACGACACGGAGTACTCGGACGGCACGGGCAACCTCGACACCGGCGCCGGACATCGACCACCTCAACGCCCGCGTCCAGCGCGAGCTCACCGAGTGGCTGCTCTGGCTCAGGTCGGAGCTCGGCTTCGACGCCTGGCGCCTCGACTTCGCCAAGGGGTACTCCGCCGAGGTCGGCGGGGTGTACATCAACGGCACGGCCCCGAGCTGGGTGGTCGCCGAGATCTGGAACAGCATGGCGTACGGCGGGGACGGGAAGCCGCTCTACAACCAGGACCCGCACCGGCAGGCGCTGGTGGACTGGGTCGACAATGTAGGCGGCGGGGCAGGGGCGTCTCCGGCGACAGTGTTCGACCTCACCACCAAGGGGATCCTAAACGCCGCCGTGGAGGGCGAGCTGTGGCGGCTCATCGACCCACAGGGGAAGGCCGTCACCTTCATTGACAACCACGACACCGGCTCGACGCAGGCCATGTGGCCATTCCCCTCCGACAAGGTGATGCAAGGCTATGCATACACCCTCACACACCCCGGCACCCCATGTATTGTGAGTATACATATTATTGGTTGTCGCTTTAATTCGGACATGATCGGCCGACATGGTTGGTCTCCATCCGATGCTAACTAACGCTGCTCTTGCTCGATTCTTCATTCTAGCTAGTTTTATGACCATTTCTTCGACTGGGGGCTCAAGGATGAGATCGCGGCACTAGTGGCAGTGCGGAAGCGCAACGGCATCACGCCGGCGAGTGAGCTGACGATACTCAAGTACGACGGCGATGCCTACGTGTCACAGATTGACGACAAGGTGATCATGAAGATCGGTTCCAGGTACGACGTCAGCGCGCTCATCCCTGCCAGATACCAGGTCGTCGCACACGGAAACGAGGGAGAAAGGCACCAACCAAGAACAAGTAGTGGTGGCTCAAGCATAATCGATCTCCAGTACTCGTATTTTTTTTTCGCACGTTTCTAGTACTCGTAATCAATTAGTAATATCGTCTGTGTGTGTTTCTCTGCTTTAATTCTGCAGACACAAGTATGTTACATACAGTACACCTTTCCTGCTAGAAAAAAATTATGAGCACACAGGAATGACGATGATCGATGACAGCTATATATGAATCATACACAACACGTGATGAATAAAATAAGTGATTTCTCCTCTGTAAGATGCAAAATTGAGCCATAAGTGATTTCAGAATTTTGATTGTGACACAAAGAACAGCAAATTGCCAATATTCTATCTCAGACCACTGAAAATGGACAGCTTCTACAAAAAAGAAAGAAAGAATTGCCAATATTTGCTCTTGCATTCCATTCCATTTCACACACAAAAATGATTTTACTTTACACAACCCTGGTTCAGACTTCAGAGCCCGAGAAATGAGATCGATCAGTGCTGGGTGGGCCGCGCGGCGAGCGGCGTCGCGGCGGGGCTGGGCACCGGCGGCGAGCGGCAGACGGGGCACGTCGGGCGCAGCCGCAGCCACCGGTCGACGCACAGCTGGTGGAAGGCGTGCGCGCACTCGGGCAGCACGCGGAGCACGTCCCCGCCGGCGAACTCGCCCAGGCACACCGCGCAGCACGGCGCCACCGGCTCCCCCGCCGCGGCGGCACCGGCGGCCGTCGCGGCAGTCTTCTTCGCCTTGCCCGCCGCCTCCGCTTCCCCCACCTCATAGACCACCTTGGGCAGCGCCTTGAGCGCGGCGTCGTCGAGCCCCGCCTCGACGTCGACGACGGTGTCGTCCGTCCCCGCGTCAGCCCAGGCGCGCCACTCCCCCGCGCGCGCCGCCGCCGCCGCCGCCGTGGCCATCGCAGGAGCGGCGCTGCGGGAGCACATGCGGAGGAGGAAGGCGAGGGTGACGACGGCCGTGACGCTGACGGCGGCGAGGGCGACCTGCAGCTCCACCATCCTGCCGGCCGAGCTATCTAGCGGAGATGACAGATTGGTGTTGCATGGCGCGCGTGCGTGCAACCTACTCGATAGAAGCCATGGATGGAGCTACTTTGAATTGGTGCAGCAGTCTATCTATTGCGAAGCGAGCTGATGAGTGGTTGAGGGAGGCTGCATTCAAGCCAAGGTACGCCCGGCAAGCAACCATCCGGCTGCATCCAAATCTGACTTTTCAGACAATCGTGTCCCTTTTGAAAGGACAGACGGACTAGTCATGTCTGAAAAAGAAAGCTTGTTCTTCGTGAACAAGCGTGTCAGTCACGAGACATGGCTTGCTTGTGCGTTTTGTTGACTGACCTCCATGTCAAGTTTTGTTCTTGAGTTGCGTAGAAGACGTGCGCAAAAGCCCATTCACATATCGAACTGTCAGGTTTACACGACATGAGATGAGTACATGATGAATGATGATGTCTAGTTTGTGATCTACGAGCTACTCGGTCGTATTGCAATTCAGGGGGGTCGGATTGCAACGAGAACTTAGTTTAGTCGTTAGAATCTTCAAGACCTCAACGATAGGTGCATTCTGAACAGGATTTTTTTTCTTAAAACGAAAGAGCGGGAATATTCAGAACAAAGACTTTCTTCGGTCTACCTTCACAACCATTGAATCTTGATCATATACTACTCCTATATGGCAGTGCTCTCTCTCTCTCTCTCTCTCTCTCTCTCTCTCTCTCTCTCTCTCTCTCTCTCTCTCTCTCTCTCTCTCTCTCTCTCGTCCCCTTAATTGTGGCGGCCAAAGATGAGATGAGTGTCGACAAAGCTAGTGGTCAGACTGTTGGAATTTAGGAAGTGTGCTGGGTAGCTAGAGTGGTTAGCGGGCCCGCC
This sequence comes from Panicum virgatum, assembly GCF_016808335.1. Classification (NCBI taxonomy): domain Eukaryota; kingdom Viridiplantae; phylum Streptophyta; class Magnoliopsida; order Poales; family Poaceae; genus Panicum; species Panicum virgatum. The sequence goes on along the minus strand of NC_053138.1, from coordinate 62,519,411 downwards.
AAACTCTAGTGTTCGAGGAAAAGACGGCGGGCTGAAAACAGGCCCAGCGAGGTTTGGTAATTTGCTGGGAGAGGTTCGAAGTTCGAACGAGATTTCTTTTCTCCAAACTCAAAAGCGATTTCATCATGGGCCATTTAAGTTCTTATCCTATAATTTGAAATGTAATTTTATTCTTATTTTTTTAACTTTTGTGATTTTATCCTTTACTATTCATAGGTCAATACAATTTTACCCCTAGTCAGCGGTCAAAATAGAGGCAAATACGCAAAGAATAAGGGCAAAATCGCAATGACTTGTGAAAAAAATAAAGAGAAAAATCACAAAGTTAAAAAAAATAAGGGTAAAACCATATTTGCACTTCAAAGCTGGAGCAAGAACATTAAAAAATGGTAAGGAAAAATGAGTAGTACAGTATATGCATCTTCTCTCTTCTTTGCAGTTTGAACAACATCGTACACGCGCCATTGTCTTTTGCGTGTAGTGTCTATCTCACAATAAGATTGGATCATGGGCAGAACATAAAAAGAGCAACTATTTCTTTTCTTTTCCTTTTGAGAAAGGAAAAGCACAGCCATTTCCAAAGGAGTACATGGCCTTATGCGTTCCCATGATCTACTCTGCACAAGCTTTGTACAAGAAAGAAGGTAAAAAAACAATTTGAAAATAACAAAAGAATTTTGTAAGTTTCGCCGGTCTCCGGTCCTGTCCTCAGCATTGTCCAACTCCAAGCTATGGCTATACGACGCAAAATGGTCACAACACCAAAGAAACTCTCTTGGCTGAACGCGCTGTCCATGCATCGTCGCACACGCCGCCGGGGCCTCACCACCGACCTCATGATCCGGCGGCGGCGCTGGCTGCCGCCTTCCCCGCCGGCGGCGGTGGCGACGCCCGGCAGACCGGGCAGGTGGGCCTCCGGCGCAGCCACTGGTCGATGCACCCCCGGTGGAACGCGTGCCGGCAGTCGGGCAGCCGCCGGAGCTCGTCGCCGTCCGCGTAGTCCGCCAGGCACACCGCGCACCGCGCCGCGTCGGACCCGGCCGGTGCGCCCGCGGCTTCTTCATTCCTCGCCCTTCTCCGGCGACGTCGACGAGTACACCAGCGTCGGGTACCCGGCCAGGACGGCCTCATCGATCCCGGCCGCGCCCTGGCCGAGCTCCACGTCGCCCGCCGCGGCGCGCCGCTGCGACGGCGACGGCGCCCGCCTCCGCCGGGAGCACAGGAACGTAGCCGCCGAGATCACGGCCAGCGCCGCCACCGAGGCGAGGATCAGCACGTAGTCTTTAGCCATGCCCCCGCCGCCAACATGGACCCCGGCCGCGCGTGCTCTCTCCCTCACCTCAACACGTCGCCGCCGCGTGCTCCCTCCGTCTCACTCGTCTGCCTCCCCTTGCCCTTATACTCGTCTCCCTGCGCCAAGATTCGTGCGGCCACCTCGGTCACAGGCCAGCTCCCAGCCGTCGATCACGCTTTGAGATTCGCACAGCGCGGCACACGGCAGTGGTGATGAACGGGTTTATGTTAGCGTCAATACGCGCTAATGACCGGGTTTACGTGGCTAATTAAAAATTAATTAGCCATATACTGGCTAATCTCTTTCTTTTACCACTGTTTTGTTCGTTGCTTCCCTGGGGAGCTATTCCCGAAACCACCTGCCTCGCCACCGAAATTCTCCGGATTTTATACTCTCTAGTCTTTGCGGCCTTTTCGGGTTGTCGAATTCGCCTAGGTTTTATCAGTGGTTTGAGACATATTCGTGTCTAATTATGAATGGAACACGCAGCTAAAAAGGTGGCCTCTTGGCCTAGATTGTTATTATTATATTTAATGATGGAAGAACTGGGTGCTTAAACGGGTGATTAAGGCGGTAAAGCACACACTTAATTATGCAGGGAATGAGATCTCTGTAGCTTGATCTGACAGGAATGAACATTCTGTTTTTCCTCCTCCTTTTTCTGAATCTAGATTCTTGAGAAATTAACAAATGGATCCATGTAACCATCAGCAAAGATAGAGTCCAACAGGTTAGGCACCTGGGTGACCATGGTTCAAATTCCGTCACCCGCGGACCATGGGTTTACTATTCACAGCCAAAGTAGGTGTCGCACTTGCTTTTTTTGAAACACAAAATTTCATGGAAAACCGACCGAATTTCGTATGGTTCGAAAACATTTGTCTCTCAAACAAGGCCTAAAGCTAAAAAAAATCATTGAAAATTTCTTTTTGGCGATACCATGATCATGGAGCTGTGCTTAAGTTTGTGGACTATTCAGTCCGAGGTACCATGTTGCTTGTGCAGATGGACATACACATAGCTGTTGCTTGTACAGATGGGCGAAGCCGTCCAAAAAATATTACAAATTGACGTGTATGAACGTGCGATGGACCGGTACAATACCTGAGGTTGCAGTAGCGAGAAGTTATCGGACTTTTCGTTTGACTGAACGCTGGATCGCACGAGCAAATCTCAAAATTTTATTGAAACTTTGCTTCACTTGTCTGCTTTCTTGTTGGGAAAATGGACCCGGCCTTTTGTATTTCCATGAGCGTGCATTGACAATGACCAGTTATTTGTTTCTTTTTGAAAAAGAATGGCGAGTTGTTGATGCAAGGTTGTAATGTAAACGAGTTTGAATCAATTGTTTATACCCTAGTGTGTTTGGCAGGTTCAGCTGATCCTTCTGATGTGAGGTGTTTAGACTTTGCAACTCGATGATCTCAGATGCGGCAGAAAATCTGAAAGCTTCTGTAATCATTGTTGCCCAGGATTTTGTTTCAGTTGCTATCAGATGCAATCAGGAGATATCTCCAACTGGAATGATATTTGCCAAGCTAGAAACGACAGTATAGGACCACTCATCACAAGTCATCTGCAGAGATCATACAGATTCAACCAAATCAATACATACTAAACAAATAATTTGATTTGTGACATGCTATTACTTTTGTCATGTTATAATGCAAATACTGTTGTTTCTGCTGCTAAGACATCATTGAGCTTGAACATCATTGAACTTGAACACCTCAAGTTTACTGATGTACTATTTGCTAAGACATCATTGAGCTTGAACATCATTGAACTTTGAACTTTTGTCATGTTATAATGCAAATACTTTTGTCATGTATTTGCTAAGAAACTCCAAGTCAGATATCAGTCGTTCAGCAAGACATCATTGAACTTGAACACCTCAAGCTTACTGATGGCATTGCTGACAAGCACTCTTGCTCTGGAGGATTTCTGGGAACATTCCCAACCAACTTGGAGGATCACCTCCCTGCACCCTCTTTGCATCTTTTCAGCACCGTTCTTGTAATAAGAAATGGTCCTTGACTTAAATATTTGTTATTTCAGAAAATCAAAAGCAAAATTACAAAAAGGAAATGTATGCTCTGTACGAGGTGCATCTGGGACCAGAAACTTCAAGGTAACTTGTGCTATTCCATAAGGTTTGCCATTACATGAAAGCTATCTGAAATGTCCATAACCTCTGAACATGGACAAGGGCACTCTCTATGAAAATAAAAACTGGACTACATTCTCGCAAAATGTAGGCAGTCACTAGAGCAGTTGCATAGAGATCAGCTCTTGTTTTCAGTAGTTTCTGCTGAAGTAGAAGATGCAGTGGACGCTGTGAGTTCCCTGGCGCATTGTGATACATATGGCTTCAGCTGCAGTTATTTGCATAAGACATTTATTATAAACCAGAATTGATAAGAACATGAACATGCAGAAAAGATTGTGCCTCAATTCATATTTGCCACATGAGACGATTCATGTGAATGTTGTCCATTTTCAGGTGGTTTCCTTCTTCATACTGAACTCAAGTTGCTACAGTAATAAATCTCATAACACCAACTCGCAATTTTGGAAACATCTTTTGTGTGGATTGAGTTTGCATTATCATTATTTTCTTTTCTTTGGTGTTACCTATTTTCACAGATTCACATTTTTTTCACCTACATTGGGCCATTGGTGATCCAAATTTGTCCAGTCAACAAAATTGTGATATGAAGATCATTTTGATGCTTCATGTTTAAAACATGCTAGCTAAGTCTGTAAAGTGTGAATCAAAAAGTATTATGCCAATTACCTTGAAATCAGTCAAGTCAGGGACTACAAATCTTGGCAATTTCTCATCAACTATCACATATCCACCTGCAAAAGCACGTAACCTTTTAAGATAGTGTACAAAAGAACTCAAGTAAAATTCTTCATTCATGCGTCGTGCAAATCAGAAAGGATCGAATGCAACTAAAAATTATGTGACTATATAAAACGATTATTAATCACCCTGTTCTGCTGTTCTGCTCCAGCACCAGCCAACAGTGTTTTTCTCTCACACCACTCCAGCAGCAGCCTCCAGCCACCAGCCAGCTAGCAGTATTTTTCTCTCACACCACTCCAGCAGCAGCCTCCAGCACCAGCACAGCGAACAGGGTGAATATGAAAACGAATGAAGATGTTGACTTAATCAAGTCAAATTAAGAATGTGTTGGAAAGGATAACTTATAGGATCTCTACAACTACAGTATGGTGGTTACAAACTATGGAAGATCTAGGTTCAATGAGCAAATGCATTATCATCTATGAGACCACACATCACATATATCGATCTACATATAGAGACAGGAGATAATCAACCAGGTGTCAATGGATGAAGAATAAAAACATGATTCAACTATAAAAAATGGAGAATATTTTGTTGATTCCCTTTTTTTTAATGCATATCATCTCCAGTTCACTTAGCTCAAAACAATACTAAGTTTCAGCTGACATTATTTATTTTTCAGCACAAGGCCTTATGTTTGTGAGGCACTAATTAAATTGCAAACAAAGTAGCATAATCTTGTACTGTCTAATCAGAAGTTGAATTTGACGCTACATTATTTGCTATCATTTTTATTGCCTTCTAGGCGTTTGAATAGATATTTACGAAAAAACAACTGTGTTACATAGCATTGTTTTGTACAATATTAAAATGAAAATGCAATGCAATATAAGATGTCCACGATAGATAACCATAGAGCGCAAAAATCCAACATCAAACATCAACAAAGCCTTTTAATCCCAAGCAAGTTGGGGTAGGCTATAGAGCGCAAAAATCCAAGCCTGAATTTTAAGGGGGAATGCATACAGTCTGTGTGTTACACTCTAATGCCCATAAGTATGGGGTCTCTGGTTATCTTGCACCATTGCACATTAATTAATACATAATGTTACAACCGAGCATTATTGCTACTTGTCTTGTTTGCACATGATGGTCCTGGAGAAATTTCTTCATGTTAAATTTATCGGAAACAGAATTACTCGAATGGTAAAAGTGTGGACAACCGCCACTATTTCAGTTTTCATCAAGTTTTTAGTCTCTATGTCACGCTACCCTGAAAGCATAGATCGTCATCCTGCGAATTCTCATTCCAATAGCTCAATGATCACTGTATGCAGGCTGAGACGGAATGGCGAATTGCAGTAAAACGTAGTCCTAACGACCGGGAATGCAGGAACAGCTGGAGCGGCAGTGAATAGTTACGCTACCTTTGCGGGTGTGGAACCCGGTGGGCTTGCAGTTCTTGCCCTTGTAGTAGTCCCGGGGCGCCCGCTTGGAGGAGAGGATGTCGAGCGAGGACAGCCGCTTCCGCCGCATCGTCCGCCCTAGCGAGCTCAGCACCAACCCCAGCGGCATCCTCAAACACCGCCTCTAGCGAACAACCCCACCGCCGTCCCCGCAGCTTCCTGCGGCAGCCCAGCGGCGAAAAAATCAGCGCGACGCGGAGGAGATCGGCGACGGCGGCGCGAGGACGAGGAGGAGGGGGCCGTACTGGATCAGCGAAGGGGAGCAGAGGCGGCGCGACGGCGGTGGTGGGGGTGTGGTAGGGTTTGCTGGAATGTGATCGCATCGGACAGGCCCAACGCAGCCCACCACTGGGAGGACCGGATAACAGCCCACGTACTCTTTTTTTTTAAACCACTGGGTACTGTAAAGCTACTCCTACTACACTTGTACTAATGTTTTCACTTTTGTCTAGATTTCAAAATGAGTGCAATTTATAGACATTAAAATTTTTGGATGTTTACTCCAACAATTTTATGAAACATAAGTGGATAATTTTTGTAATGTTCGGTATTTTAAACGCACTTTGGGTAAAAATTCATATGCCACACCCACAATCAACAATTTTTTTTGAACTTGATTAAAAATTACAAAGCGTAATTCAATAATTTGGAAACAAAATCAACAGTATATGGGTTAACTTTTGTAACGGTATATTTGCAAATTGAATAATACTTTTGAAATTGTTGGAATAGTGTATTCAATTTGTAGAAGTTTTTAGGGAAGAAATGATAGATTTTGGTTCTCGTATGCGCAGCTGTGCTTTGTGGACTATTTATTAAGCGTACGCTCTGTTGCTTCTTGCTTGCTCAAATGGACATGTCTGGACATTGGACAAACAAACCGTCCAAATACGATTACATATTGACTTGTCTTATCCTGATCTTGCAAACGTTCTTGTAATGTATTGTTTCTCAATGCAATGACCTGAACTAGTTGTCCTAGTTTCTTTCAGAAAAAAAATGTCATGGTATGATAAGCTTTGCCAGGTGACTCGAGAGCTAATGGCTCATTGTTCTTCAGAATTTTGCTCCAGATTATCAAAAGCAGCTTGGTGTCTGGCAATCAGAAGACATTTTGCGATTGGAGTGACTGGATGAGAGAAATTTTACCTGCCATGCACAATTAGAAACAACAGTACACAAACACTCATCATATACAATGTCTCACAACAATAGATCTGATGGGAAATTCAACCGAACCAACATATACACACGCACATAAGAAACCTTGATCCATAACAACTACTTTTCATCCTGTTACTGTATACCCGTCAGTCTCATCAGTAGTTCAGCAAGACATCCTTTACCGTCTCAAGTTCTCTGATGGTGTTCCTGATATGCATTCTAGCTCTTGATGACTCCTGGGAGCATTGCAAACCAACTCGCAAGATCGTTACCATGCACTCTTGCAGCTTCTCAGCATCAATATTGTTGCAAGAAATGCCCCCTTTGCTCAAACATCTGTTGTCCAGAGACAGTAGAGTTGGGTCAACTATCTTCATTATCTTGTCAGGATAGCATGCTGCAACATAACTTTGGAGAGTTTGGCCTCCCTGGAATGAACCATCTGTAGGCCGCTTTCCAGTGAACAGCTCGAGCAGAAGAACCCCATAGCTGTATACATCACCTTGGATGGAAACATGAGCATCCATTCCGTACTCTGCAGGTTATAAGAAAATCATTAGACAATGTACTTAAGAACCTTTAATTTGGTTAGGAACATCACAAGGAAACTGCCAATATATAAAGCAATAGATCTTGAAGTACCTGGAGGGATGTATCCAATGGTACCCTTGATTCCAATCGAGGTACTGCTTTCTTCTGTTGAGTTGCTCACAGCCTTACGAATGAACCGTGCCAGCCCAAAGTCCGCCACGTGTGCAACCATATCATTGTCGAGAAGAACATTGCTTGGTTTCAGATCACAGTGGACAATGGGCACCTGACCATGGTTGTGCATGTAGTCAAGAGCCTCAGCGACATCGAGCGCAATGTTCACCCTCTGGGACATGGTTAGCCTCCTCCTAGTTTCAGGTGTCTCGTCTTGTGTTGCAAGATTCTGGTGTAGCCATTTGTCAAGGTCCCCATTTGGCATGAACTCATAGACCAATGCTTTGAAATCATTACCATGGTGGTCAATACTCGAGCATGCAGTGACCACCTTGACAAGATTCCGATGCCGAATACTTCTCAGGGTATGGCACTCAGCCAAGAAGCTGTTCTCAGCTCCATGTTGCTGAAGATCAATGACCTTGATTGCAACCTGCTGTGCACTTGGGCTCAGAGTTCCTCTATAAACTGACCCAAAGCTTCCCATGCCTATGAGGTTACTTGGGGAGAACTGATTCGTTGCTTTCTGTATCTCCTCAAATGAGACTTGCCAATGTTGATCTTCCGATAAAGGGAGATTTGGGACCTTTTTCCTTTGCCTCACGATCAGTATGACAAGACTGCCTATGAGAAGAATGAGCAGCAGAGACATAGCACCAGCAACAATGCCTGTAAGCGCTACTCGCCTCAGTCTCTTCTTCTCCGAACCAGATTCTTTCACGGGACATTGGGGCAGCTGTAAACTTGGAATACCCCCACAAACCTTATTATCATCTATGAAGAATGCACTTGCATTACTGAAGACACCTTTTACTGGAATGGGGCCTCCAAAATTATTGTAGGACAGATTCAGATATGCCAGGTTTGGCCAATCACCAAAAAATCCTGGAACAGAGCCAGATAAGTTGTTGCCGGCAAAGTTTAGCTCTTGTATTCCTTGCAATCCACTCAAGGACTGTGGAATGACACCTTGAAGAAGGTTGTCATTCAACTGAAGCTGTACAAGCTCGACGCATTTACCTAATGTCGTTGGAATATCTCCAGTTAGTTTATTTACTGACAGGTCCAGTAATACCAGATTCGTCAATTTGCCCACCCCTGACGGGATTGGACCAGAGAGAAAGTTGTATGACAGACCAAGATAACTGGTTAAAGAGGAGAGGCTAATGACTTCAATCGGTATTGTGCCATTAAGCTGGTTAAATGACAGGACTAAACTAGCAATGTTCTGCAAGTTCCCTAAGCTTGTGGGTATAGATCCCTGTAAGCTGTTCTGGAAGAGGTAAAGCATGGAAAGGCCTGTTAGGTTACCCAGCGTAGGTGGAATTTCCCCAGAAATGTTGTTTTGGGACAAGTCTAGAGCTCCTAACTTGTAAAGATTCCCAATTTTTGGTGGTATGCTACCACTTAAGAAGTTACCTCGGAGACTAAGTATAGCAAGATTCGAAAGTTTCCAAATATCTGAAGAAATTGATCCATGGAATTTGTTCTGGGATAGATGAAGCTTTTGCATCGTGTTGGAGAGATTGGCGATAGAAGGCGGCAACACGCCTTGGAAGTTGTTAGAATCAAGAGCGAGATAAAAAAGCTTACTACAGTTGGAAAGCGAGGCCATCAACTCCCAATCACTTCCCCATTCATCAGCAAGTTGATTGTTTCCCAGTGTTAAAACCTCAAGATCCCTCAGATTGCCTACTTCCAATGGCACAGTTCCTTCAAGCTCATTGTCATCAAGTTGTATATATCTGAGAAGTGATGCGTTCCCTATGGAGCGTGGAATTCGACCACTCAACTGGCAGTCATTCAGGATCAGATTTCGCAGATTTGGGAGAGTGACACCTATATCAAAAGGGAGGACACCTGAAAGAGCATTATTGCCAGACAATTCAAACGTAGCAACTGATGAGATGTTAAATAGGCTTGCTGGGATGGTGCCACTCAGCTGATTATAAGCCAAATCAAGAGACTTGAGCATCGTCAACCGTCCTAAGGATTCTGGTATTTGGCCACTGAACTGGTTAGTGTCTGCAAATAAATCCACGAGCGATGAGAGATTACCAAGAGATGCTGGAACGTCTGCTGATAAATTGTTCAAGTACAACCCCAGGTATGTTAGCTTCGAGAGTGAACCGAGTGACAGAGGGATTCCACCGGACAGCTGGTTTGAGCCGACATCCAAGACCTCCAGCTCCTGCAGATTGCTCAGGTTGTCCGGGATCTTCCCCACAAGGCTGTTGTACTCCAGTTGCAATATCCGGAGCTTGGAGGCAGTGGCGGAGCCAGGATTCCAGAGTTGGGTATTCCCATCTTCTAACTCGAAAAAAAATTCAATTGAACAGTAAAAGTGATAATCAAAGAAATAAAGGTACAAGTTCTTCAATTAATCAATTCGAAGATATATCCATAAAACAAAAGGAACTTACAAAATGCATAAAAAAATTACAATAATGTAGCTCTCATCAGTGCTCTAACTTTATGTTACAGTGTTACTTCATGGCTTCTAAGGGTAGTTTTAACTTTGCATTCCTTCATGGCTTGGAAGCGGTTAATGATATCACATTCCTTCACTTGCATAAAGAACTCGCGCTCAATAAATGTGACCAAGCAATCATTCAAATATTGATCCCCCATCTTATTTCTCAATTTATTCTTCACATAGTTCATGGCAGAAAATATTCTCTCAACACTAGCAGTGGCAACTGGAAGTACAATCACCAATTTGAGAAGCTTGTAAACAAGCTCATGTCTATTGCGCACCTTTGTTTTAACAAGCATAATGGAAAGCTCAGGTTCATTGCTAGCTACCTCTGGTTCAGATTCTGTCACATTTCTTGCTACATCAATGGCTGCTATCTCACCCGGGCGTCGAACCTCCGCCGGTCGGCTGGTCGACCGTCGTGCCTCGCACCCTCGTCGACGTCGCCAGACGCCTCGCCCTCAGGCCCTGCAGCCCGAGCCGCCGGACTCCCAGTCCCCTCCCCGCGGAGGCGCTGGACGACAGCCGCTGGGCGCCGCGCTCGTCCCTAGGGTTCTTGATTTGGGGGGATTTCAATTTTGCGATTTAGGGATTTGGGGGGACAGCAGCCGTGCGGCAGGGAGCCAAGAGCGACGAGCGCTCTGCTCCGCCTCCGTGTGTGCGTTCCGAGAGAGAGAGAGGGGATCGGGGGGGCGGGGGGGGGGGGTGATGCCTGATGGGCTGCGAGGGAATAGGAGGTAAGAGCAACTCCAACAGCTTGATTTTTTCTTTTTTTTTCTCACCATATAGGAGAATTTTTTTTCTAATTTTTAACTTATAAGAGAGAAGTGCTCTGGCAACTAGATTTTCCCATTTCCGCTTTCCCTCTCCTGTCACGTGGGGTCAACTTGTCAGTCACATCTTCCTTTCCCCTCCCCTCCCCTCGCGTTCCTTCCCCCGTCGCGAGCAGGGCGAGCCGGCGCCGGCGCCTTCCTCCTCGCTCCGCAAGAAGCCCGACCTCGCCCTCCTCCGCAAGGTCCTACTCGGCACCAAACTCCAGGAGGTCTTGCTCGGCACAAAGCTTGTCCTCCTCTTCCCCGTCGTCATCCTCGCGCTCGCCGCCCGCATCTTCCACTTCGGACGCGCGCGGCAGGGACGCCAGCGCCCGGTCCGGCGGCAGGCCACCGCCAAGAAGCCCGTGGTCGAGCTCACCAAGGGTCACAGGGGCGACAGCATCAGTGACAGCGTCGGCCGGGTGCGGTACGCGCGGCCGGTGCCGCTCTGGGACCGCGCCACGGGCGAGCTGGCAAGCTTCGACACCGCCTTCTCCTTCTCCTTCTCGGCACCAAGCTCCAGGAGGTCCTGCTCGGCAACAAGCTCGTCCTCCTCTTCCCCGTCGCCAGCGCCCTGTCCGGCGGCGCGCCATCGCCCTGTCCAGCGGCAGACCAGCGCCCGGTCCGGCGGCGGCGGGCTGGACCTGCCTTCCCCGACTTACTGCAGATTAAATTGAGTTGCTGCTGTGCTCCTACTGCAGATTCTCGCTCTTCGGTTGGCCGCGACTCTGAACGTAGCTCTCCTACTGCTACAGATTCTCCCACTGCAGGTTCAGAGGTGAGGTCCAAGGTCCTTCTCTGCAGATTCCTTTTGTAATTCTTTTGCAGACTCCACCTATTGAGCAACAGCTAATATGTGCTAATAATACTTACTGCACAGGCATACAAATACAATTGTAATATGTGCTAATAGCACTATGTGCTTGGAGTTTTTCTTTCATGGTGCTCTGATTACAAATCTGAAAATTCACATACCAAATATACACAACCAAACATTGCCTAGAACAGTTGACCTCAGTTATGATCCTATTAATCAAATTAGTTCCAGTGAAGCTAGATTAATTTTGCAACTTATTTTTCTGTGGGTTATGTGCAGATGGACTCATTGCTCATGAGGTTGCTTGAAGATGACTCGTCATCGGATGAGGACTATGGGTTATTATCTCGCAGATGGCATTTATCCCTCATGGTCCACCTTTGTCAAGACAATTAGAAATCCAAGTAGTAACAAGACAGCACACTTTGCTAAGATTCAAGAAGCTGAGAAAAAGAGTGTTGAGAGAGCTTTTGGGGTGTTGCAGTCTCGGTTTGCAATCGTCCGACGACCTGCTCGATTTTGGGACCAGACGACCTTGTGGCGTATCATGACAGCATGTGTCATCATGCACAACATGATAATAGAGGATGAAAGGGGTCAACCTGAAGATTTTGTGTATGACCATGTGGGAACACCTGTGGAACCCAAACAAGATGAAGACCGAATCTACAATTTCTAGAAATGCATCGAAAGATCGAAGACCCCGTGGCACATAGCCAGCTTCGTGACGACCTTGTTGAGCATTTGTGGCAAATACATGGGCAATGAATCTTACTGTAGGGGATGAAATGATCTTTCTCATTTAAGTAACATTTCCTGTATAAATTATGTTTACTGTGTTGTAATTCTGAAGCTATGAACTTGTAATTCTCTGATCATATGAACTATGTTTACTGTATAAACTATGTTTACTGTGTTCATTGTATTTGTTTTGGGTGTCACTATGGCCTGAATATTCAGTCTGAACTGCATTCTGAACTTGCTCTTGGACTGCACACACACACACCATTTGAATGAAACAACAATATTGGAAATTCTGAATTCTTTTGCAAAAATGCAGTGCTATGCATTTGAATCATGTTGAGAGCAGACCTGTGCATTGGAAATTCAAAATATAGTTTAATTTCCTTTCAGCTCATGTATCTGTGGCTGGGCATGGTGTATGTCTCTGCATTAACTGAGCACACCATTTTTAGTGATGCTAGCTTTTGATCAAAAGATTTCAGCTCTTGGCTCTTGCAGAGAGAAAGAGCTGGTCAGTGGCTCACTGCTGTTAAATTCTTGCCACTTTGCCAGGTATTAAATCACAACCAAATAAGCTGAAACAAGTGACTGAATATTCAGTTGCAGCTTGGTCTACATCCACGAATTCTGAAAGGGTAGGCCTTGGCTAATCAAATGAATATTAAGTAAGTTACATATACCACGTTCCACAAGTGCTCCTTGACATGGAATTCGGCATATTTTAATCTGCAGTAAGTATACTTTATTTGCTAGACCCAAGCTGGTTGTTTACTAGTGACAGATCATCTTGTTGTTTACAGAAATTGTCTATCCTTCAGATCTTGACAGCAAAGCTATTACCCCTCCTTCCAAAACAGTGAGACACATTTTCTGAACCCGTTTTTCCAATGCTGAGTCCATTTCAGCATGATTTTCTGAAAACCAGTGTTAAGGAAGTTAATCAGTAACAGCAAGCATTCTGAATACTACAGAATTCAGAGACAAAAAAAAAACATTAGCTGGTTGCTGCTACTCTCAACTCTGAATGCAGAAAGAAGGCATGATGGCAATCATATGCCTATGTGCTCAACCTGAATACTGAATGGACAGCAAAGGCTACATCTTCCAGTACAAGCAAAGATACTTAAAGAAAACCACTTAGCCTGGATACTGAATGGCAACCTGATTTGAAATGGCATTCAGAGATGGCGTAGGTCATAGAGGTAACATTCAGTGAGCAAAAAATAACTTAAAAATGACTGAAACAATGAGCAAAAAATAACTAAAACATTCAGGCCATGTTCCATTCATCAGATTCAGGCCATGATTCGTCAGAATCTGATACTCTCATGACCATAATTCAGACCATAATTCAGTACAAGCAACATACTATCATGATTCAGTACCGCCGCCGGAACCTTCTGGAGTCCGGCAGCCACCTCCACAGGGGTGGCAGCTGGGGCGTCGTCGATGTGAAGAGGGGCATGGGATCCTTCACCGCCTCCAGCCGGGGTAATAAGGTGGCTTCTTTCAGCTCCATCCACTTCATCACGTCACTTATCAGGCGCACGCCACGTCGCCGCCTGCCAAAACCATCCTTTTCTGCCCCCTTGACACACTGATCGCAAATGTCAAGCTTCTGAAGAAAACGCCACTGAAACATGCCTCTCTTTCTCCCTGATAAGAAAATATTAATTAGGCTTTATGAGCTCAACTTTACTAGATTGCAAGACAACACTTTTACACAAGGTCACTCTCAAACTGAACAACGTAATTGCGCACACTACATTTGTGCAGATCAAGAAATTCTTATTCATTTGTGCTGCATATGCTCTCCTTTTTTCAGGCTATGCTTTCATCATTCAACAGACATGCCTACTAAAGCATAGCACCCAAGACAATGTAAATGTGTTGTACAACAATTTGAGCAGGTGTACATGCAGCTAGCTTAGCTAGTAGCTACCTTCTATAATCTCTAGCAATACAAGCATCCCTCGCAGCTATTAGCTCTCTGATGGCATCTCTAGTGATCAGCCTTGCTCTTGGTGATTCCTCCGTGCATCGCAATGCGACTCGGAACACTAACATCATGCACTCCTCTAAACTTCCATCATCCATGTTATTCTCATTGTGCTGAACCAGCATTGGATCAGCGGCTTGCATGACTCTCCCAGGGTAAGCTGCTGCAACATAGCTGCGGATGCTTTGGCCTCCCTGAAACAGAGGGTCGGTTGGCTGCTTCGCAGTGAACATCTCGAGGAGAATCCCGTAGCTGTAGACATCGCCTTCCGCCGAAATTTCACCACCCATTCCATACTCTGAAATATTAATGGGGTAAAGATCAACAAATGATATGACGTTATGTGATTTATGTGTTACTGAGAAAATGTAGAACAAATTCAGAGCCCCTAGTTACCTGGAGGAATGTATTGGAATGAGTTGCTGTTTGCTCCCTGAACAAAACGTGACAGGCCAAAGTCTCCTACATGGGCAACCATGTCGTTATCAAGAAGGACATTGCTCGGTTATCACAGTGGACAATTGGGACATGGCCATGGTGGTGGAGATAGTCAAGAGCCTCAGCAACGTCGAGGGCAATGCTCACTCTTTCACCCATGGTTAGCATCCGAGAGGAACTCTCACCATCCCAATGAATGGATGAAGCCATTTGTCCAGGTCTCTGTTAGGCATGAACTCATACACCAAAGCTTTAAAATCATTCCCACTGTGATCCATGGTTGAACAGGCTGTGATGACCTTTACTCGATTGCGGTGTCGGATACTTCTCAGTGCCTCACATTCAGCTAGGAAACTCCGCTCGGCACCATGCTGTAAGAGGTTCAGTACTTTTATTGCGACTTCCTGCCCTTCATTACCTAGTGTTCCTCTGTACACTGAGCCAAAGCTTCCAACACCAATGAGATTAGCCACAGAAAACCCATCAGTAGACCTGTGCAGTTCAGCATAGGACAATTTCCAGTGCTCCTCTATCAACTTTGGCGCATGAGATGTCTCACTCTCATTACTCTGCACAAGCTGCTGATTCAGTCGCTTTGCAAACGTCACAAACGTGCATGTGTGAGGATTAGGGCCAAGAAAGATCCTATGGTAATAATTGTGATAGAACCCCTAAATTAAAACTCAAAATTAAGCTAAATGGCCATCATTTGAACACATCAGGCACATTTGGCTTAACGGTTTAATTTGACAGTTCTTTCGGAACGGACCTTCTGACCGAAACAAACACTAGTAGTCTCACGCGAAGGTGAGCACAGGCAGTACAAACATATCGAGTACATATAAATACAACTACAATACAGAGTAGAGTACATTAAGTTCTACAAACCTGGTTTAATTACATAAATAATATACAAGAGCAACTTTATTTTAAAACAAAGTCCGATATAGGAAACCTGACGTCTATAATACATGAAACACAGTATCGAATCACACACTCAGCCAACGGGTGTGTGATTTGGTAACTAGCAAGGACTAAGCATCTGGTCCGGCCACCTCCCAACCATCCGCGTCAAGCTGGATGAACTTAGCACAACAAGGGCAGAAGTCTATCTCATCCTGACCTGAAATAGTTTGAGCCACAACCCTGAGTATACTAATACTTCGCAAGATTTACCCGACTATGGGTATACATAGCCCACTATCTAGACATGCACGGCTTTCTGGCTATGGGTTATTTTGCGGAGAAACAACTAAGAGTGAGTCCTTACTTTCAATATTTTAACTCAAGATTAGGAATGAGTACCTATTTTCTACGGTTTGCATTTCTACACCAATCAGTGTGGAAAAAATAATTGATTAGGTACAACCATATTGATCATTTCATTCCCTTCCATGTTCTTACTACGATGTGACTCGGAGATCAAGGTGCTCATGTCCGAGAGCGACTGACGGCGAATCGATCCGATTTAACCTTGCAAGGTGGACCTAAACAACACGGCACGCATATGCCCCGTCGGACTATACGAGCCAACCATTCCCCTCCCCGCCTCGAACTACAGGAAACAGCCCAATGACATATGGTCAGCCAAGCTCAACGTGAGACCACCAAAAGTAAACATATGCATCCCCATTTCTCCGCGACTACTCAACTACCCCAGGAGTTGGGTGCGGGTTCCAGTACTTTCGAAGCAAGGCAGTACTCGGCTTACCGGTTTCGACTACCTCCTACTCCCGGCATGCAGTTAGTACAATTCAACATGATCAGCAGGGCCAACAACGGTACGTTCCTCAATCGACACAGACAGGCTAAACAGTTCCCACCCGGTCTCCAAACCCTTTCCTTTCCTCCAAATTCTAATATTCCATAATCAAATCATAAAGACATCCTATATCTCTCGCGAGTAACAGGGAATTATTCGACTTCTACCGGATCCTATTTAGTATGGCAAAGCTATCGACTTACACATACTAGTATAAGATTCATGGGAACTTAGGGATCATGCAACTAGGGTTTCAATCAATTCCTAAAAACGTAATGCACAAGTAATACATATATACTGTTTCATAATTTAAATTATTGGGTTATGCACCGGGGCTTGCCTGCGGGCTGCTGCTCAGTGCTAGTGTCCACTGGGCCTTGGGCCGGGTCGTCACGAAACTCCGCAAGGCTTGCTCCGTCTGCTCCTGCGGCTCCGCGATCACCTCGTATACGACTTCCTCGGTCGCGGATTCTATATGTATGCATATGAGACAATGAGTAAATGCCAACATGACTTTGCAATTAAAAGATAAACATTAAACAAATTAGCAATTTACATAAAATGACGCAGGTATGGTGATAATTAACTTAAACCCTAAGTGCTAAGAACAATTAGATGACCTAAGTATCGAATTAGAGTATAAAACATAATCTAAACAGTGGAGACACTTTTAACATATTTCTCATAATCCTTACAGAATTTACATGTAACATTACTTATCCCTATTTAAACACACTAGTTAAGTACCTACTATAATCATGTACTAAACTATGTATTATGAACATGAAAATTTTACAGTGAAACACTCATAATTAAAGTACACTACTGTAAAATTTTCATAATTTCTGGATGAATAGATTTATAGAAACTAATTAAGCAAGACTAAACACAATTTAAATTTTTGCAGGGGTAAAAAGGTTATTTTTCCAGCACGGATATTTTTCCCACATAGATCTTACTCTAACAAATCTAACAAAATTTATTTCATATTTTTCACATTTTTCCTTGATTTAATATGGATTTTACAAATTACACCGAAATTAAACAACAAAATAAAAGAAACCCCCCACTAAATCCCCCTGACCAGCGGGCCCCACTGGTCAGTGGGAGGGGCGGCCTGCTCTGCCCGGCCGCGCACACCGCGGCGTGTGGCGGCGTGCCAGGCGCAGGGCCGAGGGGCCCGCAGCGGCGGAGGCCGGCAGCGGCCCGCGCGGCGGCGCGGCAGCAGCGGCTCGGTGGGGTCCGCACGTGTGCGCGGCCCTAGGCAACGGCGAGGGTCAGCGACGGCGGCGCCCTAGCGGCTGCGCTAAACAGGGGAGGAGAGGCCCACGGCGGCGGCGGCGGCCGGTGGCGAGCAGCGCGGCGGCGGGGCCTCTGGCTCGTGCGCCTGGGCCCGTGGCGCCGGCGCGGTGCGGGGGTGGGGCAGGGCGGTGGTGGCGACGCGGCTGCGCGACGGCGGCGGCGCCAGAGCAGGGGAGCGGCGGCGGCACGGCCGCGTTCTGACCGAAGCGGAGCCAGGCGGCGGCGGCGTGGAGCGAGGCGAGCACCAGCGAGAGCAGGCGGCTTCGGTGCGCGCGCTAGCGTGGCGCGGGGTGACGCGAGCGCTTCTCGCGGCGTACGGCGGCGGCATGGCGTGGAACGAGCGCGGAAACCTCGTGAACGTGCGGGAACACGGAGAGCATGAGCATCAATACCTCACCTAGAGTCGATTTGAGCTGATGGGCGAAGAAAACGGGGACCGGAGGTGGGAGTTCGACGTTGAGGTGGAGCTCGGGCGACTTTAATGGCTGACGGTCGGAAAATCTCCGATTCCCGGCGAGATAGGGCTTGGGGCTAGGTTTGGAGGGGTTGGGAAGGAAGCTAGGGAGGTGAGGGAGCTACGGGTGCGATGGATTTGAAATCCATGGGGAGAGACTCGCGAAATCGGCCGGCGAACGCGAGCAGCTTCAAGCGCCGTTCATGGCGAACCGAGGGAGGAGAAGAAGAGGAAGACGAGGCGCAGAAGGAAGTGAGGCAGGTGGCGAGCTCGGGAAGGCGGCGTGGTCGACTTGGCGACGTCGCCGGCCGGGAAAACGGGGAAGGCTCCCCGACGGACAGCGCATGGCGGTGGGGAGCTTCGGGAGGCGTCGGCCTCCATACCGCGCACTGTGCGGCACAGGGAGAAGAGAGAGTGAGAGATTGACAGGTGGGGGCCACGTGTAAGGTTCAAATTTGGCTAAAATTCATTAAACTTTGGTGAATTCGTATTCTTATTTGAATTTTAAAAATCGGATTGTTACAATAATCAGGATCAGTACAGTTTTTGATTTGTATAACCTCTTACCAGAGTTATCAGTAACAGAACATTTCGGCAGCTGCAACTCCGAAACACCACCACAAACTCTGTTCCCAGCAGCAAAGAAGTTTCTTGAATCATTGAATACTCCTATTGCCGGCACTGGTCCGTCAAACTGGTTGTAGGACAGGTTCAGGTAACGCAAGTACTGCAATGTTGATAAGAAATCAGGCACTGAACCGGACAAGTTATTCTGTGACATGTCCAAGTATTCAAGCCCTTTTAGTGAGCTGAGTGATTGGGGGATCATACCAACAAGCTGGTTTCCCTGCAGAAATAAGTACTCCATCGCTTGGCATTGCGAGAGCGCCTGTGGTATCTCTCCTGAGAGCCTATTGTTCGACAAGTCCAAAATCCCAAGGCTGGTCAATCTACCTACTTCTGAAGGTATTGGACCTGAGAAGATGTTGTGAGACAGGTTAAGGAACAGGGTTAGAGAGGAGAGACTGAGAACCTGTTTTGGTATCATGCCAGTAAACTGATTGTACGACAAGTCTAGAATCACAATATTTCTCATAGTTCCAAAGCTCTCGGGTATGCTTTCATGCAATTCGTTCTGTGACAGATCCAGGAAAGCAAGCTGAGTAAGGTTTGCAACAAGCATAGGTGGGATCTCACTAGATAAGTTATTGCCAGAGACATCTAGCCCAGTCATGTTGCGAAGACCACCAATGGTGTCTGAAATGGTACCAGTCAAGGCATTGTCAGCAAGCGCAAGAACACGAAGGTTACTCAATTTACCAATCTCTTGGGGAATCAAACCACTTATCCTGTTTCCATTCATTAAGATTTGTTGTATGCCAATGGTGAGGTTGAGAAGAGAAGGGGGAAGCACACCTTGAAACCTGTTACTAGAAAGACTCAGCCCAAACAGCCTACTGCAATTCCCTAGTGCTTGTATCACAGGCCAGTCCCTGTCCCATTTGTCCTCAAGCTGGTTAGACTCCAGGTTCAGCGCCTTGAGATCCTTCAGCCTACCAATGTCAGGTGGCACACTACCCTGCAGTCTGTTAATGTCCAACTACCTTTTATGTCCAACTAAGAAACTTGTATCCAAACGTGCCCCGCTGTCTTTTATGTCCAACTGATAGCCTGATACAATACCATGTGACCGAACTTACGCAGAAAAATTCCTGGAAAGGAATCGTCGCAAACACTTCTGATGGGGCATAATAATCTTTTTTTAAATAAAGGGCATAATAATCTTCACTTGCAAACAACCAAACACCCCGGACCATGTGCGCGCACGTGTTTCTCAAATCGAGCATTTCAGCGCCTGATTGTTGTCAGATTCAGGCCTGCATTTTCTTCAGTGAACGGCAAAGGTTCTGGGTGTTGGGTTGATCATGTCGGCAGTGATGTCAGCGTTAAAATAAAAATCTGCTGACTAATAATTGCTGTTAGTATACAAGTTCTAATTGAATTTGGGCTCTTGATTATAGGGCTCTAGAAACCCCTATATGGTGTTGTCCCCCTGTGGTGTTGTGCATATATATAGGGCTAAGGCATCCCAAACAAAGGTGATTGAAAAGCTAAGCAAAAATAGACTACCTTAGCCCAAACTGCCCAATCTCAGCTATCACACAGAAACCACAGGAAGGGCTCACCTCCAACAAAACAAGCCCTAGATGCAAGAACAAAAGAAGAACAAAGGCAGGGTGCTCAAGTAAATCAAGGTATGTCCATAATTCCATCTCTATTTGTGGTTCTCTCTTGGGCTAGATGATCCTGCACATCTAACAATGGCACCAGAGCCATCTAGTCCTAAGTTTGAACCCAAGTTCATACCAAAAGGCCCCTGTTCATGTGTTCATGTTGTGAAATTCATGATCTTGCCTCTGTTAATATGAAGATCACGCCCAAAAAATTATGTTAAACTATACTAGAGTTTGAATTAAGTATGCAGAAGGAGGGGAATTGAATCAATTAAGTACTAATCCTAAGAAATTCCCCAAGATCCCAAAAACCCAAAACCCTAGCTACAGGAAAAAATCACCAAAATTTTCCCCAATCCTAAAAACCCTAACCACAGACCTAAAGAAGGGGTGTGGTGGGCTTACCTGAGGGCCACCGTGGCTGGCAACGACTACCGTGCTGCCACGGACGCCACCCTGATGGCGAGCGCACGCCTGGGACTTGGTCCTGAGTGGCCTCGCGACCCACCGCATAGGTTCGGCCCTTTCCATGTGCGCCTGCTGTCGCCGAGGTAGTCGTCGCCGTGCCGAAGCTCGCCATCACCGCCGTGGATCTTGGACAAATCCCTCGCGCGCGACCGGCGGGTGCTTAGGGCACCGACGAGCGATGCTCGACGGAGCTGCGTGCTGGCCATGGCCGCACGCAGCTCCGGCGAGCAAAGCTCGGCGGCGCCACTGCTCCCCCTCAGCGCCGGCGGTTGTTTCGCGCCGCTGTCGCTTGCTCGCCCGCCGCCGCTGTCGGGAGAGAAGAGAGAGAAAGGGGAGAAGCAAATGAAAATTAGGGTTCGTGGAGGGCCGGCCGGCCGGCGGTTTTGATCCGCTCGGCCGATCGGGCATGCTGCGAGCCGTTGGATGGCATCCAACGGCTCGCGATGGCTGGCCGCTCCACGGGCCTAGCAGGCCGGCGCGGGAGCGCCTCCTCCCCGGCCCAGGCCCAGGTTTTTGGGCCTGGAGCCGAGGCGGGAATGCGGTTCGGCCAAATGGGCCAGGTCGGAATCGGCCCAGCTCGGAAAAGGGGCTTTGGGGCGAATTTCTTTGATGTTTTTTCCTAAAAATTATGAAATAAGTATTGGGCTGCATAGTGATGGGCCAAATGAATTGATGGGCTAGGATAATGTTGTTTTTAGATTATAAATATTGTTTCACTTTTAAATATTATGATTATGATTGTTATTTTATGTTTAAAGTTTAAAGATCTTTTATCATGTCTTAGTAAATAATGACAAGAATAATAAATGCATTTATTATGTGATGAAATTTCCTTACTTTTTGGAATTAATTATTATTCTTATGCTCAACATTAATGTAATAATATCATACAATATTAATTTTGTTTTTGAATATTATTTTATGAAATTGTTTTAATGAAGTTATGAGCTTTTTGCCCATAAGAATATTAGGGTCATAGACTAATATGATTCATGATTTAAGATTAAATATTATTATTTTGGGCAATAAAATTAGGGTTTTTGACCCATGTATTCTTATTCTCCATAATAAGAAATTATGTCCATTTTATTTATGTCGTGGGATTTCTAGGGGACCCACTGCCGGGTGGCGGAGCGCACCCGCCTATTCCCAGAGAGGGAGTACTCGGGAAGGTACTAGGCGATTGGGCTGATCTTGCTCTGAGACAAGCACACAAGAACACACGATCTAGAGTGGTTCGGGCCGCCGGAGCGTAATACCCTACATCCACTGGGTGAGGTATTGATCTTGGTTGTGTATGAATCTATCCTCTGCCGGGCCTTGGCTTTTACCTAGCCTGAGTTTTTCTTCTAACGGGCACCCCCTTTTATAGACCAAGGGGTGCGGATACATAGGACGTTGGGGCCCCGACAAGTGGGCCCAACGTGACTGTGTGGCATACTGCGCAGAGTATTTAAATGGCTACAGTGGTTACAAATCTTTCCTCCGATATGCTTCCATGCCCCGCTGACCCTCTGACGAAGGGTGGTCTTCTCTTGTCCGTCAGCAAGGTGCCCGTTGGGGGAACGTAGCTTGCGGCGTGACCTGTTGAGGCTATTATGTAGGCGTCATAATGAGTGAAGCCGAGCCGTCGTATCCATATGTTGTGGCAGACTGACAGGCGTGGCGTGGGTGGCGCCAGCAGCCCCACTATGCATCTTGGTAATACGCGAGCAATAGTGCCCCCTGGTCAAAGAATCGCCTCGGCTTCTATTACATCAATGCGGACGTCCTCCTACCGCAATGAACACAGCGGTAGGTGAACCTTAATATGGAGACCAAGCGGCTTTATATACGTGTCTGTGCTTGCAGACACGTGGCGGCTCCGGACCACCCCGAGGCGGAGTGTCGATTCCTTCCCTTGGCGAGGGGTCCGGTTACTATACCGGGGGTCCGAGACCCCAAAAGGGGGGTCCGGGATTCCGCGGGGATCCGGACCTTCACGGAAGGTCCGGAGCCTCCGGCTGTTCGGGCTGAGCGCCTGCTTCTTCCGGAACACGTGGTGCTCTCGGACCTTTCCCAACCAGAGGACGGGTCCGGGACCGTTGTCGGGTGAACAAGGCTTCCGGACCGCAGGGGTTCGGCTGCTGGACGTAGTTAAGGATAACTACAAAGCTCTTCTTGCCTAGACACAGCAAGAGGGGGTACCCCAGTCCTGGGGTACCGACAATTTATAATAAATAGCCCAAAATAAAGTAATTAATGTTTGTTGCCCAAAATGATG
Source organism: Panicum virgatum (assembly GCF_016808335.1). Classification (NCBI taxonomy): domain Eukaryota; kingdom Viridiplantae; phylum Streptophyta; class Magnoliopsida; order Poales; family Poaceae; genus Panicum; species Panicum virgatum. The sequence continues at coordinate 62,496,198 of NC_053138.1, read as the reverse complement.
TATTATTTGAATAATGCTTTTTATGATAAATGAGTTTGTTAAATTTAATGTTAATAATTGTTTTATTCCTAAGAAAAATAAGTGGCCTCTTATGGTTAATCATATGTCAAGATTATGATCAAATCAATAGAAAATTTATTTCTGAACTAAAGTATTGGGCTTAAGTATAACTAATGTTAACTTTTCATGGTTATATACCAACCAAAGTTGTGTATAATGGAGTGTCAATTTAATGCCATTAATAATGAATTTATGTCCTTAAGCCATGCATATTTAATTAGGTTATTTTCATTAAACATGTCTCAAATTATATTAAGGTGGCTTGTATTTATCATTCTGGCCAAAGCTGATTGATAAATACTTGTTCACAAAATTTTATTGTTCTTATCCATTTCTGGCCAAAGCTGATATGGACTAGATCAATAAAAGAAGTACATAGAGACATGTAATTTTAATTAAGTATGGCTTATATTTGTCATTCTGGCCAAAGCTGATTGATGAATATCTGACCACAAAATTTTGCTGCTCTTGTCCATTTCTGGCCAAAGCTGATGTGGACTAGATCAGTAAAAGAAGATTAAAGTCAAATAAAGTGTGACTTGTATTTGTTATTCTGGCTAAAGCTGATTGATAAATACTTGTTCACAGAATTTTATTGTTCCTGTCTACTTCTAGCCAAAGCTGATGTGGATTAGATCAATAAAAGAAGTTAATGATCTAGGAAAATCTTAATGCATGAATGGCTTATGGATCTTTTCTTATATAAGGCCACAAGAATAATTGATGTATTATTGAGGAATTATGCTAAAGGCAAAAGGTTTAAATAACCATAAGTGAATATTAGCAACAAATGTTCACGCTTCCGCAACTAAGTCCCTCTGATTAAAGAATTCTTGAGACTTGATAAGTTTTATAATTATATTTGTAACTTATGGCTATATTATGACCAAAGCTGTTTATAGCCATGTGTCATTATTTAATTCCCAAATCAATTAAGTTTCCAAGTCTCAAGCATGATCAAAGTTGATTATATTGATATAACATTCCTTGAGTATTAATATTTGCATAAGAAATTTTTATGTCTATTATAATAATATGAAGAATTATTAATGTTTAATTTAATGTTAAGATCTACTTTATTTCTGCCCAAAGGTGATGCAAAGTAGAATGATTAAGTTTTGTCAAATTTATCAATTAAAGTATCCCTATTGATAATGTTTTGAATTTAGCCATAATTTTCTTGGATGTTTTAAGTACCCTCAATAAAAAATAGACTAAGTGCATAAGCATGCATTGCTCATGAGGTCATTAATTATGATTGCGTGGACAAACGCAATAAGCTCCCATTAGAGAAGTTTTAATGATTAAGGTATTGAACAACAATCAATATCTAATGGGAGCAATCTAAAGAAATCTATCTTATGATCAATGCCAGTAAAGATTTGGGGGAGTAAATCCCTTGGTACAATTATGTTGTAATTTCTCTGGCAATAATGGAGAAGTAATTCTCAAAGCCTAAAGATCATAAGAATAAAATATAAAGGGTCATTGGAACTTTTTGAGTTCATCTTATTATGGTGTCAATCATAAAATATTATGATTGAAGCACAAATGAATTTTCTGCTCATAAGCTATTACCAGTATGATGAAAATATGGCCTCATGAATATGAAAGTTTTGAAGATGAAGTCCTTAAGTATTAAAAGAGAATCTGAGGTTAATTGGAATTTATCCTAAGGTTTCATCCTCCATTCCAATAATGAAACAGTTGTTTTGAAGTTCTATCGAAATGTGACACTATCGCTTAGTTCACATTTCGAGGGGGAGAGTTGAACTTCCCACTAAGAATAAAAGAAGAAAATACTTTATCTGGTATGCCTATATTTTATTTTTTTAAGTAATTTCTTTACATAATTACATTATGAAAGATATTAAAATTTAATATACTTATGTATATGTGGGGATTTTGTATTTAGTATCTTGATTTTGTTACTTAGCTTCCATTGTGTTTTAGAAGGAATATAGTTACTAATATTGTTTAAAGTATTTCACTGAATCAAAAAGTTTTAGTCAATGATATTAAGGGTTATTAAGAATAAGTGTTTATTTTAAGAAAAAAAAGTGATTAAAGTATAATTAGACCTATCTTTTAATGCTAATGGCCTGAGTTAGTCATCTTTTAATAATAAAGCCTCACATAATTGCCTCCTAAAATATAAGTTTTAAGAATCTCTTCCATCTAATGGAATGAAAGTTTGTAAGTTTCTAATACTTATGTTAAGTTTCTTCTAATGGAGACAATGCCTAAATATTACTATGAAATGGAATAATGAAAAATACAATTTTATGTTCATTAGATAAGGTTCATGTAAAATAAAGAATTGATTATTATGATAAATATATTAAAGAAAAGAAATGCTTATTACTGCACATTACTTTGAGGGTATAAGCATTTAGAATGATGAAATAAAGCTCAATAAGAAATTTTGGATTAGTCAACGTCTTGCTCACAACAAGCAATAGGGATATTGTATATTATAAGGAATGAGTTTTATCCTCAGGGAATTAAGTTTATTCTTGGTGATGTTCCTTACATTATTTGAGTATTAAGATTCACCAAGATTGGTCCAGAAAATGGGAGTATTAAGTATTATCCCCAAAACTATATTTACTCCCATTAAGGGCAATAAGTTCTCTTATGTTGTGGCAGACATAAGTGATGGATATACCTAAGTTATGATATGCCCTTAAATTTTAAAGACCGGGATATCTGGCAAACATAAGTCTAGGACTGGACCCCTAGAAAATTGTTTTGAATGCACTGCCTGTTGGCATAAGTGCTAAAGAAGTTTTGTGCTATAAGTATAGCACTAAGGGATTACATGCTCACTTTTAAGAAAGTCTGGTAACCACCAAGTTATGGGGTATTCAGACAATAATGTTTCTTAGTAAAGGTGCATTAATGTCCACAAAAATTGCACCCTTATAGGGGGAACCATATTGTGGAATGGCTTCACCCAACTTAGAACATCATTAAAGATGTAGATTATTTTGTGGCATGTTTAATCCCAAAAGCTGATATATGGATTTTTGTCCCTAATCCATATTATTTTGAGAAAATCCCAATATTTTCTTAGATATGGATTTATGTCCCTAATCCATATTTTGAAGAGTAAAGTATTTCTTTTAAGAAAATTATCCCGAAACTCATTATGCAAAGAGTGCAGTTCCATTCGAGTAACATGTCAAAAGGTATTGCCAGACCCAGGACATTGTGAAAGATTGATTCCAGAATATTCCAGAATCAAACATTATATATTTCAAGGCCTTAATGATGTATTAAGATTTTAAGTTTTAGTGCTCAACAATTAAATATTAAAGACATAAGTGTTGAGCAATTTGTGAGACTAATGTTGATGCTCAGTATCTAAGTGTTAAAGTGCTGAGTATCATAGTCTAAGAGGCTTGGTTTTACAAAATTGCCGGCATAAAGATTAAATGGCAGCCTATTATTCAGGGATAAATTATGATTCTGGAATATGTTTGATTTTTAATTTTGAAGTACGCACATAAAGTTCATAAGAATATATATGTATATGAAAAATAAAATGCACTCTGGGACTAATTGTAGCACCGTCTTCCCATAAGCCTAAGAGGAATCATTTTGATTTTGAACGGGAGCCATGGTTACTTAGTCCTGTGGTACTTAATTGACTGCAGTGATTGATTGGTCTGGTGTACCGTCTTTTGAGAAATGAGTCCATAAGTTTTGTATAACGATAAAGAATAAGTTTTGGAGTTCCTAAGTTAAAGAAGTTCATTTGATATAAGGTGGCATGCTATAGTAACTGGGTTCAATGGTATGTATAATTGACCATTGTAATCTTTTTATCTTGGTATGTCATTTTGTTGAAAAGTGAACTTATAAGTTTAAGCCTTATGATCAAGGGGGAGAATGTTGGGTTGATCATGTCGGCAGTGATGTCAGTGTTAAGATAAAAATCTGCTGACTAATAATTGCTGTTAGTATACAAGTTCTAATTGAATTTGGACTCTTGATTGGAGGGCTCTAGAAACCCCTATATGGTGTTGTCCCCCTGTGGTGCTGTCCATATATATAGGGCTGAGGCATCCCAAATAAAGGTGATTGAAAAGCTAAGCAAAAATAGACTACCTTAGCCCAAGCTGTCCAATCTCAGCTATCACACAGAAACCACAGGAAGGGCTCACCTCCAACAAAACAAGCCCTAGATGCAAGAACAAAAGAAGAACAAAGGCAGGGTGCTCAAGTAAATCAAGGTATGTCCATAATTCCATCTCTATTTGTGGTTCTCTCTTAGACTAGATGATCCTGCACATTTAACACTGGGGTTACTATGTCAGGGACAGGGAGGGGGCACTCACCGGGAAGTGGGTGCAGGTTGCCGGGACTGAAAGGAGGTGGACCCGCAACACCGGCGCCACGTTCAAAGAGAAAACCCGCGTGGCCGAAGGACCACAGTGGCTGGCCCCTCGCCGCCGCCGCGGCCTTCGTCCACGGCGAAGAGGCCGCGGAGCGGGGAGGCTCCTCCCCCGCATCAAAAGAGCGACACCAAAATTCGAAAATGGCGCACGAACCGAGCAAGTTGTTGGGGTCCTCATCTCGCCGCGGAGGAGGAGGCGGTCGCCGTCCGGCAAGCGGCGGCGGCCTCCGCCGTGGCGAGACCAGGTGGTTTCGCTCGCCATCGGAGGACTCGGAGAAAAACTCGGCAGGGAGTTCAATGAGAAATGACTTGGGCCTTCCACAGCCATTGGATCGCTATCCAAACCAGGGGTCCACAAGAGCCGTTGGATCCAGCCTTCGCGGCCCCGATGGAGTCCGAGCACAATGGGATGGATGGTGCATTTGTGCAGAACACCCCCTTAACTAACGGCAGAGATCACGTCAAAATATTCTTATTAGAATAATCCGTCCCCGTGCAAAATAAAAGGACGTGGGGGACCGTTCTGTAAAAGCGGCTCGGCCGCCTGCAACCGCTTTTGTTTTGTACCCCGAAAGAAAAGAAATTTGCCACCAAGTACAATCCAAAAGGCCGGTGTTGGAGCTCAGGGCCTGTTTGGTTCTAGGGATTTTTTTTAAGTCCATGGAACTTTTTAGTATTTAGAAGTATTAAATAAATATTAATTATAAAACTAACTACAGAACCCAGGGGCTAAACTGCGAGACGAATCTAATGAAGTATATTAATCTATGATTAGCAGATGATTATTGTAGCATCACTGTAGCAAATTATGAATTAATTAGTCTCATTAGATTCGTCTATTGAATTAGCACTCAACTGTAAAAAAATATTTATAAACATATTTTATTTAATACTATAAAATAATAAGATTTTTTTTTGATGTGATAGAGACTTATGAAAAAAAAATTGAAACGCCTCAATCAATCCAAAGCGGAGGCGAAAGCGAAGGGGGAGGGGAGAGTGGAGGCAGAGCGGTCGGCTGGTCGGGCCGGCGGCGACGGTGACGCCTCGCTCGCTCGCTGTGGCCCTACGCATTCCGCGCAGGTTGAGCTCCTCCTCCCGATTCGTTTTGCTGAGGAGTTTCTTGGAGCGCGGGCGGTGTGAGGTCGATGGGATTGCTGAGCATAGGTTGTTGCCTGTTTTTCTTGCTCTTGGGCGGTGGGTACTGCCGCTGGGGATCCGCGGTTGGGTTCGCTCGGGCTCGGGCTTCCATCAGTCTACCCGATCCGCGGTCCTGTTTGTGAATTTAGCTCGCATTTCGCCCGGGATTCTGCCTCCCCTTCGATTCAGTTACCGGGATACTGTTCTTCCATCCGCAGACTTTTGCTCGTTTGCGCGAGCGTTCTGAATATATGGGTTCTGTAGCTGCGATTTTTTTCTCGCTGTGTGTACTTTGCAGCCTACCCCAACTTGCTTGGGAAAAAAGGCTATGTTGTTGTCGTTGTTGTTGTTGTGTGTACTTTGCTGCGAAAATTCGGGTTTGGAGGTTTGGGTATCGGTTGCAATGCTGTCCCCCCTTTTTTTCCTTCCACCACAAGTTCATGACGTTTGCAAGACTCTATCTTTTTTAGCGGACCGTGCTTTTCCATCCCATCTTCGGTATTTAGATTAGGGCGGATTTCTGCTTCGCATTTGCTTCTGACTATTGGAGCAACAATTGATGTGTGTATTCGGCAACATCACTGACATTGCGCAACAATTTGGCAGGTGCTAGCTGTTGAGCTCACAGAAGAAAAAAAGGGAGGGCTACCATGGGGATTTCAGCTAAGTGGATAAAATCACTTGTTGGGCTAAGAAAGCCTGAAAAGGAGCGAAATGCTGAAACCAGCGCCGGGGTAAGTCACTGTGCAGCTGTCTGTAGCTTGAGATTTAGGCTGTGTTTCCATGAGATACTTTACTTATCTCAACGCAGACGTTTTACTTTTACCAGAACTATCTGAAATTCTGAATTCTGAAGTTGGAACCACTTTTATTGTTGACATGTCCTTGTCTTCTGAAGTTCTGTATACCCAATAGGGGTTGTTGTCCCACTATATTTTTACATTTTTGAGCAGTAGTCAAGTATATTCTAGCATTCTTCAAGGCCATGCATTACAGCACATGCCATGCATTGATGTTGCATATGTATCTTCATTTCTGATAATGTGTTGATGTTGTCAAGACTGGTAACTCTTCCATCCTATTATCCAATATACGACAGGAAAAAAAAACAGAGCTGGCCCAACTACTCAATTGCACCATTCGATTTGAAACACTCTAGTTTATGTTTATTCCTAATTGTTATGCTAGTATGATTGAACTCAATTTACACAAATAGTTAGCTGGTTCATCAAGTGGATACCATAGTCTAGTTCTGTATCTTTTCTTTCTTTTACTTATTCACATCCATTCCATGAACATGAAATGAGAAGCACCTAAAGGATCAAGCATAGATTAACCCAAGGTGTTCTATGCTCATGTTAACAGAATTGCACTGCTGTATTTTTGGCTGGGCTGCCACATCCAAATTTCTCGCCACTTCCCATGCTCCATGACACTATGCTGCACATAATTCATTCTTTGCTCTTTTTCTTTTAATTATGGTTGATTGATTATGTTGCTTCAAGATCATATTTTCTGAAAATTGTAGAGGAGCTCTGGTGCCCACTTGCTACACAAACAGGATCATTCTGTAGATACAAAAGGTGCTCTTGCAGCTGAAGAACTCAGAGTACAAGCTGAACCATTGGCTGCTGAAGCAAATACAGAGACAATATCAAATTCCACTTCCTCACCGAGCACATCTTTTCAAGTTTCTCAGACTGAACATGGTACAAAGGAGTATCAGGCTGCTGTGGTTATTCAGTCCGCCTTCCGAGCATTCCTGGTATTATAAGAATACTTTGATTTTCACATTCTTATTAAAACTATGAAAAACGTAGAACATATTGCATTCTGTTATGCAGAGAGGTCTAGCTTTCCAACTCAGATTCTGGTTGAGCAAAACTATCAAAAAGAAACTTAAAACTGTTGTGAACGTTGTAAGGGGCTAAAGGCTTAGATGAGATTATGTTATGGTTAATCCCTCACTTTTTAAGATAAGGCTAGTGCTAAGTTGCTAACCAATCAAATACACATATGGAAAGTTTTAAAAGTTGTGTTTTTTGGTCATTTGTTCTTTAGTAATGTACAACACAAAAAGTAGGCTGATATTTTTGCATGTTAATATTTACCAGGCTAGACGTGCTTTACGGGCGTTAAAAGGGCTAGTTAGACTCCAGGCACTTGTAAGAGGTCATGCTGTAAGAAAGCAAGCAGCAGAAACACTTCAGTGCATGCAAGCGCTGGTGAGAGCTCAAGCTCGTGTGAGAGCAAGACGAGTCCGTGTTTCTTTGGAAAGCCAAGGGACCCAAAAGAAACCTCCTGAAAAGAATGTTCATGAGGACCATGTTCAAGATATTGAGGTGACAAACAGCATTCCTTTAGATATATATGTGCTGTCATACTGTCATGTAATCATTCATATCATCACTTGCTTAGGATATATATTATGCCAATTAAAAGTCGAACATATCCCTACCAAATGACTTAATCTGTGTATGTCTGGTTGCATAAATCAGATCTGGGCAGTGGTTTATCATCAAGGAAAACTGGAAAAGAGAAACCACTGGCCAGGTCTATTCTGGTTTCACTATAATTCTATGAGATTATCCATGTTGTCATTCAATGATCAGGTTATATTGTTGGCATGTTCCACACAGTTCCAAGTAAACTGTTGACATTTTTTCTGTTTCCGAGAGAATATGCTGCCAATAGTTTTAAGAAACTAAGAAGCTTAAGCTCGATCTGTAAAGGCATACACACAAAAAATCTGCTATCCCCTACCTTAGTTGAAAATAATGGTAACAGAACCAAATACATCTTAGGCAACATTCAAGTATTTGTGTGTTTAATCAAGCATGACTTGAATAATTTATTGTGTTTACTGACCTTTTCCCAATTTCCCATGAGTAACGAACAAGCTGGGTTATGTTTATTGAAGTATATATTTGTTTTTGAAAACTTACTGTCTATCGGTGATATGCAGGAAGACTGGTGTGGTAGTATAGGCTCAGTAGAAGAAATTAAAGCTAAGGCATTGAAAAGGCAAGAAGCTGCAGCTAAGCGGGAAAGGGCGATGGCGTATGCTTTAACCCATCAGGTAATTTCAAATAATGTTGTTCTATTGGAAATTTGTGAATGATTAGCATTGCGTCGATGCTTGAAAGGCCAAGATATATCTAGGATAAAGCTTTTCAGAGTTTTTTTTTATTTTGCTTATTTTCTTTTCTGGTGTTCAAAGTGTATTGTCACAGACTTGCAATCAACAAGGATATTCTTTTTTTTACTTTTCTCTTGTGGGTATGTGGATCTCATTGCATGACTTGGCTGAATAGGCATTCTGGTGTCGTAGTCAATATTGCATATTTGATTTACACAAGAGGGAGGCTAGACAGTGGGAATAGCACCTTGGTCTTTCTCAAAATTAGCAAATGGTTGTGGGTAGACTATTTTGAATGTTCTACTAGTGACCTTGATAGGTAATCTGGGTTCACCAGGTTAAAGGCAATCTGGTTGCTGGGCACTTATTAGACTAGTGCACCAGCTCAACAAATATGAAAAGGTCACACTTCAGTTTCCTTTGTGGCTTATCCTTTTTATCTAGAGAAAGAACTTGCTGTTCTTTCCTTCTTGGGTCTGAGCTCACTGTTATCTTCACTGGCTGAAAAATGGTAATCATAATGCATTAGGTTTGCTAATTTGTGTTTTCCCCTGGCAGTGGCAAACAGGTTCGAGGAAACAGAAAGCAGCGAGCCTCCAAGACCAAGGACTTGTAGGGAACGAAAATCAGTGGGGGCGAAACTGGTTAGAGAGGTGGATGGCTGCACGCCCATGGGAGAACAGGTTACTTGACAGTAATGCCAAAGAAAGTGTCACAGTTGGTGATGACAAACCTGCTGAGGAAGACAAGGCTAAAGCTCTGAACAAACCAAAGGGAAAACTACCCGTTTCAACCACACAATCAAATGGATCACGGCAGAAGAAAGGCACAGGCCACAAGAAGTCACATTCTGATGTAAGTGACTCTTCATCGGGGCAGTCTGCAAGTGTGCAACCAACTGCTTCTTTGGAGTCATCCAAGATAAAAGAGAAGCTATCAGATGAAATCGCAGATGAAGTCAGCTCTCAACCTTTGAAATTGGCTTCCCGATCCACGAGCAATCCAAAAGAAAGGCCAGCACAAATCAATGCACCAGCGAAGAAGCGATTATCCCTTCCTAACAATGGTAAATCATCTGTCTCTGTATGTTATTGCCATCATGTTTCCTGAACACTCCTTTAGAAAACTGTATGTACCAGAACTCACAAAGTTTTATGTCCTGAAATAAGTTATAGCTATATATTTGGGTCGATATGTTGACCTGCACTTGAGCAAGGCATCAGCAGTTGAAGCTTTCAAAGCAATTGATCTTTGTCACTTGTGCAGCAACAGCCAATGGTGGTGTAGGAAAACGTCCTGCCAATAGTACCCAGACAACCCAGGCCACGAGATCGAAGAATGCAGTGAAAGGAGGTTCCAAATCTGAATCAAGAGAGAAGCCGAAGCCTTCTAGCACAACCACGAAGCCAGTTGAGGCGCAAGCCTGAGACAAAACCACTCCCATTTCATTCAGACCATTGGTGATGCCCCTTTGTCATGCGTGCTGTTGCGTTTGTGTCTGTGTACATAAAATCGGAAAACAAATCCAGCATCTGAACTGATGCCATGTTGTATTCTACAATTGTGCGAGAAGATTGTTAGCGTTGTCTAGAGTGATGTACATCGTTTGTGCTGTTGTTATCGACAATTGTGTATGTTCCCTTCAGATTGCTCGGTGTATGAAGATTCGAAAACCATCTTTCTAAATGTCATGATGTAGTTGTAGTCTTTCAGCAACAGTGATGGTTGGTGGCATGGATATTGTACAAGCCTACATGTTCTCATTGCCTATTCCTTTCCCCAAGCTTCCTTCATCATGTAAAGTCCATCAAGATTCTTCATGAACACAAGATTTCATACAAGGACAATGTGTCCCTATTTGGTTCCACACCTGTGGTTTTTGTATGATAAAGTTGTGCAATGTGTTAGTGCGTTTGCAAAGCAGGTCGAAATGATGGACCTTCAAGAGCAATCATGCAGGCCAGAGCCCCCTTCTTTGCAGGTCTCTTTAGGGCCCCAACAGAAAGGTGAGGCCTCCTGTGTGCCACCTGCTAGGAACCTGCTTATCTCTTTGACCATGCAGGTGTTTGGGCTCTGTTGTGCTGACCCTATGTGTTGCATGCATCTGTTGAAGCCGTGTGAAAGCATATATGCTAGCATAAAAAAACATTGATTTATCATAATTAATCTATTGGCTGCCATGACATTTTTTAAGTGAGACTAAATTGCTGCTAAGATTCCTTTTTTTGTTTAGTGGTTGCTGGGAAGTCAATGTAAGAGGATGATAACACGAAGGAGAAGGCGGATTAGTCAATTGTGTTATGGAAATGCAAGCTGAATTGGACTTTGGACAGGTCCACACCACATCTTGTAATGTTCCCGGCATCATCCAATATTTGTGGGCGGTGATTTATTGTCGTTGTTCGGCAGACACGTGGGTCCATGACACCATAAATGTCCACATCGCCCTACCAAATTCGCACTACTGCACTTTGTGCTAAGGATTTTTGAACATGTATTTAGCCTGCATGAGGCTAGGGAGAATGTTCACGTAATCTCATGTTCTGATGCTGACAGCACACAAAGTATGATGTGAAGTGCAGCTTGGGAGTCATTTTTCACTTTACACGGTTGGTTTTTTTACTCACAGAAATCAGAATGAAACGCTTTAAAAAAAAGTCTGATGTTTTAGCTTATTTTGTCAATGGAGCTAGATTTGCCTGTATCGGAATGTCGTGCAAAGGGAACTCAAATCTCATATCAAGACTATCTGAAATAATCATTCCAGGCAATGCTTTTTTTTTGAAAGGTTAGTGCTTCTTTTCCCTACTCATCAATGCAGTACAGATTCAGTCATCCAACAGCCTGATAATCGTGCCTGCCTTCTCCTTCTTCTCTTGTTGTTAGCCGAAAGATACAGACAATTGTCACTGATTTTCCCGGCAACACGGGGAGAACAGAATCTAATGTGTTTGGCGTGCGTGCGTGTTGACCGCAAATGAAGCAATATTGTTTTTTTTCTTCCGGCCTCTCCGGATTAGATGACCGTGTCTGGTTCTTGGCCTGACATCAGGACCGTACCTACCTGTAGCATACGCCATGAGCATGTGATGTGAGAGGATGTAATGCACAAGCTGAGATGAGCTATGTGAAGTGGATTGGTCATGGACTGCACTCATGGCGGCCAAAAAAAAAAGATAAATCAAAAGGAGAAAAAAAAAGTCCAGCATCCTAATGTTTCGCTCTGCACGCTTTCCATTTGCTGCTTCCCTGACAATGACATTGTGAATCTTCAATTCAATGTGCGTGCGTGCTGACCGGACACAACAGACGAAGCACAGAACCACCCTTTGCCCCATGGCCATGGAGCTGTTTCTGACCTGAAGAGGCCGATGCGATCGCATCCCATGCCATGCCATGCCCTCCCCTCGTTGCTAACAGCTGCAGCACTGAATGGGTGCGGGCACTGTCTGTCAGCTTATCCTGAGATTGTGAAAGGCAGGAGGAAGACGATGACGAGACGAGGCAGGCAGCACTGGACCCCCAGCTCTGATGAGCGAGCTGGTTCTGGTTCTGGTTCTCGCTGGGCTGTGGATGGATGGATGGATCACTCTGACAGACTTCCTGCACTAGCGGCGCTCTAGCAGAGCAATCACATGGTGACGTGCCCAGAAAGAGGGAGAGGGGGCCGAGAAAAATGGATGATGGCTTTTCTTAGAAAAAAAATGAATGCTGCAGGCTGAGGTCAACATTTACTTGTCACTCCTCATTTTTCGTGAGATCAATTATTTTTTTTATAAAGTATTTATCAATGTTTAATATTTATATATCACTAGATTTATTATGAAATAGATTTTATTATTATTATATATCTTTAAGTATTTACAATTTTTTTTTAAAAAATATTTAGTCAAAGTTGGCACGATAAACAAAGAGTGACAAGTATTTTGAAACGGAAGTCGGTAGTTTAGAGTTTTATAAAAACAGGAATTCAATCCTTTTAGCGTCATTTTTAGATTGTTTTGGTTAAGATTTGAGACCAATTATGTGAGAACCGCCCAATTTGATACTATTTTAAACGAACCGCCGGTCATTATCACCCAGATGAGAGTTAACACGTGCTTGCCGTAGAGCGTGCCACGTGTTATCCCACATCTAGAGACACGAATAACCGACACGTCATTCATTCAAAATAATACCAAATCCGGTAGTCCCGGTATGTGCTCCAACATACGCCCAGAATCAGCATATGCACATACCGTATACAATCGAATACATAGCCAACAATCCACAAAGAGCAGTTATATAAAACCAGAGTTCGAGACTTAATATTACAAGTTCAATATAGGTGGGTTTCAAGCTTCACTTTACAAGCCTTGGGCTCACGCAAGTCATATTAAACAGAGATTTAGAGCTTATTGAAAATACATGCTCTCCCGAAGCTCAGCTACGATAAAACTTACTTAAGATGATGATGCCTTGCTCAAGGACATCACCACAGCAGCAACAGCCTACTCTTCCCCCGCATTAGGATCAGCGGGGTAGAAATGGCCGAACACCACTTCTGGCTCACCTGCAACTAGGTTTAGAAAGCACCCTGAGTACAAAAGGTACTCCGCAAGACTTACGCGATTAAATAAACAAGGATCATGCAAAGGCTCAAGGAAAAGCTTTAAGTTTAAGTACTTATTGCATAAGCACAAGATGCATAGACTATCACCTAGTAAACTTAATTAATCTTGCCCAACCCCTAGAATTTTAGTTGATTAAGAGAGTAACACAATATACATAACAGATCCTCAACATGACATGAAACCAAAGCCAACAATACCGAAACTCTCTATGAAGAATTCGACGAACCAAGAGCTTGCTCATATCCGAGAGCGCGGCAATTCGAATTGATTAAATCCTTGCAAGGGTGTACTACTTTACCCACACGACGCGAGGACCATGCGACTCACCCAACCGATCACGCCGGGCAAGGGGGTACTCACGTCAACCGTTCCCAACCAGGCTCAACCGTTGAGGGTACGCCCAGCTTGCGCGTGGAGACTTAGTTCCACCGAGGACATCTCTAAATTTTCCTACACATAGTTCCACTCGGGGACCTGCTAAGCCTCCCTGCATAGCCCGTTGGCCACGCATCTGGGACCGGGCCCTAATGATCAAGTCAAAGAAGGTATTTGGCTCATCCGTTCCATTATATTGGATATGTGGTAGCACGGAAAGGTGCTCAAGGCCAATGGCATCAACTCGGTCCTTAATCGATCCAAGCGGACTATGCCCATGTGACTTCATCCTCTAGGCCCTACTATTCCGCTCGAATCTCGATACTACCAAACTCATACCACTAAACCAAACCAGTGCGATCAAGGGTAACCAATAAGTGTGATCCTCCAGACTATTCCTGTCTAGCGAGTAAAAGAAGTATTCTAAGCCGGGCTAAGCATCTAGTCAGATTAAGTTATTACTGACTAACTAGTGACAAGGACATGGTTAACAATTCAAGGAAGATAATGCAGGAAATTAGGTATAAGGATGCAATACATACATACTATATCCACGTTACCCGGTGAGATAACTAGTTAAGTCAGATTAAATAGGAGCAAGGATTCATGCTTAGCTGCTTGCCTTGGATAGCTTTGGACTCGACCGCGTACGGAACTCCAGGTTCAGGCTCGGCGGGCTCCACGGGTTCGTTCTCCGACGGCTCGGTCACTATAATGCATGAATGCGATGCAAGAATTAAGAAAAGATCTTAACAACATGCATAAATCATGAAACAATTTGAACATGCAGAGAACAATGCAAAGAACTCAAGAAAATTGGTTTTGCATGAAAATCATTTTCCTAAACATAACCATAAATATTTTAGCTTTCAGCCACTCTAAACAAAACAAATCAAAAAAGGCATGCAACCTAAACAAAACAAATCCAAAAAAAATTATCATGGAAACTAGGCAGGAACACAAGACTAACAAAACTGGTTTTGCCATTTTATCACTTTCCAGCAAGAAGTTCTAGAATAAACCATTTTCAGCCAAAGCATAACGAAACAAGCTAAATCTTTGATAAACAGCAAGGAACCATTTGAAAAAACTGCACCATTGGAAACTACACCTCACAAGGAGTCTAACAAAATTTGGTTTGGCATTTTTCCAGCAGTACACAAATAAATAAGCAATAAACTCACTTTTGCAAGATAAACCTATAGATAAATCTACAGCAAAGTAACATGCAAAACAATAATTTTCCTAAGTAGACCTCAGCTAGAGGAATCTAAAAAAACAAGTTTCACAATTTTTGGAGCTATACAAGAATTTCTAGGGATTTTACAAGATTGCAGAAAAACTAAACATCACAAAACCCTAACTAATTGCTAGATCCACCCTATCCCACACCCACAGTCGCTGACAGGTGGGGCCCGCTGGCCAGCGGCCCACCCAGCCGGGTCAAGGCAGGGCACGCGCCCTGACCGCGGCGCGTGCGCGGCCACGGCGTCGCGGGCGACGCGCGGTGCGCGCGCACGCGCGTGCGCGGCGACGGCGAGCGGCGGCGGCGCGAGGCGGCGCGGCTAGGCGGGGCCAGAGCGGGGAAGGGGAGGTGCGCACGGCGATGCGGAGGTGGCGGCGAAGCTCACCAGCGGCGGTGCGAGCGAGGAGCTGCGGCGGAGGAGCGGCACGACGAGCAGGGGCGGCGGCGGGCGGAGGCGGTCGCCGACGGCTCTGCAGGGGAGGGGAAGGGGCCGGATTAGGGGTGGAACGGGTCGAGGGAAGCGAGGAGACGCTCCCCACGCGAGGGATTGAGCCGCGGCTCACCGTGGGCGGCGAATCACGGCGGCGGACGGAGCTCGGGGCGGCGCCGGTAGTGGAGGGGAAGGGCTAGGGTTAGGGTTGGGGAGCGAGGCCGGCCGGGCGCGGATAAGGAGAGGGGGCGAGGGAAGAGGGAAGCGGCGGCACAGAATTCGAAGATTGCCGGCACGTGGCGCGGCTCACGAGGATGGCCGGCGGCGGCGACGCGTGCCGCGGCGCGCGGGAGAAAACAGAGAGGAGGGAGAGGCTGACAGGTGGGTCCGGCGGGGATTTTTATTTTATTTTGTTTTTTTTTCCAGGGCTGTGACAACTCTCTCCCCCCTTAAGAAAATCTCGTCCCGAGATTTAGGTAGACAAGAGGGGAAGGATAAAACAAGGGCTAGATTGAGGCCATATTCACCTTGACAAGATAAACATCTACGAGATGATGCACAAAGGCAAGGATGATGTGGTGTGAGACATTCCTAGGGTTTTCTTGATGGTGACTGTGTACACATATAACAGTATCTAGGAAACTGAACTTCATCAAGAAAGTGGGGTGGGATAGGGAGAAAACTTACTCATCGGAAAAGAAATCTGGGTATTCTTGACGTAACCGATCCTCACGCTCCCACGTTGCTTCGTCTTCGGTGTGATTGCTCCATTGAACCTTTACAAACTTTACCATGATACGCTTCACCTTTCTTTCATCTCGATCAAGAATGGCAATTGGGTGTTCCTCGTAGGTAAGACCCGGTTGAAGATCAAGTGACTCCAGGTCGACAGCGTCAGCTGGAACACGATGGCACTGCTTCAACTGAGAGATGTGAAAGACATTGTGCACTGCGGAGAGTGATTGGGGAAGTTCCAATTGATAAGCCACTGCTCCAACTTTCTTGATAATCCGAAAAGGTCCAACATAGCGTGGCGCTAACTTTCCTCTGACTTGAAAACGGCGAGTGCCCTTAAATGGAGAAACTTTGAGATAAACATAATCACCAATCTTGATATGTAGTTCTCGACGACGACGATCAGCATAAATCTTCTGACGAGATTGAGCAATGCGAAGATTCTCACGAATAATCCTGACTTGCTCCTCGGCATCTTTCACCAAATCTGGACCATAGAAAGGTCTTTCCCCAGATTCGGACCAATTAATCGGAGTTCTGCACCGTCTTCCATAGAGAGCTTCAAAAGGAGACATCTTGATACTTGCTTGATAACTATTGTTATAAGAAAACTCTGCAAATGGTAAGCAAGTAACCCATTTCTTCTCATAGATTAGAGCACAGGCTCGAAGCATGTCTTCTAAGACTTGATTGACTCTCTCGGCTTGACCGTCGGTTTGAGGATGATAAGCAGTACTGTAGGTGAGTTCAGTTCCCATGTCTTCATACAGACTTCTCCAAAAGTGCGCAACAAACTGAGGACCGCGGTCAGAGACAATTTTCTTAGGAACACCATGAAGACAGACAATGCGAGTGAGATATATCTCTGCATATTGCTTGGCATGATAAGTAGTCTTCACTGGAAGGAAATGAGCCGACTTTGTCAACCGATCCACAATTACCCATATCGAATCATATCCTTGAGAAGACCTGGGTAATCCAGTGATGAAATCCATTCCAATTTCTTCCCACTTCCATGAGGGAATAGGCAAGGGCTGAAGAGTACCAGCTGGTTTAAGATGCTCGGCTTTAACCCTTTGACAAACATCACACTCAGAGACGTACCGAGCGATTTCTCGCTTCATGCGAGTCCACCAAAATCTTTGCTTGAGATCTTGATACATTTTGGTACTGCCCGGATGAATGGAGAATTGAGAACTATGGGCTTCCTCCAGAATAAGCCGTCTAAGGTTATGATCTTTAGGCACCACAATTCGCTTCCCAAAGAATAAAACTCCTTGATCATCCGTAGAGAAACTTCGAGCTTTACCCTCGTTCATTAACTCCCGAATTCGAGCCATACCTTTATTCTTCTTTTGAACTTCCTTAATTTGATCATAAAGATCAGATCTAACTGTAAGAGTAGCAAGATAGCCTTCTTTGACCATAGAAATTCTGAGTTTCCGAAGATCATCACAGAGAGTATGCACAGGAGAAGCTATGGTCAAGCAGTTGCATTGAGCCTTTCGGCTTAGTGCATCGGCGACGACATTCGCCTTTCCAGGATGATAATGCACCTCAAGATCATAATCCTTGATTAGTTCCAGCCATCGACGTTGCCTCATGTTTAGATCAGATTGAGTGAAAATGTACTTGAGACTTTTGTGATCAGTATAGATGTTGCAATGATTACCAAGCAGATAATGACGCCATATCTTTAGAGCATGGACAACAGCCGCAAGCTCTAAATCATGGGTAGGATAATTTTCTTCATGTCGCTTGAGTTGACGAGAGGCATAGGCCACCACTCAGCCTTCTTGCATAAGAACACAGCCAAGACCGATGCGAGAAGCATCGCAATAAACATCAAAACTCTTGGAAATATCTGGCTGAGAAAGAACTGGAGCAGTAGTGAGGCGATCCTTAAGGGCTTGAAAGGCTTCTTCACAGGCTGGGGACCACTCAAACTTAACCCCATTCTTCAGTAACTCGGTCATAGGCTTCGCAATTTTAGAAAAGTTCTCTATGAACCGGCGGTAATATCCCGCAAGTCCAAGAAAACTCCGGATCTCATGAACACTCTGTGGTTGCTTCCAATCCAGAACATCTTGCACCTTACTAGGATCTACAGCAATACCATCCTTGGAGAGGACATGACCAAGAAAAGATACTTCTTCAAGCCAAAACTCACATTTGCTAAACTTGGCATAAAGGTGATGCTCTCTAAGCTTTTGGAGAACGATATGGATATGACGAGCATGATCTTCTTTGGTCTTGGAATAAATAAGAATATCATCAATGAAGATGATCACAAAGACATCAAGTTCCTCCATGAAGATGCTATTCATCAGATATATGAAATAAGCCGGTGCATTGGTGAGGCCGAAAGACATGACAGTGAATTCATAAAGGCCATATCTAGTAGAAAAAGCCGTTTTTGGAATGTCTTCAATTCGAATCTTGATTTGATGATAACCCAACCTTAAATCAATCTTAGAAAAATAACGAGCTCCAAAGAGTTGATCAAACAATATATCAATCCGTGGAAGAGGATATTTATTCTTGATAGTGACTTCGTTTAACGGACGGTAATCAACACACAACCGTAAACTATCATCTTTCTTCTTCACAAAAAGAGCCGGGCATCCCCAAGGAGAGGAGCTCGGACGAATGAAACCCTTGTCCAATAAAGTCTTGAGTTGTTTCTTCAATTCTTTCAACTCATTGGGAGGCATTCGGTAAGGCTGTCTAGAGATAGGAGCAGTTCCGGGCTTGAGCTCTATGACGAACTCCACCTCACGATCAGGAGGCATACCCGGTAATTCTTCGGGAAAGACATCCGGATATTCACAAACCACGGGAATATTTTCCAACGCCGTGGCTATGGTACTTGCCAAGGCATATAAACAAGATTCCATCTTGGCAAGAGAGAGTAGAACTCTACTCCCGGAAGGGTGCAAAAGATCAATGGTGCGGGGCCCACATTTGATAACTCCGTCATGCTTACCCAACCAATTCATCCCAAGAATCACATCTAAACCCATCTGATCTAGGACAAGAAGATTAGCTTGGAAAATAGCTCCCTCGATGAGAATTGGAACCCTATCCACAAAGTTTCTAGAAATGATCTCTCCACCCGGTGATTATATCTGGTATGGCACTGGTAGATTTTGCATTTCAAGATTACTATACAGCACAAATTTCTTGCTGATGAAAGAAAAAGTGGCTCCAGAATCAATAAGAACCATAGCAGGGTGAGATTTGATTAGGAGCATACCCATGAGGACTTCAGCGTTCTCCGGAATTTCTTCGGCGGTGGTGTAGTTGAGACGGCCACGTTTAGGAGCTTGTTGTGGCTTAGCTTCCTGGCGCTGTGCTTGAGGCAGAGGGTTATTAGGCCTGGGTGCATTGAAGGCACCGCCACGCCTCGGAGAGGGGCAATCCCTGGAAATGTGGCCTAAGCCACCACAATTGAAGCACGGACCCTTTGCGGTCACACCTGGGTTGTTCCAATAGGCACTGACCGGCCTAGGAGCTTGTCCTTGAGGAGGTTGAGGGTGACGCACAATCCACATAGGACGTGGAACTTGAGCACCCGGCGTCCGAGGTGGAAAAGGAGAAGGCCCCAGACGTGGACGTGAGGAGCTACAGCCTGCTGAGGTAGGAGCGGGGCGCTTGTTCTTTGCCTCAAGATTCTTCATCTTGTGCTCAGCTCTGATGGCGATATTCACTAAGTCATTGAAGTCTTCAAACTTGGTAGTGGAGAGCTTGTCTTGCAACTCTGCGGAGAGCCCATCATACAGGCGTTCTTGCTTCTTGGCATCGGTGGCCACTTCTTCAGGTGCATATTGGGAGAGGGTGTTGAAGGCATTGACATAGGCCATCACATCACGACTTCCTTGCGTGAGATTCAGAAACTCCTTCTTCTTGATGTCCATGATACCCTTGGGAATATGGAAGGAGCGAAAAGCTGTGCGGAACTCCTCCCATGTGAAGCGGTAGTTAGTAGGGTGAGATGCCTTGAAATTCCGCCACCAAGCCCCAGGGGCATCATGCAGTTGATGAGCAGCAAAAAGAACCTTCTCATGGGGCTCACACTCAATAAGACCCAGCTTCTCTTCAATGACATTGAGCCAAAAATCCGCATCCAGAGGATCCTTGGAACCACGGAAGATAGGAGGATTGGTGCGGAAGAAATCCCCGAACCTGTTCACTTGAGGCTCAGCTCTTGGACCATTATTGCCGGCATTGCCCAACTGATTGACTAGGTGTGCCATGAGTTCAGTTTGTCGGGCCAGGACATCTGCAAGATTTGGGTGAACAGGAGGATTAGGGAGGGGATCCTCATTGTTGTGGTTGGCATTGCCACCCGAACCACTGGCACCATCCCTTTCATTTCCCGAACGCAACACCATCCTGTTAACAAACAAAACGGTTAGCGGTCAGGAATGAAAGATGAAGAATGATACTCAAAGGCAGGGTGGAAAGATAATGCGTAGATAAAAATCTAACACACGATCAACACCGGAATAGCAACTCTAAGAGATAGAGCAGATTTGGTCCACTAAGATTAGCAAGAACGAGATCAGCGAAAACTAGACCACGACACACCAGATTAGCTAGATGTAGATTTGAAAACCAAAAGAAAGTATGCATGCATGCGAGGTATGAATGCACATGACGTCTCCTCACCTCGTGAGCACGTCTTAACGTTCTAACACTCACTTTCGGCCCAACACAACCGCATTGTCCAGCAGCGCTACAACCCTCCTAATAGCGCTCAGGACAATGGGTGATTCCCACCTTCCCAACTCCGGTACAGGCTCAAAAGGTTTCCAGCAGCTGTAAGGGTTTTCCCACGCTCCCGCTACTCATTCAGACAAGAGAGATTAAGCATATCTTAATTAAACAAGTGAAGCAATAAGGAAGAAATAGCTCTAAGATGAAGGAAGAAAGGTAGCATTTCACCTTAAGTTCAAATTTTTCATAAAAGTAAATCTTAGTGCAAGTGATCAAATTTTATTTGACTCTCAACCCACTAAGCCAATTTTAGGTTCACTTCATGGAAACTCAGCTCTGATACCCGTTGTGAGAACCGCCCAATTTGATACTATTTTAAACGAACCGCCGGTCATTATCACCCAGATGAGAGTTAACACGTGCTTGCCGTAGAGCGTGCCACGTGTTATCCCACATCTAGAGACACGAATAACCGACACGTCATTCATTCAAAATAATACCAAATCCGGTAGTCCCGGTATGTGCTCCAACATACGCCCAGAATCAGCATATGCACATACCGTATACAATCGAATACATAGCCAACAATCCACAAAGAGCAGTTATATAAAACCAGAGTTCGAGACTTAATATTACAAGTTCAATATAGGTGGGTTTCAAGCTTCACTTTACAAGCCTTGGGCTCACGCAAGTCATATTAAACAGAGATTTAGAGCTTATTGAAAATACATGCTCTCCCGAAGCTCAGCTACGATAAAACTTACTTAAGATGATGATGCCTTGCTCAAGGACATCACCACAGCAGCAACAGCCTACTCTTCCCCCGCATTAGGATCAGCGGGGTAGAAATGGCCGAACACCACTTCTGGCTCACCTGCAACTAGGTTTAGAAAGCACCCTGAGTACAAAAGGTACTCCGCAAGACTTACGCGATTAAATAAATAAGGATCATGCAAAGGCTCAAGGAAAAGCTTTAAGTTTAAGAACTTATTGCATAAGCATAAGATGCATAGACTATCACCTAGTAAACTTAATTAATCTTGCCCAACCCCCAGAATTTTAGTTGATTAAGAGAGTAACACAATATACATAACAGATCCTCAACATGACATGAAACCAAAGCCAACAATATCGAAACTCTCTATGAAGAATTCGACGAACCAAGAGCTTGCTCATATCCGAGAGCGCGGCAATTCGAATTGATTAAATCCTTGCAAGGGTGTACTACTTTACCCACACGACGCGAGGACCATGCGACTCACCCAACCGATCACGCCGGGCAAGGGGGTACTCACGTCAACCGTTCCCAACCAGGCTCAACCGTTGAGGGTACGCCCAGCTTGCGCGTGGAGACTTAGTTCCACCGAGGACATCTCTAAATTTTCCTACACATAGTTCCACTCGGGGACCTGCTAAGCCTCCCTGCATAGCCCGTTGGCCACGCATCTGGGACCGGGCCCCAATGATCAAGTCAAAGAAGGTATTTGGCTCACCCGTTCCATTATATTGGATATGTGGTAGCACGGAAAGGTGCTCAAGGCCGATGGCATCAACTCGGTCCTTAATCGATCCAAGCGGACTATGCCCATGTGACTTCATCCTCTAGGCCCTACTATTCCGCTCGAATCTCGATACTACCAAACTCATACCACTAAACCAAACCAGTGCGATCAAGGGTAACCAATAAGTGTGATCCTCCAGACTATTCCTGTCTAGCGAGTAAAAGAAGTATTCTAAGCCGGGCTAAGCATCTAGTCAGATTAAGTTATTACTGACTAACTAGTGACAAGGGCATGGTTAACAATTCAAGGAAGATAATGCAGGAAATTAGGTATAAGGATGCAATACATACATACTATATATAACCCCACATTACCCGGTGAGATAAATAGTTAAGTCAGATTAAATAGGAGCAAGGATTCATGCTTAGCTGCTTGCCTTGGATAGCTTCGTACTCGACCGCGTAAGGAACTCCAGGTTCAGGCTCGGCGGGCTCCACGGGTTCGTTCTCCGACGGCTCGGTCACTATAATGCATGAATGCGATGCAAGAATTAAGAAAAGATCTTAACAACATGCATAAATCATGAAACAATTTGAACATGCAGAGAACAATGCAAAGAACTCAAGAAAATTGGTTTTGCATGAAAATCATTTTCCTAAACATAACCATAAATATTTTAGCTTTCAGCCACTCTAAACAAAACAAATCAAAAACGGCATGCAACCTAAACTAAACAAATCCAAAAAAAATTATAATGAAAACTAGGCAGGAACACAAGACTAACAAAACTGGTTTTGTCATTTTATCACTTTCCAGCAAGAAGTTCTAGAATAAACCATTTTTAGCCAAAGCATAAGGAAACAAGCTAAATCTTTGATAAACAGCAAGGAACCATGTGAAAAAACTGCACCATTGGAAACTACACCTCACAAGGAGTCTAACAAAATTTGGTTTGGCATTTTTCCAGCAGTACACAAATAAATAAGCAATAAACTCACTTTTGCAAGATAAACCTATAGATAAATCTACAGCAAAATAACATGCAAAACAATAATTTTCCTAAGTAGATCTCAGCTAGAGGAATCTAACAAAACAAGTTTCACAATTTTTGGAGCTATACAAGAATTTCTAGGGATTTTACAAGATTGCAGAAAAACTAAACATCACAAAACCCTAACTAATTGCTAGATCCACCCTATCCCACACCCGCAGTCGCTGACAGGTGGGGCCCGCTGGCCAGCGGCCCACCCAGCCGGGTCAAGGCAGGGCACGCGCCCTGATCGCGGCGTGGGCGCGGCCACGGCGTCGTGGGCGACGCGCGGTGCGCGCGCACGCGCGTGCGCGGCGACGGCGAGCGGCGGCGGCGCGAGGCGGCGCGGCGAGGCGGGGCCAGAGCGGGGAAGGGGAGGTGCGCACGGCGATGCGGAGGTGGCGGCGAAGCGCACCAGCGGCGGTGCGAGCGAGGAGCGGCGGCGGAGGAGCGGCACGACGAGCAGGGGCGGCGGCGGTCGCCGACGGCTCTGCAGGGGAGGGGAAGGGGCCGGATTAGGGGTGGAACGGGTTGAGGGAAGCGAGGAGACGCTCCCCACGCGAGGGATTGAGCCGCGGCTCACCGTGGGCGGCGAATCACGGCGGCGGACGGAGCTCGGGGCGGCGCCGGTAGTGGAGGGGAAGGGCTAGGGTTAGGGTTGGGGAGCGAGGCCGACCGGGCGCGGATAAGGAGAGGGGGCGAGGGAAGAGGGAAGCGGCGGCACGGAATGCGAAGATTGCCGGCACGTGGCGCGGCTCACGAGGATGGCCGGCGGCGGCGACGCGTGCCGCGGCGCGCGGGAGAAAATAGAGAGGAGGGAGAGGGAGAGGCTGACAGGTGGATCCGGCGGGGATTTTTTTTTCCAGGGCTGTGACAAATTACTACCCTAAGATTCCGTGTGATCCAATGAAACCATCAAGTTCAAGCCATTTGGTTCGAATGTTTAAAAACCGACGGCCCCCAACCCCAATTGATGATCGATCAGAACACAGCTGCGCTCCTACTAGTAGAATTTGTATTCCCGAGCACATTTGGAATGAAATGGTACCAGATAATTTTTTTTAGGAAATTCGTGATGAATGAACCATTTCAATTTTGGTGTGTAGAAATGGAAACTTGTAGTGCTGTGCCCTAATTCAGCGCCCGTGGATTAAGAAATGAATTAATCCGGGGGGGATTAGCCAGCCCTCCCATAAAGGCGCGCCCTCACTCCCCCTTCTCTTTCCTCAACCCCTTCTCCGCTTCTTCTTCTTCTCCACTCCTCCTCCCGCCCGCCGCCCCAGCCGCGCGATTGGCCCGCCGGGCTGCGCCGGATCCGCCGCGCGCCGCGCCATTCTTCCCTCCTCTGCTCCATGCGCCTGCCGCGGTCTCGCTCCCGCTTCTCCTTCCATTCTTGATCCTGCTCTGCGCCGCAAGTTCCCAAATTTATCGCCCCCCGGCGTCCTCCGATGAATGCCCGCCGGCTCCGATCCCCGCAGGCAGAGAAACCCCTCCTGAATCGCGGGGATTTTTCTTTATTTTTCTTGGTCCGGAATTGAGCGTTCCTTCCATTCCCTTGGTAACTAACTGTGTGTGGGTTGATCGGAGCCCGGGGATCGCCGCCGCGGCGTTTGCGTCTTCTGGGCGGGTGGCTGGGAGATGGCGTCGCCGTACGCCGCCTCGCCGTACGCGCTGTCGCTGCTGCTGCTGCTGCTTTCCATCCCGGCCGTCTTCCTCCTCGCGCCGCGCCTCATCCCGCCGCGGACGCTCCCGGCCATCCCGGACGCCGACGAGACCGAGGACCTCGCGCTCTTCCGCCGCGCCGTCCTCCTCTCCGCCGCGCCCTCGTCCTCCAAGCCCGCCGGCGCCGCGACCCCCTCCTTCTTCCGCGGCGCCGGCGGCTTCCTGAATAACAAGAGGAAGAAGCAGAAGCAGCAGCCCAAGGTGGCGTTCCTCTTCCTCACCAACTCCGACCTCGTCTTCGCCCCGCTCTGGGAGAAGTTATTCGCGGGCCACCACGGCCTCCTCAACGTCTACGTCCACGCCGACCCCGCCGCCGCGCTCGCCCTGCCGCCGACGCCCTCCTTCCGGGGCCGGATCATCCCCGGGAAGGCCACCCAGCGCGCCTCCGCCACGCTCATCTCCGCCTCGCGCCGCCTCCTCGCCACCGCGCTGCTCGACGACCCGGCCAACCACTTCTTCGCGCTGCTCTCCCAGTCCTGCGTCCCGCTCCACCCGTTCCCGGCCCTCTACCGCACGCTCACCGCCGACATTGCCGGGCCCAAGGGCCGCCACCGCAGCTTCATCGAGATCCTCGACGCCGAGCCCACGCTGCACGACCGCTACTACGCCCGCGGCGACGACGTCATGCTCCCGGAGGTGCCGTACGACAGCTTCCGCGTCGGCTCCCAGTTCTTCGTGCTCACCAGGAGGCACGCCGTCATGGTGGTCAGGGACCGCAGGCTCTGGAACAAGTTCAAGCTGCCCTGCCTCGTCAAGAGGAAGTACTCGTGCTACCCGGAGGAGCACTACTTCCCGACGCTGCTGGACATGCAGGACCCCGGCGGATCCACCAAGTTCACGCTCACCAGGGTCAACTGGACCGACTCCTTCGATGGCCATCCGCACACCTACCAGCCGGAGGAGGTGTCCGGGGAGCTCATCAGGGAGCTCAGGAAATCCAACGGCACCTACTCGCACATGTTTGCACGCAAATTCGCACCCGAGTGCCTTGGGCCGCTGATGAAGATCGCCGACTCCGTAATCCTGCGTGACTAGGCTTGTTGTGTCTGTTTGCAGAGCTGAAAGCAGTCAAATCACCGAGGTAATCAAATATTTTTTCTTGCTGCTCCATAGTTTCAGTTTCTAATGTGCCAATGTTTCTTTAGGCTGCATCAGAAACATAGAGCAACAATATTCATGAAATTGATCATAATCAGTGGGCACTTCATATTAGATTCTGTTTGAATCAAAACTTGTGGGTCTTTAGTTCTTTCTTTCCCTATAGCATTGTGAAACCATGTGGAACTGATTATGTTATTATGATTAATTACCTCCCTAATAAGACAATTGAACTTTGTTACCACCTTTCCATTCACAAACTTGCAACTGTTAATTTGCAAAACTAGTAATTAATTGTATCCAGTGGGCATGGCATATTAGGTTGCATTTGATTCGAATTAGGCGGCTTTATATTTGTTTTGGATAGATTTGAGAATCACTGGGTCACTGAATATTTTATCAGTATCGTATTTTGACGATACCTAACCAGATATTTTCATAATACCCACATGAAAAAATTGGAAGTGTTACCTGGTAAAAGAACAAGGGACTATTGTAATTCTGTTAATATGCAGAAGATTACACTCCCCCTTTTCTGTCCTGGTGACACTCGTGGATTCTATTGAAGAATTGGATGTGATGAAAGTTCTCTATTTCTCCTGCAGGGTTGTGATGTGATGAACAAGCGTAAGCTGATCCATCCATTCCCTTTGGAATTCTTCAGATAGGACCAACCAGCACCGGACCCACTTTGCTTTGTTCCTGCTGTTGCTCTTTGGCAAAAGATGTTGCCACGCTTCAGAGACAGAGTATGATGGTGGTGCTGGTGGCAAAAGGCCCCAGCTGCCTCTTGTGAGTATTTTTTTTTGTGCGTCTTGTTTCTTTTTTTTTTCAATGTGAGCTGCTTGGTGGCAGAAGATGAGGGAGAAGTTGTTGGTACGTAATAGGTTGTAGTTAGCATGATCATCCTGTGTATTAGCATGGAGACAATCTGTGGATACATGCAGTGGTGGTTTGTAGTACCTGTTACATATATATATACATATGTCAATATCACGCCTTCTTAAAATGTATCATTTGTACCATGGCACCATTGGCTTGCCTTTCAAGCCATCTGTCACTATGTGGTTAAGGTCTCAGCTTCACACCTGTCTTTGCATGCCCTTTTTTAGAACCTGAAGTATAAAAGTGCAATGCCAGTGCTGACAAAACAACTAAATCAAAGAAGCATTAGGCAACCCATGACACTCAAAGTATCATTTTTTTACATTGGATGCATCCAGGAGTTATGAATTCTTATCTATTGTGACAAGTTTTAAATCTTCCATTAGTTATATCTACTCGGAAGCACACAAATCTTAAATCTTTAGTTAGTTATATCTATTTGGAACTTGGAAGCAGGCAGTATAATGGTCCATATGTTGTACCATAGATTTAGGCCAATGAAAAGTGGGTTCCTGCACTTTTCCAAGTTTTCCTCCTGTTCCCTTTGGTTTTCTCTTGTCTTTCTGGTTGCTTCTTGGTAGGGAGGTGGGTGCATGGAAAGGGACACTGGACCAGCATTTGCATACTATCATATATGTTGATGTGCTCAATCAACAACCATAAAGCCAGCGACTTTGTCCTTGGGAGGAGATTTGTGCACTCATACATGACAGCAGCATGATCAGAATGAAGCCCCAATGTGCAGGTAGGTTTCCTGTCTCTGTTAAATTGGTACTGAAGAGATCTTTGGGAGTGATGTGGTGTACTGAAGATTCAGCGTTGCAATGTAGCCTTCCATGCTTCCAGCTGCAATCTGTATATGATATGCAGTATTTTGACTGCATCTGGTATGTAACACGGACTTTTGAGTTCCAATATCTGAACACTTCCATTTGTGCCGATGTGCCTGAACTGGAAGGTATTGAATAATCAGTCATCCAAGAAATCATCTGAACCTAAGTATTTTGTGGAAAGCTTTATGTGTTGCATAGTGTGAAAATTGTGGTCTCATCTTATGACGTTCAATTTTGGTCAGAGTTCGAAAGAATATTGGCAAAATTGCCAGTGGAAACTTTGAGACAGAGGTGTGGTAGGGAAATGTTGCAGGACTGTCAGAGATGCTGAATGGGTCGTGCTGTGGATATGCTATATGTGTCGGGTATCACAATTAGGGACACTCTAATCGGGGTACTAAGATCACCCTAAAAAACGCAAACACATGTTAGGCGACTGAGCCCACGAAGGCCCACGGCATCTTTTCAATCTGGAAGAGAGGAAAGAACTCAAAGAAGCCCAGCATACGGCCCATCTGCGACCCCCTCGGACCCGCGGGGCGATCTTCGCCTCGCTCGAGGGCTCCCATCGGGACCCTCGACTGCGCCCCGCATCTCCGCCTCGCTCGAGGGTAGCGAATCTACCCTCAAGCGGGCAAAACATCTCCGCCTCGCTCGAGGGTAGCGAACCTACCCTCGAGAGGGCAAAACATCTCCGCCTCGCTCGAGGCCACCCCTCGACAAAGAATACAAACGTCCCTGCCGCTTACCCGCCCGTCGTACGGAGGCATTGAATGCCAACCACTCCTCCACAGCGCCCAGGACAGACGGCGTCAGGCCACCATTCCCCGCGGCTGTGACCGGAGTCCCGTCCGCCAACTCCGGCCACTGCTCCGCCATCCCGAACGCTTTGGCGGCACTGTGGGTACCTGTGACGCGGGACGAGACGTGCTCGGCACAGTTTCCGTTACTATTCTGCCAACTCTGGCTGACCGAACTCCACCTCACCACACGTATGGCCCCGGACCCGCCCCTGCTCGGGAAGGGGTCCGGCGTCGCCACGTGCCCCTCAAGGAGGGACGCTCCGCACTCGCAGCCGGAGTCCCGGACCTCCTTAGTGCACACGCCAGCACTACGTCCAGAGGGGTCTGGGACCGCCGCGTGCCCCCCTACCGTTGGTGCACGCAAGACCCTAACCTGCAGGGCCCACGGAGCGCCACCACGCCACATCTGGAGGACTGTACACCCCACAGCGACGACCACGCCGCCTGCCAGGGCTGGCAGGACGCCGGCGCGATCTCCGCAAGACCAAGGACGATATCCAGGACGACTGCCACGCCCGATGCCATGCCCCACAGTGTGCTTCCTACAGTATTCGACCACTGCACCCCCGTGATTCGGGGGAAAACGACGACTTCCACGCCCCCTTGCTCATGTACACCGCCCCTCCTTGTGACTATAAAAGGAGGAGACGGGCTTCCTTTAAGTGGGATGGTCACCTTGGACGTCGTAATCATCATCACGCGAACACGTCGCTCAGCACTCGATATTGGCACTCGCCTCGATCGACTTCTCCTCTAGCAGAGACCTGGGAGCTTCCCCCCTCTCTCGCCACGCCTGTATCCCCCTACTACAGGCACCACCGGTACAAGATAATACAGTTCCCTCGCACACCCCCTTGCTGGACGTACGGCCCCGTGGCCGGAACCAGGATAAACCCGTGCGTTACTGTGTTGCCTCTTGCATCAACATCTGGGACGAGGAAACACGCAGCATTTACTAGTTGGGATCCGGACCGCCGGGTCAGGACACCGACAGTTGGCGCGCCAGGTAGGGGTATGCTGCGTGACGTTTTTCTCTTTTGTTCCCATTTGATCTCCTTCGATGGCGAGTAGATCCAACCCATTCCCCATGGGCGTCTCGGATCCGCTCCCAGCAGGATACGTGATCTGGTTCGGGAGTCTCGAGTTCAGAGCAACTAGCAACGGTTATCTCATGGAGCTCCTCTCGCCCAGGGGCGACCCGGACATTCCGGCTTCACCAGCCCGGCACAACAAGCGCTCGGGCCAGCACTCGCGACAAGTGCGTGCAGAGCGGCACCGGGCGGCACGCCTCACCTCCCCTACGTGGGTTGAGGTGGTCATGTCACGGCTCAGCGTCACGACCGATGAGGCCACCGCTTCGTCACCACCTGCTTCGGCGTCGGCGGCGCCGGCACCATCATCGACTGCAGCTCTAGTGCCTCCCAGGGGGGGCGCGACTGCGACGTCGCCCTTCCCCATCGGGATACGCAACGTTGCGTCCTATGCTTCTTCGTCCAGCACCAACTTCGCCGAGTATGAGGATCTGCCGGGTCATCACCTCCTGTCAATCCGCAGCCTCATCGCATCATCTCCTAACGACTCCTACCCCGAGACGGCGAGCTCGATCGCCGATGGCATCAGCTTCTTCATAGACAGCTTCACGGCCGAGGAGGCCGAGGACTACTCCGGGGTCCGCGACCCCGGTGCTTTCTGTTCGTTCCAGCTGGCGACGGCTTACTGCCTCACCTG
Organism: Panicum virgatum; assembly: GCF_016808335.1. Classification (NCBI taxonomy): domain Eukaryota; kingdom Viridiplantae; phylum Streptophyta; class Magnoliopsida; order Poales; family Poaceae; genus Panicum; species Panicum virgatum. The sequence goes on along the minus strand of NC_053138.1, from coordinate 62,465,738 downwards.
CTCCGAGGACTCCAGCGAGGGGGATTACGATCCCGCCCGGGAGTGCTTCATGATCCAGCTCACGGACGGGCAAGACGACAACGCTCCGGGTGATGACGGGATCGGCGGGGCAGACGCGCAGGCGAACCAACCGGTGGTGCTGCCTGCGGCTCCTTCTCCTTCGTCAAGCTCGGCGGCGCGGCAAGCACAGCTTGCGCAGCTCAAGGAGCTTCAAGCCAAGCTCGACGAGCAGCGTCGGCAGACTCAAGAGCTGCGCACCGCACTCGAGCAACAGTGCACCGCACGTGGTGCGCATGCCCGGGCGGCAGCTTGCGTTGCCCGGGAGCGGATCCTAGCAGATGACAACGTCGACAAACCTCCGGAATTGAAAATAGCCGGCGAGAAACTCGTCGCTGCGGCCTACCTACTCCAAGCGATGCCCGAGCCATCAACTACTTCGGGTCGCAACCTGCGCCACGAGGCACAGGCGCTCATCGAGCAAGCCGCTGTACAGCAAGCCGAGAGCTCTTCATCTCGCATGTGCTCAATATTCGTCTCGCACGTCAGGACTACGAGGCCTCGGTGCACACTCTGCCAGGAGGGAAAGGAAAGGCAGCTGTAGCGCACGACGCGAAGGCACCCTCGGTGCACGACCGCATCGAAAAGGCTCCCGCAAGGGAGCGACTCCACGACACGCGCGGGCATGCCGGCGACGGCGATGCCCGCTACATCATCAACGGCAGGAAGTACACCCCTCGACGGGGTGGACGCTTCGACCCCGAGCACGACAGGGGTGAGTCACCGGAGTCTCCGGGCACCCGGGTGTTCAGCCGGGAGATTCGAACTGCTTCTTTTCCCCCGCGCTTTCGACAATCCACCACCCTCGTCAAGTACTCCGGTGAGACCGATCCTGCAGTCTGGCTCAACGACTACCGCCTAGCGTGCCAGCTGGGCGGTGCAACAGAGGACGCGGTTACCATCCGCAACCTTCCCCTTCACCTTGCTGACGGCACACGAACGTGGCTCGAGCACTTGCCCGAGGATCAGATCCACAACTGGGCCGATTTGGTCCAGATCTTCGTGGGCAACTTCCAGGGCACATATGTGCGCCCTGGGAACTCCTGGGAACTCAATAGGTGTCGCCAGAAGCCCAATGAGTCCCTGCGCGACTATGTGCGGCGCTTCTCCAAGCAATGCACCGAGCTCCCCAGCGTCACGCATGTCGAGGTCATCAACGCCTTCCTCGAGGGCACGACGTGCAGAAACCTGGTGCACGAGCTTGCGCGAAGCCGTCCCGCCAACACCAACGAGTTGTTCGATGCTGCCACCAACTACGCCGCCGGCGAGGAGGCGGTTGGTGCAATTTTCGATGACAAGCCGAACAAGCGCAAGGAAGATGCGCCCGCGGAGGGCAGCAACGCCAAGATCAACGCCCCCGCCAAGAAACAAAAGCGGGGGAGAAAAGGGAAGAAGCAGGCCCCTCCGATCAAGCGTGGAACGGGGCAGGCAGAAGACTCCGACGAGGCCTTCGTCGCCGCCCCGGACCGCAAAGGACCTCGAGGCCCCCCTCGAGGTGGAGGCGGCCTATTTGACGACATGCTGAAGAAACCGTGCCCTTACCACAAGGGCTCGGTCAATCACACCCTCGAGTAGTGAGAAATGCTCAAGAAGTACTACAACCGCGTCGCGCATCGCGACGAGGACAAGAAGAAGGACGCTGGTGACAAAGGTGGAGATGACGAGTTCCCCCCGGTGGAGAACGCCTTCTTCATCTTTAGAGGACCAACGATGAATATGACCACTCGGCAGCGCAAGCGTGAGCGCCGGGAAGTCTTCTCCGTCACCAAGGCCACGCCGTCCTACCTCGACTGGTCGAAGGACACCATTTCCTTTGGCCGCGAGGACCACCCCGACTACGTCCCGCATCCGGGACGGTACCCACTTGTTATCGACCCCATCATCGGCAACACCCGCTTCTCCAAGGTGCTCATGGATGGAGGAAGCAGCCTCAACATCATGTACGCCCACACCTTGGAGCTCATGGGGATTGGATTGAACAAGCTTCGCCCAAGCAAGTCGCCATTTCATGGCGTTGCGCCGGGGAAGCGAGTCCAACCCCTCGGCCAGATCGATCTGCCTGTCTGCTTCGGCACGGCAGCCAACTTCCATAAGGAAGTACTCACCTTTGAGGTGGTGGGGTTTCGGGGATCCTATCATGCCATCCTTGGTCGTCCCTGCTACGCCAAGTTCATGGCCATCCCCAACTACACCTACCTCAAGCTGAAGATGCCGGGTCTGAAGAGCGTCATCACCATCGGCTCTTCGGTCGAGCACGCCTACGAGTGCGACGTCGAGTGCGTCGAGCACGCGGAGGCTCAAGCGGAGGACGAGGCCCTCGCAGCCACCCTCGACAAAATGGCAAGCGAGGCCTTGGACTCCACGCACCGACACACGGGGAGCTTCGAACCCGCCGACAAGGCATTACAGGTCAGCGCCACCCTCGACAGCAAATAGGAAGTGGTGCTCGTCAACTTTCTCCACGCCAACGCAGACATCTTCGCAGGGAGCCCCTCGGACATGCCTGGCATACTGAAGGAGGTCGCCGAGCACTCCCTTGATATCCGACCCAACTACAAGACGGTGAAGCAACGCTTGCGACGCTTCGACGAGCTCAAGCGCCGGGCGATTGGTGAGGAGCTGCAGAAACTTCTGGCGGCCGGATTCATCAAGGAAGTATTCCATCCCCAGTGGCTAGCTAATCCTGTATTAGTGAAGAAAAAGAATGGGAATTGGCGGATGTGCGTAGACTATACCAGTTTAAATAAAGTATGTCCGAAGGTTCCCTTTCCTTTGCCACGCATTGATCAAATCGTAGACTCAACTGCGGGATGTGAACTTTTATCCTTTCATGATGCTTACTCCGGTTACCACCAAATTAAGATGAGAGAGTCCGACAAGCTCGCGACTTATTTTATCACACCTTTCGGCATGTACTGCTACATCACGATGCCCTTTGGCCTCAGAAACGCCGGAGCTACATATCAGCGGTGTATGCTCCACGTTTTCGGGGACCATCTCGGGCGGAACGTAGAAGCGTATATCGACGACATCATTGTCAAATCCAGGAAGGCGGACGACCTGGTTGCCGATCTCAGGATCGCATTCGATTGCCTAAGGGCTAAAGGGGTAAAACTCAACTCCGAGAAGTGTGTGTTCGGAGTCCCTCGAGGCATGCTCTTGGGTTTCATTGTCTCCCAGTGGGGCATTGAACCTAACCCTGACAAAGTTTCGGCCATCACTCGGATGGGACCGATCCGAGACCTAAAGGGGGTACAGAGGATCATGGGATGCCTAGCGTCCCTTAGCTGATTCATCTCGCGTCTGAAGCCCTCGACAAGCTGAAGGCATCGCTCACTCACGCCCCCATTCTCACGCCACCCGCGGATGGCGAGCCCCTCTATTTGTACGTAGCCGCGACGACCCAAGTGGTCAGCGCGGTGGTCATTGTCGAAAGACAAGAGGAGGGCCATGCTCTGCCCGTCCAATGGCCGGTGTACTACATCAGCGAGGTGTTGTCTGAAACTAAGACACGCTATCCACAGATTCAAAAGCTGTTGTACGCGGTGGTTTTGGCACGGCGCAAGCTGCGCCACTACTTCGAGGCCCATCCTGTCACCGTGGTCTTGTCTTTCCCTTTGGGAGAGATAGTCCGCAACAGGGAAGCCGAGGATAGAATTGCCAAATGGTCCGTGGAGCTGATGGGAGAAACTCTCACCTACGCCCCCCGCAAGGCAATCAAGTCCCAAATCTTGGCTGACTTCGTGGCTGAGTGGACGGACACTCAGCTACCCCCACCACAAATTCAGGCCGAATGCTGGACCATGTACTTCGATGGGTCGGTGATGAAAACCGGCGCCGGCGCCGGCCTCCTTTTCATCTCACCCCTTGGAGATCACATGCGATACGTGATACGCCTGCACTTCCCTGCGTCGAATGACATGACGGAGTACGAGGCCCTCCTTAGTGGCCTCCGCATCGCCATCGAGCTCGGCGTCAAATGCCTCGACGTGCGCGGTGACTCTGAACTCGTCATCGACCAAGAGATGAAGGAGTCTAGTTGCCACGACCCGAAGATGGAGGCATACTACAAAGCAGTGCACCGCCTTGAGGACAAATTTGATGGCCTAGACCTCAATCATGTCCCGCGCAAGTACAACGAGGACGCCGACGAACTAGCCAAGATCGCGTCGGGGCGGACCACCGTCCCCCCGAACATCTTCGCTCGCGACATCATCAAGTCATCCATAGAATTCAAGGATCCGGCAGAGCCAGGCACCTCGACCGCCGGGCCCTCCGGCGGGAACCCCCCGGCGGACGAGGCTGAGCCCATGGACATTATCTTCGAGACCTCCCCCACGAACGAGGCCGAAGAAATGGAGATCGACGAGGCCCCCACTTTGCAAGATTGGCGTGCCCAGTACCTCGACTGGATGATTCGAGGGGTCCTACCCTCGAACCGCGCTCAGGCGCGGCGCCTCGCTAGGCGAGCCAAGTCCTTCATCTTAATCGACCACGAGTTGTACAAACGCAGTCCCTCGGGTGTCTTGCAGCGATGCATCCCCACCCTCGAGGGCAAGGAGCTGATCCGTCACATCCACGCTGGCACTTGCGGTCATCACGCCACACCACGAACCCTCGTGGGTAATGCGTTTCGACAAGGGTTTTACTGGCCCACCGCGGTCGCCGACGCCACCGACGTCGTGCAGACCTGCGAGGGTTGCCAGTTCTATGCTCGAAGAACACACCTCCCGGCCCATGCTCTGCAGACCATCCCCATCACGTGGTCATTTGCCGTGTGGGGACTGGACCTCGTCGGTCCACTACAGAAGGCGCCCGGGGGCTTCACCCACTTGCTGGTGGCGGTCAACAAATTCTCCAAGTTGATCGAGGCTCAACCCATCGGCAAGATTAAATCCGAGCAAGCCGTTTTATTCTTCACCGACATCGTCTTCAAGTTCGGGGGTCCCGAACTCGATAATCACCGACAACGGCACCCAGTTCATAGGCAAGAAGTTATTGGCGTTCTGCGACAGCTTCCACATACGTGTGGACTGGTCGGCTGTGGCGCATCCACAGACGAACGGGCAAGTGGAGCGTGCCAATGGCATGATCCTCCAAGGACTGAAACCATGGATCTTCAACAAGCTGAACAAGTTTGGCCGGAGGTGGCTCACAGAGTTACCCTCAATTATCTGGAGCCTGAGGACGACCCCAAGCAGAGCCACGGGCTTTACCCCGTTCTTCCTCGTCTATGGCGCCGAGGCCATACTCCCCACGGACCTGGAGTACGGGTCACCAAGGCTCAAAGCTTATCAAGAGCAGCAGAACTAGCGAGCCCGCGAGGACTCGCTGGATCAAGTGGACGAGGCTCGAGACGTGGCACTCCTACACTCTGTGCGCTACCAGCAGTCTTTGCGAAGATATCAAGCGCAGAGGGTCCGGCACCGAGACCTCAACAAAGGAGACTTGGTGCTGAGGCTTCAACAGGACAACAGGGGCCGCCACAAGCTCTCACCACCATGGGAAGGCCCATACATCATCGCCGAGGTGCTCAAGCCCGGCACGTACAAACTGGCGAACGAAAACGGCGAAGTCTTCACCAACGCTTGGAACATACAGCAGCTACGTCGCTTCTATCCTTAGAGTTCCGAGCTATTTGTACATCGTTTGTACTCGTATTTTCGATTTCCCGAAATAATAAAGAAGTACGCTTTACTTGTTTATTTTTGGGAACCTTCCGGACCCTCGAGGACTCGGATGCACACGAACACTGAGATACGCTTGGCTTTACCCTCGGCAAAGCCAAGCCTCCCTCGGGGGCTACTACGGGCGGGGGGGGGGGGGGGAGGGGGGACCCCGAACGTCCCCAAAAATCGCTAACGTTTTTTCGAAAAGTTTCCGTCCCGTCTCTAAGCTTCTTGTACACTTGGAAAAAAACGGACGCTGAGGCGTAAGCAACTACGGTACGAAGCCGGCCGAGTCGTTAGGCCACCTACGCCTCCGGGATACGGCACCCCACTCACCACCCCCACGCCTACATCGCTTACGAATGCGAAATTCCTTGCAGAAGTTTATCTAAGTCGCATACGAGAACACGGAAGCAGAGTAAAGAAAACGAAGGCTCGAATACAAAAGGCCTCGATGGGCCACACTATCAATTTTAACGATAACAAATTTCTTAATTCATAGATACAATTACAAGGTACAATTACGACAAGTACTAATCTATTACATGAGCTCCAAGGCCCAGTTTTCCTACCGGTTATCATCCCCCCTCTCTGCATCTGCGACAACATCGAACTCGGCTATCGGGGGGATGTCAGCTTCGAGCTTCACGGCTAAGGCAGTGGCGAACTCTTCGGCGGCTGCGTCAGCGTCGTCCATGATAGCCGACGCGGCATCCGCATCGGCGTCGCTGGGAACGACGTACCCGACGACACCTTCTGGAGATCCATGATGTAATGCATCGAGGCTACTGCGAGGGCTCGCAGGACACCGAGGCGGAAGGTGCTCTTGTCATGCTCAGCGATCCGGCCACCTAACGCTCGCAGGCGGCTGATCACCGAGCTACTAGAGACGGCGCCCTCCCCCTCGAGCTCCTGCCACACGCTCACGGCAGTTCGCTCCAGATCGGCGTACTCCGCCTGCACCGCCATGAGCGCGGTGTTGACCGCCACCTTCGCCGCAGTCTCGTCCGCCACTTGCTGCCTCAGCTCTGATTAAAGAAATGAAGATAAGCTACGGAAAACTAGAATCCAAAAATGTCGAAATTTCGAGCACTCACCTGCGATGTTCTTCCGTGCCTCCTCTTGCTGGACCCGGGCGACCACCTCAAGGGAAGACAAGGAGTTCTCCTTCTCCTTGAGGGCGGCCTCCGCATTCCGGAGTGCCACCTCCTTCTCCTCAAGGGCCTTGCCCTTCTCCTCGAGGGTCCCGGTGAGCGTGGCGACGGTTGCCTTCTCGCGTTGGAGCTCAGCCTCCTTGCCTTGGAGCTCCGTCTCCTTACGCTGGAGCTCGGCTTCCCTCTGCTCGAGAGCCGTCCTAGTGAGCTGCAGCTCGGCGGTTTGCGCCTCGGCTTTCTGAGCCTTCTGCTCTGCTGCATCTCTCTGGACGTCGCGCTCACCGGCGGTCCGCGCCAACTCTTCCAGCGCCTGCCGACGCGCCTCCAGATCCGTCATCTTCATGTTGGCGTCGACACTCTGGAGAACCAGGCCAGTATTGTGCTGCCCAAGCCAGTGTACCTGGGAGCACAGCCGGGTCATCTCGGCGCTTTTCTTGCGCGAGATGTCCCTCAGTCGCTGCAAGAGGAAAGGCGTGGGTAAAACAAACAAACTCTGGGCCAAAAATGCGAATGATTCTCGGGGAGGAGCCGCTTACCTAGCTGATCTGGAAATCTGTCGTCCGATGGAGCTCCAGGGCGCGATCGAGGTGGTTCTGAATCTGAGAACCTACCTTGATCTGCGCCTCCCAGACGGCCTCCTCCTCTCGCTCATCGCAGAGAAACTCTGGGGGGACCCCGGACTGGATGATCGCCCCGTGATGGGGTCCCTCGGATGTCCCCTCGTCGAGCACCTCCGCGCAGGCCGACGTTAACTCAACGATCTTATCGGCGGCGCTCGCCGTAGTAGCGGGGTCGATGTCTCTCGAATCCCCGTATTCCTCGCTGCTGTCCGGCAGCTGCACCACGGGGATCACGCTGTCCGTCGCCGCCTGCGCCGTCACCGTCTGCGCCGACTCCTCTGTGACTCCCTTGACCCTAGCCCTCGGGGGCTCGAGGACGAGGGTCTCCGCCTCCGTTTGGCTGGCGAGGTGTTCCTGCGTATCCCCACCAGCTCCCTCCTCTACGACCGGCCTGGCGGTGCCATCTGCGCCGCCCCGGCTGGCCTCCCCCACGGCGTCAGCCGAAGCGTCTGCTTCAGCTCCGCTCTGGCCGGCGTCGCCCCCGTTCCCCGGCGCTCGATCCTGTTGGGCCGCCTGGGCCCCGCGAACCATCGCCTCCCGCAACTTTGCGGCCTCCGCCACAATATCCACAACGGGCGGGGGCTGCGGCGCCGAGTGCGACGTGGCGCGCGCCCCGGTCTTGTGGGCTTTGGTCGGCGCGAGCGGAGCTGCGTCGTTGGCAACGGCCCCAGAGCTAGAAATTGGGGAAGGAAAGCTAAGGTTAGCTGGACTGGGGAATCGAAAAAATGAACACAATGAACAAAACCAGAAATACTTACCCAGACCGGGCACTCATGCTGCGTTTGCCCGTGCCGCTCCTTCGGGCCAACGGCACACCGACGCACCTCGACGACTGATCTAAGGGTGTCACCCTTGGAGCAGGCTGAGGCCTCGAGGCCGTCTGTGCGGACGTCTCCGCGCTCGCAGCGGACCCGTCGCCGCCCGTCGATATCGCGGGCGCGGGGATCCCCTCACCCGTCGCTGGCAAGGGCGACCCCTGGTCCGCCGCGGGCGCAGACGATCCTCCACCCACTGCCGGCATGGGTGACCCTCGACCCGCCGCCGGCGTGGGCGACCTTCGCTCCGTCCCCGCGAGGGGCGGGTCCACCAACGACCCTGGTGTGGGCTCGCCTCATGAGCTGTCGCTGGCCCATCCTCCTCGCCAGTCTCTTGATATACCGATGGGGAATCCGCGCCTGTTGCCGCCTCGACATCACCGGGGAAGTTGGCCTCGGCATCCGAGGCGTCCTCCTCCTCGTCCGTGGACTCGGGCATGGCGGGCCGCGGTTTCCCCTCCGCGCTAGTGATTTTGCACGCCCTATCGTGCTTCGCTTTCCTCTTCCTCTTCCTCTCAGCGGCAGCCTCCGCCGCTTCCTTCCGCTTCTTCACCACCTCCGCGTGAAGGCAGTTGACCTCATGTTTCTCCGGGATCGGAGGCCTCGAGGGGTGGCACCTGCGGCTCACCCCCTGCAAGACGCAATCAAATCGGAGTCAGGAAGCAGGAAGGGGAAAGGAATAACACGAATCGATGACGGATCGAAATCGAGACTTACCAATGAAAGGAAACCCGGCTCGGGGCGCATCTTGATCTCCTAGAGATCGGTTGCGTCATTGGGGAACTCCGCCACCGCATTCCTTGCCCTCCGGGCAGCGATGCCTCGAGGGAGCAGTACCATCAATGTCCTCAACCCCGAGGCCGGGACCCCGAGGGTGAGGCCAAAGATCGGCAGGCTTCTCTCCGTTAGAGGAATCACCCTCTGCCGATGGAAGTTTGCGATCACGGCAGCCACCGTCAACCCCTTCCTCGCCAGGTGCACCAGCACCTCGGTGAGGACCTCGAGCCTGGCTTGGTGCACTGGGGGCGACACCCCCCCAGTCCCACTTGGCTGGTCTCTCCCGAAGCACCTTGTTGGTGAAGGCCGGGAGCTTGTTGCTGAAGTTGCGCAGGTAGAACCACCCACGAGTCCACCCGGCGTTGTTGGTGGTCATCTTGTTCGGGATGTAGAGATTCTTCCGGCTCGGACGCAGTTGGAGCATCAGGACTCCGGCGCGCGCGAACCGCTTCGGCTGCCCCCCCGCACGTTCTTGACGAAGAGCTCGCCGCGGAAGAGGTGGATCCACATATCCCAGTGGGCTTCGATCCCCAGGTAGTTCTCGCAGACGGCAACGAAGACCGCCGCCTGCGAGATGGAATTGGGGCCGAAGTTGTGCAGCTCTGCTCCGTAGTGCTCGCACAAGGCCCGCATGAACCTACTGACGGGGTCGCCGAATCCCCGCTCGTGCAGACGCACGAGGCTCACGACGTAGCCCTCGGGGGGGGGGGTTTGTGTGACAGAACCGCCAAGTTAAACTGCTTAATTAAGTGTAATGGCCATCATTTGAACGCATCAGTCGCATTAGCTTAATTACGTGTAACCTGACAGCCTATTTCCAACCCACCGGCCGATCGAAACACACCAGAAGTCTCACGCGACGGCGAGCACAGACGGTACCAGCATAATATAATTTCACAAAAATAGATAATTACATAATATTTACAAAATAGCTTTAAATTTAGAATTTACATAAAATAAATGACAACAGCGGAAGAGAATATGACCTGAGAGAAGGAAATTTGATTGAGAACCAATAAAATAAAACAATAACTATGAACACGTGAGGACGTCACATCGAGCCCACTGATGCGAATCCTAGTTAGCTTCTATAAACAGGGTAAACAACAAACCCTGAGTATACTAATACTCAGCAAGACTTACCCGACTTTTGGGTATACTTAGCCCACATATCTAGACATGCAAAGCTTTCTGGCTGGTGGATTTATTTGCAGAAAAGCATCTAAGGGTAGATCCTTAATTTAAAAATTTTAGCTCCAAATTATAGTTATAAAGTTGCTACACATCTATGATTTGCAGATCTATAACAATCAATGTGAAAACATAATTGATTAAAAAACATAAACATGTATCATATCATTTCGTTTCATTTCTTTACTACGATGTGACTCGGAGATCAAGGTGCTCATGTCCGAGAGCGACTGACGGCGAATCGATCCGATTTAACCTTGCAAGGTGGACCTAACCAACACGGCACGTATTTGCCCCGTCGGACAGTACGAACCAACCATTCCTCTCCCCGCCTCGAACTACAGAACCGCCCCACCTGCATATAGTCAACCGAACCCTACGAGAGACCACGAAAAGTAAACATATGCATCCCAATTCTCCGCAGCCACTCAACTGCCCTAAGGGGTGGGTAGAAGTTCTGTACTTTCGAAACAAGGCAGTACTAGGCTTACCGGTTTCGACTACCTCCTACTCCCGGCATGCAGTTAGTACAATTCAAACATGATCAGCAGGGCCAACAACGGTACGGTCCTCAATCGACACAGACGAGGCTAAGACACCAGGAACCCTGTCCTATTGCCATACCTATATCTTATCATCATTTCCCCGTCCAGTCTCAAATTTCCAATCATTCCATATTGTATTCCATATCTCATATACTGGAATATAAAGATAACTATAAATCTCGCGAGTAACCAGAAATTACTCGACTTTTGCCCTATAGCTCGCGAGTGACAGGAAATCACTCGACTCCTAAATATCCTATGTCTCGCGAGTGCAAGAAGGTACTCGACTTCTATCGAGAACTATTAAGCATATCATTTCTATCATCCTATACATGCTAGTATAATTCAGGGAAACTTAGGGATCACGCAACTAGGGTTCCAATCAACTCCTGAAATGTAATGCACAAGTAATAAATACATATGTAGGTGTCATAATTTCAAATAATAGGATGTGCACCGGGGCTTGCCTGGGATTAACACTAGGTCAGTGTTAGTTAGATGATACTCGCTTGGCAAGTACCTTCCTTCGGTCATGCATATCGGGATCCACTCATCCATCTTCTAGATGTGTCCACCATTCACCGTCTTCTGACTCGACTCCAAAATCATGTGCTTCACCTCCATGCATTGTACATCTAGCGTATCTAGATGAGATGCACCAATGCGAATGTCTGAATGCATGGCAGTGTAGTAGATGATACAGCAAAAAGGACAAGCGAGGCTGGCACAATGTCACGATTGCATGGGCACGAGCATAATGCCATATACTGCGATACGATTAAAAGAAAGACATGACTAGAAATCACTTATCGAGTAAACACAACAAACAAACTCAAAAGACAATTGGGTTGGTGCTGAAATACTAGAGTTCATTTAATTTATTTTAGCCTGAAGTATTTCCTTCTAGAAAGCATTAATAAATCTATTTAGAAAAGCCAAGCAATACAATAAAGCAAGAAGGATTAAACTAGAACTTGATGTAACAAGCGAGCAAGCATAAGCAAGGTAAATAAAGACAAACCGCATTCTGATATATCAGATTTAACATGATTTATACATGAACAAGAATTTAATAACTGAATTGACCATTCAGAACAGTATTTATAAAGAAGTTTGCACAACTAGAGAGCAGACACAGGCAGCATACAGAGAGATGCTTATCAATAGTTGCATCAACCCTACACTAGCTTAACACACGAGCAGTTCATACAACCAACAGGTCAGAGGTAATTAAAGTGTTTCAAAATTTTATTAGACAGCTCATGAAAGCTAGCTCCGATGACTAACCTCCAGTCACGACATCATTTGTACAAAACAAATGTTTATTTTCTTCTAAACCTAATATCCATGTTCTTAATATTAAACAAACCTATTATGAGGTAAATTAGTAACTCAGGATATGAAATTCTTACCTTAAACTACAAACATTATCACTAGTTTACCATGAAATTGCTAAAGCATTTGAATTGTTACAACTTCATTTAAGGAATTATTACAAATTATCCACATAAAGCATTAACAAGCAATTATTGATTTCCAACAAAACATTGAACTAAAGCATGTCATATTATCTACCCAATGCATATATCTAGTTGTGAGGGCATAACAAAATAAGTTTCATCACTTATGGCTCAAACTATAATTTACTAGACATTAAACAAGTTTAGCACATTTTCTATTTTTACACCTTTCTATTATTCATAATAATTTATTAAGCACTATCCAACTTAAATCAATAACTCAGTCATACATGCATCAATAATTCTGAAATTTTTACCACAGAACATACATCACATGAATAACCTACCACAAAAATTTCATAGAAAAAGGAGTAACATAACTACATGTACGATTTTATCCCTAACAAGCATGGAAAAAAAATTCTAGGACAATATTTTTCTACCAACACATGTCATATTATAGGTTCATTGCATAAATCTGATCACAAAGATTCCAAAACATCTTTATTTCCTATTTTATGATTTTTCCATGATTTACTATGCATTTTCAAAGTTTACAACAACTTAAACTAATATTTAAACTAGAGCAAAAACTATTTATAAACTAAAGATCAACATGTAAGTAAAGTTGTAGATCTTAGAACAAGGAATCCAACAAATTTTAGATTGTATTTTTCTGATTTTTCTATGATTTTATACGCATTTTAGAAGTTAACAGCTAATTTATGCCTAAAAGAAAAGACTACTTTATAGGAAGGCCCCTGAACTTTTCTAGAATTGCGCAGCACTACTTAGGACTATTCAAATGAGTCACAGCCTTCGCAGAGAACACCCTACACTTTTACCTATTCACGCACGAAGCCCCTGGCCAAAGAAAACAGGGGAGGGCGGCGCTTGGCGGCCGGATTCCGGTGAGGGAGCTCGCCGGCGGCGTGGGCTAGGGTGGGGAAAAGGGGAAGGAGGTCGAGGCACACCTATTGGTGTACTTGGTTCGCGGGGAGATGGTCTGAGGCGGCGGCTCCACGAGCGCCGGCGGCCGGCGGTGGTGGCTAGCGGAGGCAGCGGCGCTCCGGCGGTCGTGAGCGGCGGGGGAAGGGTCGGTGAGCTTCCTGGGGGCGAGGTGAAGCCGGCTGCGGGGTTGGTTTGGTTCGGGGTGGGGTGGAGGAAGGGCTCGATGAGAGCAGGGGCGGTAGTGGCCATGGCGGGCGGCGGTGCCGCTCGTTCCGGCTGGGCGAGGCTAGGCGGCGGCGGGGCAGGGCGACGCGACGACCCGCGCGAGCAGGTGGGTCTGGTGCGCGCGGTGGCGGGGCGTAGGGTCGCGCGAACGTGGCCCGCGGCGGGCACGCAGCGGAGGTAGGGCAGAGCAGCACGCGACGGCATTCCTGTGGCGGCGTGCGGCGACGGCATGGGTGGCGGCGCGAGCTAGAGCGGCCGAAGGGCGAGCGCGTACGTGTAGCGGCGAACGAGCGAGCGAGCGAGAGGGATGCGGACGTCACTGGCTAGGACGCGCGGCGTGAGCGGTGCCGTGGCCGATTTGAGCACGGGAGTGGTCCGGGAGCTTCGAGAGGAAACGAGTGAGGAGGATGACAAGTGGGGCCCAGGTGTAAGTGACTCAAAAGAAGGCTTCAGTTTGACTAAAGGTACACAATGTTGATCATATTTGTTCAAGTTTTTGTTAGTTCAAAATTTTGTTTTGAAATTTGAAAACCATTCCAAAACCAAAATAAATTCAAGCTTTTGTTCACTTTTACCAATTCAAAGGAAATTTTAAACCAAACCATCGGAAATTTGAAAAACAAAAATTAACTAACTTCCAATTGCTTGAAAATGTAAAAAGACCCTACACTTGAAAAGAAAATTAAGTTTGACCAAACTTTAATCCAATTGGAACTCGTCATTTCATGTATTTAAAATGCTAACAAATTTTTAGTTAGTGGTTTTATTCATGCATGATGAGCGCTAAAGATTATGTTAAATACACAATTCACCTTAACTACAGGTGATTAACACCTGGGGTGTTACAGTTTGGTTCGGTCTCCTCCAGCCGCGGGGCAATCCACGCTGGCCGCTCCGGGCTGATGTTCATTGGTAGCAGCCGGTCGACCGCCAGCTGCCCCAGAACCGCCTCCGTGGCGGTGGACTTCCCCCATGGCACCGGCTCCCGGATATCGGACATGGCTTTGAACTACGGGGAGGTGTGGGAAGACGAGCTTTGTGGCACCAAAGGTACGCTCTCGCTCTCTCCTACTGTTCCTCTCGCTCTTGGCTGCGGGCTCAGGATGCAGGGGATGTGAAGAAGGCAAATGGCCAGGTGAGCCCAAACAGTCCCCCCCTCTCTCGCTTTTATTTCACTACGGCGCGTGGATACGCCGCCATGGCCCGAATCCGCCGCATTCAATGTGGGAGATTTTGCCGTCGCTGACGGATGGGTCCCACGACCGCGGAGTCTCCCACACGCGCACTCGGCAATAATTACGGCGTGGTAATCGACGAGCGCGGCGCGACTGTTGCGCTGTTCCATCTGTCAGCCGCTGCCCACGCCGCTTCGTCTACCCGAGGTAGCCGCCTGAAAAGGCGCGCCCGCACCGCACCGCGCGAATTGGGCCACGTCGCCCACGACCAGCGGAAGACCCGCACACACGACCGGTGACTCCGCGCCGTTTGCGAACTGTGACGGAATATTCCCTTCGGGGGCTTCACCCTCGAGGGAACCTTATTCCGAGGCCTTACTGATCAGGGGTTCGAAGCCTGGCCTGTCGAGGGTTCGACAGGCGCCCCAGATCGCTAGAGTCAGGGACTGCATGGACGTGCCATACAAGCTACCCTTGAACTCGGAGTTCGAGACATCCTACGCAGTGTTCAAGGCCAGTCAAGGGTGCCTAGCAGGGGGATCCCATCTAGGGAGAGCATCGAGCCCTCGGACCCTATCGAATGGGTTCGAGCCCCGCCTAGCGAACCTTCACGAGCGCTTTATGTGATGTGTCCACGGACCACGAGCCGACCCTTATCGAACGGGGTGCGGACGTCCACTTGAACTACCCGATAACAGCTCACCGAAGCAGCCATAGCTCGCGGCCCGGGCATGGGTAGCATGGTGCGCTTCACCCCTCCTCCCTGCGGAAGGGCGATGAGGGCCGTAACCAAAGTTGAGGGTTCCCTGAATGTCTTTACGTAGGCCTGGGCTCGGGGGCTCCTCGCATGCTGCAGCTCAGGACGCACCCTCGAATGGGTCGACGATCATCAATTGTTAAGTTTCGTGTGTCTAATCAAAACTCCCACTCTTAACGCACGCCTGCTAGATGGCTGAGCTGGATACTGGGTCGCTGTGCCAGCACTGAGAATGCCAAGGGCGGCTGAAAGAGTGCCGATGCCGGCTGAAAAAGACGCTGGACGGCCATTCCAGCGAAGCAACCAAGCGGGGCGACGTTTATAGCCCTTGGACGAGTACAAACACTCCTCCAAGGCCTCGGGGGCTACACCCGCGGGTGCGCTGACGCGCCCCCACGGAGGAAACTTCACACATTTGAGGACCGAAATCTCCTGCGGGGGTGGTACCCACCCATACACTTTCGGTCGTCCTCTCCGCGAAGGAGAAGGAGACTTCATTGCTCTTTACAAACAAAGATTATAAAGGGCTACCAGCTTAAAGCCATCGAAAGGTACAAACACAACGGCCAGGCTGCTAGGGATTGCGAGGAGCAGCCCCCAGACCGCACGGGTCCAGCGAGATGCCCTCCTCGCAAGCTTTCTTCTAGCATCCCCTCCACTGAAGACCCTGCGGGGGGTCAAGCTAGCGGACAGCAGCCTCCACACCGTCTCCCCGAGAGCAACCTTGTCGCCAGGGGGCGATGCGAAGAACAGCCACCAAACCTGGCACCAATGCCATGGTCAGGCGTCTCCATCCCCCTTCAGGCTAGGGGACATCACAGAAGCAGGACCCCACGGGCCCAATGCTCTTCTGCTGATCCCACTGAAGCTAAGGGATGGTGCGCACGCCCTCTCCGGCTTTCCCCCGCCGCTCGCAAGCATTCTTTTTGCACCGAAGCCTAAAAGGGCCAGGCCACCTCATCAGGGGGACGGACGTGAAAGGCAAAGAAAAACATTACGAGACTTAGGTGATGCTAGAAATAAGAGCAGGGAAGTTGGAGAGGAAAGGGAACCCCACGACCCCTATTTATAGCTGCGCCGGGCGCCAAGCTTCAAGCCTGTCGAAGGGTGAAGGCTTGGACTGCCCGCGACGGCGCGGCCCTCCACGAGCGAAAGATACCCTCGGTTACTGTGTTGAGATACGACGCGACAAAGCAAAGCTGAGCCCTTGGACGCTGAGCGGCGCAGCATCGGTGCTGGCCGACTGCCCTCGAACGGCGCACTGCAAGGCGACCAGGGGGAGCAGGGCCAGGACCCTGAGCGCGGGACAGCGTGGCAAACACACCGGCTGCAGAGCAGCAGGCGCCATCGTGGCCTTGGCCCGCTCGGCGTGCTGACGCGTCTTGTCCCCGGAACAAAAAAAGAAGGGGTGCGCGTCTCGAAGTACTTTCTCCGTAGGCGCACTACCCTGACCGACGAGTTGTCACATCCGCTGGGCCGGCACCCAGGTGCGCTTGGCGGAAGCACAGCACCGATCGATCACGTCAAGGGGTAAAATCGCCGAAATACCCTTTGGCCGAATCTCTTGACTCGACCAAAGCCTCGGGGGCTACTGTCGGGTACCACGATTAGAGACACCCTAATCGGGGTACTAAGATCACCCTAAAAAATGCAAACACATGTTAGGCGACTGAGCCCACGAAGGCCCACGGACTCTTTCCAATCTGGAAGAAAGGAAAGAACTCAAAGAAGCCCAGCATGTGGCCCATCTGCGACCCCCTCGGACCCGCGGGGCGATCTCCGCCTCGCTCGAGGGCTCCCATCGGGACCCTCGACTGCGCCCCGCATCTCCGCCTCGCTCGAGGGTAGCGAATCTACCCTCGAGCGGGCAAAACATCTCCGCCTCGCTCGAGGGTAGCGAACCTACCCTCGAGCGGGCAAAACATCTCCGCCTCGCTCGAGGCCACCCCTCGACAAAGAAGACAAACGTCCCTGTCGCTTACCCGCCCGTCGTACGGAGGCATTGAATGCCAACCACTCCTCCACAGCGCCCAGGACAGATGGTGTCGGGACACCATTCCCCACAGCGGCTGTGACCGGAGTCCCTTCCACCAACTCCGGCCACTGCTCCGCCATCCCGGACGCTGTGGCGGCACTGTGGGTACCTGCGACGCGGGACGAGACGTGCTCGGCACAGTTTTCGTTACTATTATGCCAACTGGCTGACCGAACTCCACCTCATCACACGTATGGCCCCGGACCCGCCCCTGCTCGGGAAGGGGTCCGGCGTCGCCACGTGCCCCTCAAGGAGGGACGCTCCGCACTCGCAATCGGAGTCCCGGACCTCCCCCTCGAGGGGTCCGGGATCTCCACGTGACCCCCGGACCTCCTTAGTGCACACGCCAGCACTACGTCCAGAGGGGTCCGGGACCGCCGCGTGCCCCGCTACCATTGGTGCACGCAAGACCCTAACCTGCAGGGCCCACGGAGCGCCACCACGCCACATCTGGAGGACTGTCCACCCCACAGCGACGACCACGCTGCCTGCCGGAGCTGGCAGGACGCCGGCGCGATCTCCACAAGACCAAGGACGATATCCAGGACGACTGCCACGCCCGACGCCATGCCCCACAGTATACTTCCTACAGTATTCGACCACTGCACCCCCGCGATTCGGGGGAAAACGACGACTTCCACGACCCCTTGCTCATGTACACCGCCCCTCCTTGTGACTATAAAAGAAGGAGACGGGCTTCCTTTAAGGGGGATGGTCACCTTGGACGTCGTAATCATCATCACGCGAACACGTCGCTCAGCACTCAATATTGGCACTTGCCTCGATCGACTTTTCCTCTAGCAGAGACCTGGAAGCTTCACTCCCTCTCTCGCCACGCCTGTATCCCCCTACTACTGGCACCACTGGTGCAAAATAAAACAGTGCCCTCGCACACCCTCTTGCTGGACGTACGGCCCCGTGGCCGGAACCAGGATAAACCCGTGCGTTACTGTGTTGCCTCTTGCATCAACATCTGGGACGAGGAAACACGCAGCATTTACTAGTTGGGATCCGGACTGCCGGGTCAGGACACCGACACTATGTCTCGCATTGCCATATCTCGTGGGGAAAAAAAATAAAAAGGTCGCCCCAAAAAAATCAAAGAAAAGTGAAAAAATAAAGTCATTCTTTGCTTCATGGTTTAGTTAACACTTTTTATTTTGCTGAGCAAGACTTTGACGAACCTCGCGAACAAAGAGGACATGACGAACACCGAAAGGCCATGTAGTACTTATTAATATTCTGCAACAGATAATGCTATTTAGTTAGTTCAACCATAAAAAGATGCAAATAAAAAATAGAGATAAAAATAGAATGATGCCCCCAGAATGAGTCTGGTGGCCTGTCAGCCTCAAAACCTTTCAAACATCCTGGAATTTCGGCACGATTTTTGAACTGAAAATCACTCGATGTTGATGTCCGATCGGAACTCTAACGACGGAAGTGAAACATGGGCCGCCAGCTCAGCACTCCGGTCGAAGAATGCAAACTAATTCTTGAGATCTAACGGACAGTAAATCGACGATCCATACGGCCCAGAGAAACAATGGCTATCCGGCCCGCAGTAGGAGAATCCGCCCATTTAAAGCCTTACACGAAATCACCCATTCCAAAGGCAAATCCAATTCTAACATGCTGAAAAGCGGTAGAGAGCGTTAAGAAAACAGGAAAAGGATATCATTATTTTTCGTTTAAATCCTTCATCGTTTGAAGTGAAACTTTCATGTTTGAACTGTGTTCTCTAAGGGGAATTTCATCCAAGGCGAGCCATTGCAGTGTTCTTACCTGGATATCTCCAAATGATCACTTCTCTTTCAAACAAACTTATTGCAATTTGTTCAGTATTATATACTGCCTACATGTTGATGACAGAACAGTAATCACTAAGTATAGCTATAGTTGGGCAAATTACATCGTAATTAATGTGCAGCTACAAGCCTGCAAGGCGAAGAGTTATATAGTAGTTGACTTTGTTGACAAAAAGCTATTCTTTTTTTCTGTCTCCGTTCCAGCAACAACCATGTTGCATTTGGTTACGTCAACAAACGGGGATATGAATGACGACTTGGAATCTTGAAATCAGAATATACTTGAATCGTAGACGTTGACTTACTATTTTTCTTGTGTTGGATCATGTGCCTGTTTGCTTCAGTTGGATATACATGTCTTACTAGTTTGTATTGTCATCCTGTTATCCATCGTCCTCTCTTTTATATTCACTCAATCATTAAGAGTGGGATTATCATTTTTTTCTACATATTTGCAGAATCTCCTAGTTGTACAAAACGCAGGGGATATATAGGCTAAGGTGTCGCAGGCTGAACCTGAATATGAATTGGATGAGGTTTCAGAGTTTGGACCATATGATACATGTTCCTGAAGTTGTACATGGGAGCAAAAGAATGCTTATATGAAATGGATCCAACTTTTGACTTTTGAGTGCCCTCTGAAAAGTCAATCCAGTGTTAATAAAAGGCACTTGAATTAAAAAGGAAAAAAAGAGTGTGGAGAAATCAAGGAGGAGATAAAAGGATTTTTTTTTTCAGAAAGAGAGCGAAGATGAGAACAAGTTGGGTGTAGAAAAAGTAGTAGAGGAAGAGGAGAAAGAGGGGAAGCCACTACACTGCCTGGCGCGTCATGGTCCCTCTTGAGGGCGTCATCTTGGGACTTCTCCATGCCTATGGTGGTCGGCCTCTTGGGTGTTACCTACCCATGCTCCATTGACGCATCATCACCATGGTCTACTTGTGCTGCGACTATCTTGACGGATGCTTTGCCGTCGTTGTGATGGCGGATGCTTTGCCGCCCTTGATTTGCTCGGTCTGGCGGATGCTTTGCCGCCGCGTTTGTGCTGCTTATTGGTCGTCATCGGCGGATGCTTCGCCGCCGTGGAGCTGCTTCTTCTGGTGGATACTTGGCCACCCTCTGGTTGTTTTCGTGGTCTCAGTCGGCGGCCTCGGTGATGTTGTTCTCTATGTAGGTTCATCTGTGTTAGGTCGCTTGGATGGTCTTGGCGGGTTGGTGAGGTTTTCTCTTCTGTTCTGCGGTCGTCGTTCTGCTAGTTCTGTGGCCGTTTGTCTTCGTTGGCCTTGTTTCAGTTTTTTTTCTCTGTTGTCAGTCCTTTGCGTGCTTGTGCAGGTCAACTCCTGTTTGGCCAGCATCAAGTTATGTCTGTAACCTGCTTTCCTCTTAATGAAATACGTGCTAAGGCACGTTCGCGAAAAAGAAGTACACATTAAACTTCACATGCTTCCTTCTTCAAGATACAACAGCGCTCATGCTTCTTTTCAACCACCATTGCAAACTATTAGTTTTGGGGTTTGCATCTTTGAATCATCAGTCCAATATCAAATCATATGAAAAATAGTTCTTCATTTAGTACTCAACAATATAAAATCATATGAAAAGATTTTGATCGGACGTTCGGGTGCTAGCTAGCAGTACCGCTTCATCGGACAGTCCATCGCAATATTGATATATATCAGTTGTAACATCGTCGGAAATCAACGCTTGTAACACCAAAAATATATTGTCGTGGTGTGCAAACCCATAGCCGAGTGGCGTAGTGCACCCGCCTAAACCCAGAGGGTGAGTACTCGGGGGTTAGCTAGGGTTAGTTCGATCTCGGTGGAAGAACACGATGAACGCAGCAGGTTTAGAGTGGTTTGCGCCGGCGGAGCGTAATACCCTACATCCACTGTGTGTCATATTGCTTGCGCTCTTAAGAGGTTGAGAGTCTTGGCGTGTCTAGTCCTGAGTCCAGAGTGAGTCTGGAGAGTGTATATGTTCTAGCGGGCGTGCTCTCCCTTTTATATGTCCAAGGGGAGCACGTACACTGAGCGGGGCCCCGACATGTGGACCCGGTGATGTATTATAAACTACACTTTGGCCTTCAATGCCTCAGATCCGGAGATCTTGTCGTCGGCTTTCGTGCGTAGCTTCTGACCAGGGATGGTCTTGAGCTGTCCTGTCAGAGTAGAGTCTAGCCTCTGCAGCCGCGCGTCGAGGTCATGATGAAGCACCGAACTACTGGCTCAGTCCACTGTAGCAGCGTGCACTGTTGCTCCAGTCAGTAGCTGGTCATCATGACTCGTCGCCCATGCACGCGGTGCTGAGTCTTTAATGCTTGCCTTGGTAACTGACAAGCCGCCTCGGTAACTGGCGATCCACAGTGTGGACTGACAAAAGCCGCCCCGTGCCCAGAGGCAGCAGAGCCCGCCTCAACCACTCGCACTTAATGCGGGTGGGTGAGGGAGCTTCCAGCGGAAGGCTTGCACCCGCGCCCGCGTCTGCGTGACACGTGGCGGCTCCGGACCCCTCCCGAGCAGCTAGCTGAGCCGAGAGCTCACGGGGGTCCGGATAGGCACGTGGAGGTCCCGGACCCATCTACGGGAGTCCGGATGGCACGTGGAGGTCCCGGACCCACCTGCGGGGGCCGGGTCCGCGGTCACAGGTGCTGAGTATTTCCATCTCTGGGACACGTGGTGACACCGGACCCGTCCCCGAGCGGGAAGCGGGTCCGGGACTGTTGGTCCGTTGAGATGGAGTCAGACCCCAGGGGTCCGGCTGCTCAGCTCCTTAGGGCGTAGTTACGGATAACTACGTGAGTCTTGGCACAGTAGGAGTGGGTACCCCAGCTGCAGGGTACCGGCAGAGGCCCCCGGCTCGTCTCGGGAGAGGCAACGAACCCGCAGGTGGGGCCACTACTGTGAGCAACTTGGCTGCTTCTGGCACCCAGCGGTGCGCGCCGCAAGGGTCTTGTCCTGCATCGTCCATCCTTTGGGTCACCTGCTGCATCATCACGTTTGGACCTGCACATGACTCAAGGTAGATGCTTAGTAGCGTGCCCACGGGTCCGAAATCCTGTTGGCTGTAATCCTTTGAGATAGACAGCTAGGTTCAGTGAATGGAGCTCAAGGGGCCGGCCTTTAGGTTAAGAGAAAGTCCGGACCTCCAGGTTCCCAGTCCTAGGTACTACGGCACTCATTCACAGGAGGTGGTGCGTGCAGGCTTAGGGTACGGAACCAGGCTAAGCGGCTACACGGCTCCGGACCTCCCCGGAGAATGAGTGTGCTTCCCTGAACCTGCAGGTTCCCAGGGGTCCGAACCCCTCTCTTCCATGAGGGGTCTCGAGCTAAGTCACTAACTAGCCAACTCAATTCGGACCACAATCACCGCACAAGAGTAAGAAGCCACGTGGGGGTTAGCGCAAACAGAATGCGTAGATTGAAATTGGAATGTAACATCCTTAGAGGCGAACTAAGAATAAACATTTCTTTTATAACTAGATATACATGAGATGTGTGATGTAAGCCAGAACATGGGTTTATGAGGCCGGAGCTGTCCGGACATCCGGGCCCCAGTCTTAGGTACTACGGTACTCGCCCTAGGGATGTAGAGCATGCAGGTTTAGGGTACGGAACCAGGCTAAACAGCTACACGGCTCCGGACCTCCCCAGAGGGTAAGTAC
The DNA here is from genome assembly GCF_016808335.1 of Panicum virgatum. NCBI lineage: Eukaryota > Viridiplantae > Streptophyta > Magnoliopsida > Poales > Poaceae > Panicum > Panicum virgatum. Next base: position 62,442,837 of record NC_053138.1, on the reverse strand, counting down.
GCTTCCCTGAACCTGGTTCGCAGAGGTCCTGACCCCTCCACGGGGGAGGCTCACCGGACTGGACCACACGGAAGTACTACCTAGTTACAAAGGAAAAGGTTTATTCCCTGCTGGGCCTCTAAGGGTAGGACTTACAGAGATGTAGAGTCGAGGGTGCGACCGGAGTCGGCTTAACGTTGGAGAGAGCCACCAGAGTCGGCTTAGTGCGACCGGAGTGGGCTTTCCACCGGAGCGGGCTTGGTGCGACCGGAGTCGGCTTTCCGCCGGAGCGGGCTTGGTGCGACCGGAGTCGGCTTTCCGCCGGAGCGGGCTTGATGCGACCGGAGTCGGCTTTCCGCCGGAGCGGGCTTAGTGAGGTTTGCTGCGAGCTGGGATTTGTTGATTCACCGCTCGCAACTTGTGAGGGGCTCTTGACGGGCGCCCTGACTCTCGCTGACGTGCAGCGCGCGCCGCCGCCGACGGTGGCTGCTCCACGGGCACGGTTGCCCCTGGCTCAGGAAGGCGAGAGGCGCGTGGCGCGGATGACGCCACACCCTCCGTCATCTCCACGTCGTCGTTGTGGTGGGAGTGCTCAACCATCCGAACCATGGAGATGAGCAAGAGATGAGCTAAAACTAGCTAAAGCCTCCCCTACCTGGCGCGCCAAATGTCGTGGTGTGCAAACCACAGCCGGGTGGCGTAATGCACCCGCCTAAGCCCAGATGGTGAGTATTCGGGGGTTAGCTAGGACTAGTTCGATCTCGCTGGAAGAACACGATGAACACAACAGGTTTAGAGTGGTTCGGGCCGCCGGAGCGTAATACCTACGTCCACTGTGTGTTGTATTGTTTGTGTTCCCTTCATCTCGAGAGAGTCTAGAGAGTGTGAGAGAGCCTGTGTTCTAGCGGGCGTGCTCTCCCTTTTATATGTCCAAGGGGAGCACGTACACTGAGCGGGGCCCCGACAGGTGGGCCCGGCGATGTATTATAAACTACACTTTGGCCTTCAATGCCTCAGATCCGGTGATCTTGTCGTCGGCTTCCGTGCATAGCTTCTGACCAGGGATGGTCTTGAGCTGTCCTGTTAGAGTAGAGTCTAGCCTCTGCAGCCGCGCGTCGAGATCATGATGAAGCGCCGAACTACTGACTCAGTCCACTGTAGCAGCGTGCATTGTTGCTCCAGTCAGTAGCTGGTCATCATGACTCGTCGCCCATGCGCGCGGTGTTGAGTCTTTAATGCTTGCCTTGGTAACGGACGAGCCGCCTCGGTAACTGGCGATCCACAGTGTGGACTGACAAAAGCTGCCCCGTGCCCAGAGGCAGCAGAGCCTGCCTCAACCACTCGCACTTAATGCGGGTGGGTGAGGGAGCTTCCAGCGGAAGGCTTGCGCCCGCGCCCGCGTCTGCGTGACACGTGGCGGCTCCGGACCCCTCCCGAGCAGCTAGCTGAGCCGAGAGCTCACGGGGGTCCGGATAGGCACGTGGAGGTCCCGGACCCATCTGCAGGAGTCCGGATGGCACGTGGAGGTCCCGGACCCACCTGCGGGGGCCGGGTCCGCGGCCACAGGTGTTGAGCATTTCCACCTCTGGGACACGTGGTGACACCGGACCCGTCCCCGAGCGGGAAGCGGGTCCGGGACCGTTGGTCCGGTGAGATGGAGTCAGACCCCAGGGGTCCGGCTACTCAGCTCCTTAGGGCGTAGTTACGGATAACTACGCGAGTCTTGGCACAGTAGGAGTGGGTACCCCAGCTGCAGGTTACCGACATATATGTATATAAATGGCTTTGATGTCCGATTCAAGGATGAAAAATTCCTACCGCAACATTAACATAATGTTTCACGTAACATCCACTCATAACATTCAAGGCCGGAACTCTTTCCTTAATCTAAAAAACATCCACTCGTAACATAAAAATAATAATAATTGCAATATCGGTACTTGTCTCTTCTAACATGGGTCGGAGCATTCGATTTTTTCTGCATGTCGAACGTCCTAATCCTAGCATTTGCCAGGGGAAAAGAGGTTTTAGACGATGATGAGGAACACTGACGACTCCAAGTAAGAGCGAAATGGAAACAAACCATCGAGGTGCAGAGATTAACGTAAGAGCCTATGTATGCAGAAAAGCCTTACTCTTGTATTCTAATACAGATTAACGTAAGAGCTTATGTATGCAGAAAAGACTTACCCTTGTATTCTAATACTACCTGACTGCTTTTATTTCTCTTCTCGTGTCATTACAGGACATGTGTGGCTACTTATCTGTTTAGCAATACTCAATGTACTCTCAATAATGTGATGGTCCAAGTGGCCACATCCAGGAACTTTTGGATGCAAAGAACTCATAACCCTCCACTAATTAAGCACAATCTACAGAGAACTGATGATAGCTGGAGGCTGCAAGTTTAAACAAGCCAAAAGATTGCTTACAAGATGCATTGGGGCAAAAGAGTAGGTTACTTGTCAATGCATTACTGGGCCGCGCTGCTTTGTTCACTGAAGATCACAATATGAAATTTGCTATATACAGTACATGTACTCTTCCTAGAAAGGCTAGGCAGGACTGGATTCGGCTGCAGATGTGGTAGCTAGTTGCCTCTCCACTAATGAACTGGCTTTTCAGATCATATCACCTTTTTTGGTGGGTGGCCTCCTGGTATTTTTTTAAATACATTGTTTCTTTTCCTTTAGTCTTGAAAAGTAAGTTAGGTTTGTGGATAGTAGGGGTTCTCTGAAACTGAACCTATTTGGGGCATTCAGTGGTGCCTTGATCTTTAGGGGCTGGCGGGCTGCAAAAGGCTATATGACCCGAAATAATTATAATTATATTGAAAAAGTTGAAGATAGAAGACAACCCAATGCAAGATGATTCATACATTCTGTATATGTAAATAAAACTTAAGAATTAAAACATTTGTATAAAGTATGGATCGAGCTGATGTCATATACTTGCTCATTTTTAGAGGGAAACTTCCCCATATATATCTTTTCGTAATGAAGTGAAGTGCACATATGTAGCCAGCTCAAATTGATGTGGACTCCAACGCAGCACCAGCACTATATGACCCTAAATTGACCCTCATTAGGTATCTTTAAATTCCTTTTAACCCTTTATGAAGCTTTACTTATCTTTCATCCCGATTTCACTTGTTTCATTAAGCTTACCAAGTGGAGCCTCTACCTTGTGCATGCACTAACTCAATGATCAATCCTACTCCTTAAGCACTAACCTTGATTATAAATACTATAACTGCTGCCGAGGTTAATCACTTGACAGGCTCTGCTCAAAAGGCCGAGTATGAAACACATGATTGCCATTCTACTAAATCTTCAAGGTTCGTATTGCACCTTAACATGGCAATGGCGTATCTAGAATTTTAGGTTAGGGTGCTGGCCAAAAGCGCGTAGCAGGAATTTTCAACCCCCTAATAAAGGTAGTGTAGTTTCCCGTGCAGAAAATTCACGGCAAGCCATTAAACTCTGCAGGCATGCATGCATGCATGCATGCATAGGTACTAGAATACCGTAGTAGTTGTATTCCTAGCTAGCTTTAGGTGTATTCCCAGCTATGGGTATTGGCAAATAAAACTACATGGAGTATATCTCCTGCACAGTTTTTTTTTCTTTTTTTGAAATGGAATTTGCAGGAGAGCTGCCTGTTGTATTAATAAAGAAGAGTAAAACTAGAATACAAAATTGAAACAAACAAAAGAAAATTTTAGGCTTTACATAGAGATTCCGCATTCAAACTCTGTAGAAGAAACTTTGCATGTGTTGCCACTGCAAACGAAGGCGATATCTCCTGCACAGTGCTGTATCTGTACCTAGTACGCACGTACATGGAGTACAAGCATAGTATAAAACGAACTGTATACGTACGATTCAGAGGCATTCAATGGTCGGAGGTCACTTTTTTGAAGAAAATAATCCGAGAGGTAGCTTTTATACGCGCTGCATGCTGCACAATCAAGACTCGCTCGTAGTACTCCATACCATACGTATGAGATTAAATCAATAGCGTACGTAGTATAAATACAGCAGCAGCGACCAGGTCCGGGAGGTCCCAGCGACCAAGGGTGGAAAAGTCAAGTCGAGTCGTCAGGGAGGAGAGCCCGACTGCCTCGCCTGAGAGGCACGTGCTCCCACAGTAATCTCAACCGGGTTCTGTATAACACATGCATGCTCGGTACGGTGAAAATGACGAGCCGGAGGTTTACTTGCTGCTGCTACTATTGTAAAAAATTGATGTGTACAGGAGGCTACTCAGGGCCGTACCGGTAAATTTGGGGGCCCTGTGCGAAACAATGGACTGGAGCCCTGGTGGCCTAGTGAAGGATCATGAATACCAAGTGATACCAGTCGGCAAGCGCGATATGCTGTGTGAAAGCATAAATGTTAGAAGTCACACGAGCGCGATGTGCTGTGTGAAAGCACAAATGTTAGAAGTCACACGTGTGACTGATAGTTAAATCATCACATAAGGTCCAATAACTATTTTTTGTTTCGGAAATTTTTTTTGTTGCTGGAACAATTGTTATTGTTTGGGCAACAAAATTTTTTTTCCGAAAAAAAGTTTGTTCTAGCAACGAAGCATTGAGGGGTCTGGTTTATTAGGCCGATTTTATGTCCAAAACACGAAATCTTGAAGAGGTTGGGGTGCTGTGACAGGTACACTTGAGATCACACACGTGACCCCAAACAGCACCCATGTAAAAAAAAGTGGCAAGTGATACGCCTACGACGATTTATCTTTTAGGAGCAATTTGGGCCATGTTTTACCACAAATTGGGTCAAACAATCAACTAAATTAAAGTGTTTACATGATTATATCTGATATATACCTAATATTTTGGGGGCCCTTCGAATTCGGGGGCCCTGTGCGGTCGCACGGCTTGCACATGCCCAGATACGGGCCTGAGGCTACTCCTACTGCTAGGTCACTGTAGCAGCGCATGTGCCTCGCGGACGAAGGTAAACCAGTAAACGAAAAAAACCGTCCCATCGAATATTTCGACACATGCATGGAGTACTAAATGAAGTATATTTACAAAACTTTTTGCATAAATGGGCTGTAAATCGCGAGACGAATTTAATGAGCCTACTTAATCCATGTTTTGCAACAGTGATGCTACAGTACCATCCGCTAATTATTGATTAATCATTGATTAATTAGCATCATTAGATTCGTCTCACGATTTACAACCCATCTGTGCAAAAAGTTTTGTAAATAGATTTCATTTAGTACTTCAAATTAGTAAGATTCCAACGCAAAAATTTTTTATGTTTCATCTAAACAGACCCGAACTCTGCTTGTTGGGGATCGCCCCTCGCGAAGGTGGCGGAACCCGTAGGTTCATCGAAAATGGTAACCTTGGCTAACCGCAAAGAATTATTTTTTCTCCTTTGATCGGTGAGAGCAGGGACAACAATTGCTCACGATTGGCAAAGGTTTGAGGAACTCGTCAAGGGACGACAATCACTCCTGGTTGGCGAGGTTCGAGGAACCCGTCAAGGTCATACACCCGAAGGTGACGTCCGGAACTTTCGGGACTCAGCGGGCGACATAGAGGTGACAAACGACAGAGGCGGAACGTCACGAAGCCCGCCGAAGGTTGGTGCCGAAGGTTGCCAAGCGCCATACTGCATATGACTCGAGTAGGAGTGTCCAATTCGGACTGTCCCACCTGGTGAAATTACCGAATACCCCTGATGTAATCTCTTGACCTTCATAGTAATCGGAGGGACATTCCTAGAATACTGTAATAAGGTTGGGGGTATAAATACCCCCCACCCAACATTGTACGGGGTTGAATACTTGGTGAAAATATAGTACAATTACGATTGTGCAGATCATTCCTTTGTGTTGAACTGTTTGTCTGAAGCTTACTTTTCCCCTTTCTGTTTGGTGATCAAGTTTCGGATCCCAACAGACGCGCCCACCCGTGTTCTTAGCTTGAAAATCACCTTACGATAGCTCCACAAAGAAAGAAAACCACCAACCCAGGCGCCTCAGACGCCGAAGGTCCTAACCTTCACGAAGCCCCCATCGGACAATCCTCACCTGATGAACTAACTTCCGCCCAATTGCTAGAGAAGGAGAAGTGCATCCAAGCAGAACGTGCCATCGAGACAAAAAGGTCGCCACAGCAGGCAAAAAAGCAGCAGCAGCTTCAGCAGCAAGCAAAAAGGCAGCAGCAGCCTCAGCAGCAACAACAGCCGAAGCTGAAACACTGAACAACCCCCCCCAACTCGAAGATTACCAGCCGGAACAAAACTTGCATGATGAACTCAACCTTGATCTTCGAGCCCTAGAAATGAAGAAAGCTCACTTAGCCAACCAACTGGCGACCAGAAAGAGGGCAGCTGAGCAAACCCAGAAACTAGCTGAAGCCAAACGCAGAGTCGCTAAAATGCAAGCAGAAATCCAGAAAATACAAGAAGAAGTTGGGCAACTGCAAGAGTTACCAAACACACAAGCAGCAGTCGAAACATCTAGACACCACGAAGGTCAAGACCTTCGCCAAGCAAACCACATACACCAAGATCAACACTTATAACCAAACCCTCCATTTGACCCAACATCACCACTGTCAATTGCCTTGCAGCGAACATCCTAGCCATATGGCTACAAGCCAGTCCAACTGCCAAAATATGATGGGTCAGTCGACCCTGCACAATTCATAATGATTTACGAAGCTACAATTGCCTTAGCTGGCGGAGATGATCCCATCATTGCAAAGTCCTTCGTCATGGCATGCGAAGGTCCCGTTCCAAACTGGTACTCTTACATTCAACTCCTCTCAATTCAAAGCTGGGTGCAACTCAAGAAAAGACTCAAACAAGACTTTCAAGTCTTCAAAAGATTATCCATCAACACCTTGCAGCAATTTAGCTGCTGAAGCGTCCCCTCATAAGAGAAGACTTAAAAGTGATACAATATCAGTCCCAGGAGGCTGATAACACTTTTATTACATCAGATGGTACATCACCGTACAACTCTACGCGGAAGTGGGCAGTGAAGCGCCACTATCGCGAGGATAACAACTAACACCCACACCACGATATTAACTACGAAGAGGGGGTCATCAGAGTCTTGCGCTATACGGAACTTCCTGCGGGTGACCCTATCCACAGGCAAGGTTGGGTGTAGGACGGGGCCCCTACTCAACGTCTTCGGGAACGAAGTCCGGATCTTCCTCTGTAAAAATTTAAGAATGGGGTGAGTACAAACATACTCAGCAAGTCCAACCACACCTACGGAGGGGGTATAAACAGAATATAATGCACAAGGTAAATCAAGGATAAGGCTAGGGTTTTATTTGCGGAAAGCAAATTTTGCTGCAGGGGTTCATTTAAAAGAAAGGATTTTCAAAGCAAGTTTTCTTGTACCAAGTAGCACGTAGTGTTGATCCACACATGATCCAAGTTTTAAACTGCTACCGGACTCCTATCCGCCGTAGCACACGGCACAACTGCCGGACATTTTTCCAAAACAACTCACGCCAACCCATCCCAAAAGAAACACTAGTTGCGTGACCACACCGTAACTCGCCCAGTACCGTGGGCACAACTATTCGAATAGATTTTAACTCTGCAGAGGTGTGCAACTTTACCCACAAGTGGGGTACCACAGCTCGATCACCGTAGTGTCGGTGCAGATCCCAACAAAGCCATTACTCACCTTAGCTAGACCTGACTAGCCATCACGGGATCCACCAAGGGGTCATTGACCTATCACAGAGGTTGTAACCGGGGGCATAAGTCACACAGAGCTAATCCCTTCTCCTTGATCACCCGTTGCTCTCAGCTCTCCTGATGTCTATCAGACTAACTAGTGGGGTTTATGCTAAGCCGTTGTCCATACAACGGTCGAGTGGTTTGCACGATAATAGAGTTAGGTGAGATGACACACCAACTCGGTCCTTAGTTGTGACAAGGTGGATATCTCCCTTCCTTGCTTAACCACACAGGTACAAGCACATCAATCGGCAAATCACACAGAAATGCCATCCATCCTGTATAGACTCATCTTTCGAAATCCCACATTTTTCCCTTCCCACGCACTCACACATTTTCTTTATAAAACAAGTTGTATTGTGTATAAGGTCCTAAGCGTTCTAGCAGCGATTAACGTCCAAACAAAACACATTCAGACATTAATCTAGGTGGTCAAGGAATGGTTGTAACAAATCAAGGGGTGGCTATCCAACCATGTTTTCAGCAGGCAAAACTTATACAATTTTATAAAACAGGCCAATAGGTTGTGTTTATAAAAACTAGGACAAAATATGCATCAAAGGGCGGGATTGAACTTGCCGTCTTCAAAGCCTTCCGGGAGGTCCTGGTCGAAGTACTGTCCTTCGGGCTCGGGGTCGCGGAACTGGTCCTCGTTCGCTTGCTCGCAGTACTGCTCATCGACGGGTTCTCCCTCGTTCACACCGTGATCTACAACGCATATAAACATACAATCAAGAAAAAGAAATAAAAGTTTTATCGCTGAGCTCGATTCGGAAACAATTAAGATATGGAGATAAAAGTAATATTTTTGGGCGGTTTCCTAATGGAATGGCCAAAACTATGTTAGGATTGGCGTGGTAAAGTTTCAGGTCGATCGGAGATTATTTGGCACATGAAATGATAAGTTAACGGGGTGTTTAGGGTCTAAACAAGGATCCAAGGGCCTATTTGTAAATAGTTTTGGGATGGCAGGGGCTTGTTTATAATATTCAGAAATGTCAGGGTCACTCTTGGAAAGAGCAGGGATCTATTTAGAATTATTTTCATTTAGTGGAAGGGTTTGTTTGCAAAAAGGAAAAATAGAAAGGGCCGCTTTTGAAAAAGGGTTATAAAGGGGTGGGGGCTCATAACTAAAAAGGAAGAGGGCAGGGGGCTAAGGGCAAAACGCCCTTCTTCAACCTCCCTCCCGAACAGAACAGAGGAGGGGGTCAGGGGCGGCGGCGGCGGCCGGTTCCGGCGGCCTGGGGCTTGGCGGCGGCCGGGAAGGAGGGGAAAAGGGAGAGGAGGAGGAGGTCCGATTCCCCTACTCACCTCGGGTGGAGGTGGTCTGTGGAGGGCGGGCGACGGTGGCGGGCGGAGGTGGCCGGCTATGGCCTTGGCGGCAGCGCTGCAGACTTGGGGAAGGGGTGAGCGGTGGAGGAGATGGTTGTGGTGGCTGAGAGCTACGCGGAGGCCCTCTTTATAGGCCTAGTAAGGCGGTGGAGCAGGCGGGGCAGGTGGTGGCGGCCGGCGAGCGGCGCGGCGAGCCTTAATGGCGTTCGGCCGCGTTTGCATGTCGCGGAGCGGTGTGTGCATCGAGGGCGGCGTCCAGGAGCGAGGCGCGCATGTGGCCCCTTGCTGTGCCCGACGTCGAGCTTGGCTCGCGCCCCCGCGTCGAGGCGGCACAGGTGGTGGCGCTGTTCGCGCACGGTGTGCGTACGGCGAAGCGAGTGGTGACGGCCAGGCGATGTGACAAGGCCGGCAGCGGCGAGCGGTGCGGCGAGCGGCACGGCAGCGTGAAGCGCGTGCGCGCGTTCGTGGACGGGAGGATGGCGGCGAGCGGCTCGGCAGCGTGCGGCGGACGGCGAGCGGCGCGGCGGGCGTCGCGGCACACGGATCGCGTGCGCGTGGGCGCGTGGAGGTGGCCGGGAGTGAGCGCGCGCGAGCTAGGCAGGGAGCGGGGGCCGGCGTGCGCGTGCAGGGACCGGTTGGGGTGAGGTGGTGGCCGGCGCAAGGGGCACGGCGGCGTCGAGCTGCTCTGCGCGTGCGCGAGAGCGTGGCAGAGGAGGGGGAGAGAGAGAGATAAACAAAAATGGAAAAGGAAAAGAAAAAAAATGGAAAAAAAGAAAAAGGGGAAAGAGAGAGAGATTCGCTCGGCGGATTTCGCGGCGGCGACCGCGACCGGTCGCGCACGTGCACCGGTCGGGCGTGGCGCGGCGGTCGTCGGTACGCGACACACGGAATAGGAAAGAAAGAGACGACACAGTGATTGATTTCGGGTTTCGGGGCGGAGATCCGATGGGACAGGTTTCGGGATTTAGGGCTCAGGGGTTTAGGAAGGTTTTGAGCTCAACGATGAAAATTATTTTAGCGCGTGATTTAAGTTTAGGGAATTTTTCGGGATGTCACAGCTGCATACAAATGGACAGAGAACCATTACCCGAGTACCTTTGGAGATTTGTGCAGAAAAAGTACAGACTCCAAACTTTTCTGAGAAAGATGCAATAGCAAAATTCATCGAAGGTCTCCTCCCAAACCAATTGGCATCTCACCTTGACAGAGAACCACCAAGAAGCCTATCAGAGCTATACACAGAGGTAGAGAAATATGCAAAGTCCGACGTAGATCACAAAAGGCGTGTGGAACAAAGAAAGTTGATGAGGCAACAGCTGAGCTGGCAGCAAAACAATCAAACAAACACGAATCTGCAAAATCAGTACGTGCTCCCCGTGGAACCTTCGCAAGACACGGATCAGCCAGAAGAATTTGACCCTTACATAATCCCACCTTCCACTCAACCCACGAAGGTGCAAGACAATAACAACTCCAAAGAATACAACCAAAGGGGCAGGTCCAACAGAGGCCGTGGAAAAGAAAGAGGCCGAGGACGCGGACCTCCGCAAGGCCTGAAGAAATTATACTGTCACTTTCATGGGAAAGATGCTGGCCACAGAACCAATCAATGCCCCGAAAAGAAAAGAATGCTTGAAAGAATGGAAGCTGAAAAGAAAGCCAAACTTATGGGGCACACCAGCTGGCCCATCCAGCAGACACAACAATTCCAACCTCCGCAGCCAACTTTCAACAATCCTTTCCAAGCAATGCCAACCTTCGGCTACAACCCTTATCCAATCAACTGGCAACCTCCGCAGCAAAACCACCCAAGGCTGCCTCCTCCGCCCACAACACAAGTAGCCCAAGAAGAGTTGCACCCACCTCTGCCAGGTCCACCACTCAAGCAAGAAAACCAAACGACCCAAAAAGCCCAGCCTGCGGCACTACCAACCTTCGGCATGATAATGCCAATATCAGGGGGTCATCCCTAGAGTTTGAGAACAAAAGGCAAAGAAGAAACTACTTTCGACAAGTCCATTCCATCATGGTGGATGGACCCATCCAGAAAAAGCAATGGTCTCATATGCCCATAGTGTTCTCTGAAGAAGATGTAAACCTACTCAGCTTTCCCCATACAGATGCATTAGTAATCGATGCCAATATACAAGGCTGGACCATCGAAAAAATTCCTAGTCGATACGGGAAGCTCCGCAGACATCATCTTTTCAAGCACCTTCGACCGCATGAACATCGACCACAACCTTCTGCAGCCAGCGGATGTCCTGCTCATCGGTTGCGGGGGCAAATGAGTTAATGCCCTAGGAAAGATAACTCTTCTAGTATCCTTTGGGGATCTCTCAAACCCAAGGACTAAACATGTAACCTTTGATGTTGTGGAAATGAACTACCCCTATAATGCAATCTTCGGTCGTGGCCTCATCAACAAGTTTGAAGCAATCGTCCATCAGCTCTACTTGTGCATGAAACTGCCTGCAATTAAAGGTGTAATCACAGTCCGAGGCAACCAACAATTGGCTAGAGACATTGAACGGGGTGTCGCTCCCAGACAAAGAAATGTCCATCTGGTCAAAGCTGACAGAAAACCCCCGCCACTCAAAGAGCCAATGAGGGACAAAGAAGAAACATTCCAGCAAGACTGCGAAGTAAAAAAATGTGCAACTTGACAAGCACTTACCAGATAGGCAAGTAACAATAAGCGCGGCCCTCGAACCAGAAGAAGAGTGCGAACTCTTGGAGTTCTTAAACAAAAATAAGGATGTCTTCGCTTGGTCAGCCATCGACCTTCGCGGCGTCAGCCGAGACATCATAGAACACAAGCTGGACATTGATCCGAAGATAAAGCCCAAAAAGCAGAAGCTCCACAAGATGTCTGATGACAAAGTCGCAGCAGTGAAGGCAGAAGTCCAAAGGCTTCTCGATGCGAAGGTCATAAGAGAAGTGAAGTACCCCACTTGGCTGGCCAACACCGTGCCAGTAAAAAAGAAAAATGGCAAATGGAGAATGTGCATAGATTTCACTGATCTAAACAAAACCTGTCCGAAGGACGACTGCCCCTTACCAAGAATCGACAAAGTTGTTGATGATGCATCTAACAGCCAACTAATGTCACTCTTAGACTGCTTCTCCGGGTACCATCAAATCTGGATGAAGAAAGAAGGCGAAGAAAAAACAAGCTTCACAACACCTTTCGGAACATACTGTTTTGTCAGAATGCCCGAAGGCTTGAAAAACGCCAGTCAATCATTCTTGCGAATGTCCTCGAAAGTTCTGAGCCCTCAACTTAGAAGAAATGTACTGGCCTATGTCGACGACATAGTGGTCACCAGTGCAGAAAGAAAGAATCATGTGGCAGATCTGGCCGAAACCTTCGCCAACCTTCGGAAGGCAAATCTCAGCCTGAATCTGGAAAAATGCATCTTCAGAGTAGACAAAGGCAAAGTCCTCGGATGCCTTGTTTCAACAAAAGGCATAGAGGCGAACCCAGACAAAGTTAGAGCACTCCGAAACATGGAAGAACCACAATCTGTAAGAGATGTGCAGAAACTGACAGGCAGAATCGCAGCACTGAACATATTCATCCCTCGCTCAGCGGACCAAAGCTTACCGTTCTTCAAAACTCTCCGAAGCTCCGGTAATTTGAGTGGGGGAAGAACAAAAGAAAGCATTCAGAGAATTGAAAAATTATTTGAAAAACCTGACCAAGATGACCTCACCTAACCCCGAAGAAACTCTCCTACTCTACACATCCACTTCCCAAACGGTTGTTAGTGCAGCCCTGGTGGTGGAAAGAACAGTCGAAGGTCGACAAAAACAGCTGCCTGTATACTTCGCCTCAGAGGCACTTTCCAGTTCCAAGCTATTCTATTCTGAACTAGAGAAAATTGCTTATGCTGTTGTCATGGCATCAAGAAAATTGAGACACTACTTCCAAGGTCACAAAATCGTGGCAATCACTGATCAACCACTGCACGACCTCTTCCACAACAGAGAAGCTTCGGCAAGAATAAGCAAGTGGGCCTCAGAACTTTCGGAACATTACATTGACTTTGAGAAAAGAACAGTCATCAAATTCCAGGTCCTGGCAGACTTTGTTGTGGGTTGGACCTCCCCAACCCTCGAGGAAGAAGCCCCAATTGAGCCCTGGACAGTACACTATGATGGCGCATGGTGTAACGAAGGAGTCGGCGTCGCGGCAATCATCCAGTCACCTTCGAGTGCGAAGCTAAGATATGCCGCGCGTCTGGAATTCAGCGATCCAGACCCCTGCACAAACAACACCACAGAGTACGAAGCACTGCTGTTAGACCTCAGAAAGATGAAAGCTTTGGGTCATCCAAATTTTGTTATCAAATCTGACTCGAAGGTCATCACCGACCATGTAGAAAAATAGTCCGAAGCAAAGAAGTCAGAAATGAAGATGTACTTAGATGCTGTAAGAGCCAAAGAAAAATATTTTAAAGGCTTCACAGCTATTCACATCCCAAGAAGCCAGAACGAAGAAGCAGACAAGCTAGCAAAGGCTGCTGCTCGCAAAGAGCCACTACCTCCGGATGTTTTCTACGAGAAAATTACGAAGCCCTCAACAAAACAAGAAAAAGCAAAACAGATCAACGCCATAACAAGCGAAGATTGGCGATCACCAATCATGGCATATCTTCGGGGACATTTCGAACCCTCGGACGAAAAGGAAGAAAAAAGAATGTTCCAAAGGGCAAGAAGCTACACATTGTCAGAAGGCGAGCTCTACAAATCTGGTGTAGTAGCCCCCTGGCTCAAATTCATAACAGCGGCCGAAGGTCAGGAGCTATTGAAGGAAATACACTCTGGGATTTGCGGATCTCATATCGGCATAAGACCTCTGGTCGCCAAAAGCCTTCAGGCAAGGTTTCTTTTGGCCATCTGCATCGAAAGACGCCGAACAGATAGTCAAAACCTGCGAAGGATGCCAAATGATGGCACCTAAATCAAGTAGACCTTCGCAACCAATACAACTCATATCTCCGGCATGGCCATTCCAAAGATGGGGCATGGACCTGGTTGGTCCTCTACCAATAGCTCAAGGCAACTACAAATATGATGTGATTGCAGTGGAATACTTCACAAAATGGATAGAGGCAAAACCACTAGTGAACATCACTTCCGAAGCTGTCAGAAAATTCTTCGGGCAAAACATAATCTGCAGGTTCGGAGTGCCAAAAGAGCTAACCGTTGACAACGGGAAGCAATTCGATTCTCAACTATTCAGAGAATTCTGCCACTCGGTAGGAACGAAGGTTATGTTCGCATCAGTTTATCACCCTCAGTCCAATGGCGCCGTGAAAAAAAGCCAACGGCTTAATTTTCACCGCCATCAAAAAATGTCTATTCAGACTGAAAAAGGGCAAATGGGCGGACGAACTACCGATGGTCATCTGGTCCCACAACACAACTGAATGCAGAGCAAAAAAATTTACCCCGTTCAGACTGCTGTATGGAGCCGAGGCCATGAGCCCGGAAGAACTCAAACACAAAAGTGTCAGAGTTCTAAACAACATTGAACCTTCGATGGAAGCAGATCTCACAGAACTCGACATTTTGCAAGCTTGGGAAAATCTAGAAGCATATCAAGAAGAAACAAAAAAAATGACGAAACAAAAAAGTAATCAACAGAGACATCACCGAAGAAGATTGGGTTCTAAAAAGGAAGCCAAACGATGAAACCATCGGCAAACTTCAATCCAAGTGGGATGGCCCCTACATAGTATTATACTCTAACAGGCCAGGATCTTATCATTCGACAGACATCGAAGGAAATGAGCTGCAGCATTCTTGGAATGCTGACAGTCTCAAAAAGTATCATGTCTAGAGTAAAAGTTGTAAGAGGTAGAGCGCAAAAGTATAAGCACACTCAGACCTTCGCGTCATTTTCTCTTTCTTTCGAGTCTAGGATCGAACTCTTTTCCTCACAGAAGGGAACTCCAATCCGGAGGTGTGGTTTTTGACGAGGCGGTTCCTATGTAAATTCCCCAAAATCTATGAATAATTCTCTTCAGAAAAATGTCTCATGTCGAAGCGATCACAGGATCGCAAACATCGACCTTCGCATTCACGCCAAGGCTGAAAATAACTAAGTCAGCACAGCTCGTAACCGTAACAAGATGTACATACTTATCCAAAAGTGTATATTATACACTAAAAAGCCAAGGGGCTGTCGACTCGAAACACGAGTCGAAGCCAAGAAACCTTCGGCTAAAGCAAAATTGTATATACACTAAAAAAGTCATGGGGCTGTCGACTTAAAACACGAGTCGAAGCCAAGAAACCTTCGGCTAAAGCAAAAGTGTATATTATACACTAAAAAAGCCAAGGGGTTGTCGACTCGAAACACGAGTCGAAGCCAAGAAACCTTCGGCTAAAGCAAAAGTGTATATTATACACTAATAAAGCCAAGGGGCTGTCGACTCGAAACACGAGTCGAAGCCAAGAAACCTTCGGCTAAAGCAAAAGTGTATATTATACACTAAAAAAGCCAAGGGGCTGTCGACTCGAAACACGAGTCGAACCAAAAAACCTTCGGCTAAAGCAAAAGTGTATATTATACACTAAAAAGCCAAGGGGCTGTCGACTTGAAACATGAGTCGAAGCCAAGAAACCTTCGGCTAAAGCAAAAGTGTATATTATACACTAAAAAAGCCAAGGGGCTGTCGACTACAAACACAAGCCACAGCCACGAAACCTTCGGCTAAATCAAAAGCGTATACCACACACTAAAAAGTATTTACTACAAAAGTCTTCAGAGCAAGACTGCAAGGGAGGGGGGAGACGCTTTCGCACAACATTGTGGCCTTCCCCCAAAGACCTTGCTCCGCAAAGACTACGAAACCCTGGCTTCGGAGTAAGTTTGCAAGGAAGGGGGGGACGCTCTTGCCAATATTGCAAACTCACTCACTAAGCCACCTCGATGGATGGCACAGGCCTAAAAACAAGCCACCACGAAGGGTGGAACTGATCCAAAATCAAACCACCTCGAAGGATGGACAACAAGGACCATCTCGAAGGATGGGACACATGGAAATCAAGGTCACCGCAATAGGTGAAACAGATTCAATGCAAGGCCAGACATCCATAGCTCCCCACAAATAAAGTCTAAGGGCTAATCAAGATTCCCGTCAGACCACCTAAAAAATTCAGCAATACTAGCACCAGGATTAGCAAAGCTAAAGTGCTCCCAATCCATCCCGCTCACGATAACACCTCCGCCTTGAATACGCAGCGGTCGAACATAAAGAGCATGGTTGGCAGGCACGATTGCCTAATCAAAGAACAACAAGTAAGTTTTTGTACAAGACCAAAATCTCTCCCTATCACTCAAAAACCCCTAACCGAAGTTGTCGCGGCTTTAAACCTGAGAAATATCACTCTCGGTAGGAGCTCCGAAGCTTCCGCCAAACCCAGACCCTCCTGTGATGTCCTCAGGACGTGCACCCTCTTCCACAGCAACCTTCACAGCTTAGCGAACACACCTCACCTGCGAAGAAGAAACAAAATAGTCAGCAGCATAGCCTAGGCCAAAAACTCAATAGCTTGAACCTTCGCAATCTCGTCCTCAATCTCAGAATGATCCGGAAAGGCCTAGTCCCGCGCAGCAATCCTCTCCAGCTCCAGACAACCTTCGCGGGCCAGGATAGCCATGACACTCTCTCTAGCTATTACAGCAGTGTTGTCCGACACACTGGTCATAATCTCCCCAAGCCCCTCAAATTCAGCCAGCAACCAGTCCAACAAACCTGAGGCCCCCCTTCTGCATCCGAAGGAAAGGGCGAAGGCTCAGCACCAAAAAGGGCAAGGGCCTTGCCGTATTCCTCGCGAATCGCGGCTCTCTTGCTCGAAATTTCCTGGGTAGCCGACTCCCATACCACTTGGTCTTCCTCGACCTCTTTCTCGAGTCTTGCGATTGTACCATTTTTCTTCTCAACATCAGCCTTGAGCTGGCGAACCTCAGTCTAGAGGTTAACAACCTTCGCAACATCTTTTTTCACAACACTTCGAAGGTTCTCAAGAACACCTTCGTCAAGGTGCATCTTCTCCTGCATCTTCGCGATGGTCTCCTCCTGCTCTGAAACCTTCCCTTTTAGAAGCTCGTTCTCCGACTTCAAAGAACCACGAAAGTTCTCCAAAGCTTCATTTTCCTTCTTCAGAGCGCTGATTTCCTCCACCAGTCGCAGCCTCTCAGCAGACTGAGCTAGATAACTATGTTCATCTTTCCTTGCGCTGCCTACAACTGCCTGACTGGCAAGCAGAGCTTGAAACAAAGACCAGGCTCAAAAACAAGGTCACCAATCAAAAAGGCAACACATCGTCTCACAGCACAAACCTTCACGCATAGTGAAGCCGTGATCCGGCCAAGACTCCCGGTCCCGTAAACCCCCAAACTCTTCATGAATCCTGCACACACCAAGGCACATGACAAGGCCATACAAACACAACTTCCAAAAGAAAGTCAGGACTGAAGCACCTTACCTTCGGCATCAAAACTCTCCACATCCTCGGGGAGAGCAGGCTGACTCTTCGACACGACTTGAGAAGTCCCGGTCTCCGAAGGCTACAGTCCCAGCAACTCCTCGAGCTCCTTCATCACGTTCACAACATCTACTTGAAGGGCATATCGAAGATAGGGGTCAATGTCAGGCCCTTGGAAAGCAGGGCGTCTAGAAATTGAGGGAATACCTAATTCAGAAAACCTATCCCTAGCCCCAATTAAATGGCTGCTAGTCCCCTCGGCCTCTTGAGCCTTCTCTACGTCAACGACCAGCAAAACGGACGAACCTTTCGGGGCCCCCACAGAGTCACTCCTCCCGCCATCATCGTCGGATCTGCCCGCGGGAGCATTCTTCCCCTCCTCTCTATCAACATCCTTCACCGAAGGTGGAATCTCCTCGTGTACAGCTTGGAGAGGATGTTTTGACCCTTCCACAGGCGACACTTTCGGCGGTGACGGAGGCACATCTTCGTCACTTTCCTCATCGAGAAGATTCACGACCCGAAACGAGATTTTCGCCCCTCTCTGAACCGCCAACAGGACGGCGCCTGTTGTATCTGGCTCTACACGAAACGAGCCAAACTGATCAAGATACAAGTGAACCCTCTCACCAGTTCGCGAGCGCCAGGGAACGCTACTCTCAGTAGCCCGAAGCTCCCGCATAAAAGCATCGCTACCCAAGTCTTCCTTGGCAATATGAAACGAATAACCATAAGGAAAGATACCTTTCCCCTTGGACTCCTTCGCGCCCCCCGCCGCAGGCTTGATCGTAGAGGTCCACGAAGCTTTCTCAGCAATTCCCTTCGGAACCTTCGCAGCTTGAGTCCCAGCAGCTTCGGCTCTTTTGGCCTTCTTGGCGGCCAGACCCTCGGCAGACTTTGTGGAGGGCGCAGAAGTACTCACCCCCCTCTTCCTCTCTCGCGGAGCTTCGCGAGGGCCGTACACAACTCCCATCTGCAAAAAGCTCCGATTCACCCTAATCTTCTCGGAGCAAATGGCCTCAAATGAATCACGCTCCTTTGTCAGATAGGGTTCGGCGATAGCAACCACCTCCTGCTCAATCTCTTCGACAATCATGTCGTCGGAAACTTCGTCTGACTTCCTCAAGCCAAAGTCTGGAAAGGGAAGCTTGTCTTTCAGACCAGTGACCCGAACCTTCGAGAAGGTCCCGGGCAACCAAACTCTTGTCAACGACCAGACCTTCGCGGCCAGATACTCCTCGATTAGATCACGACCGCCCACGACGCGTGCCGCAGAAGCAAATGTGGAGTAGCATTCCTTATAGCCGGCAGAGGCTCTCCGGAAGTCCGCCTTGCTAACATGCTTGAATTTCTCAACCTTCGCGGCAAGGGGATAGTAAACTCCCTCCGAAGAACTATCACTCGGAATGCCTATCTTGGCATAAAACCAGTATTGCTCCCAGTCATCCTCCCACTTGTTTTTCTGGCAGTAGGACAACTCCATTTTGTCAATTCCTTGAGTCCTATTAGTCCTCATCGGGTGAAACGAGCAACACCCACTCTGCGCAGAAAAAACTTGCGGATCTTCGTCAAAAGAAACTTTAAGCATCCGTGGATGCATTTCGTAGAGCCTGCAAAAAGCATCCGCATTCACTGGACCCTCGAAGGTTTTGACCGTCTAGAAGAACTTCGACAGTTGCACGATGGCATTGGGGGTCAGGTGGTGCATTCGAAGACCAAACCGAGCCAGAATCTTCGGAAATGCGGGATCCAGCTGAAAACGCAATCCAGCAGCAAAGAAATCCCGAAACACCACGCACTCTCCATCGCGAGGGTCAGGAGTGATTCATCCTCAGGCGCACGACAAACTCCAGGGCCAAAATATCCCTTCTGCTCATAGCTCTCAACCAACTCCTGAGTCACCCACGACTGACCAAAAATAAGAATAGGAGGAGGCTTTTCACGAGAACCCATCAACTCCGAAGGATCAGCCTCCACGTTGGACAAATCCTCCTCCCCCTCGGACAACTGCCCCTTCTCCTCCACCGAAGGTTCCACGTCCTCGGATCCGATGGGTCTTGCAGTATACTTCGACCGGGTCAGCCCTAAACAGGCTAAATGATTAGAGTCACAACGGACCAGGCGTGGGGAATGGGGGCGAAGAAGGGAGAAGTAACTTACAAAGACTCAGTAGAGCGCTCCTTTCTCAAGCACCCCCTAAGCGCCGCGAAGGATGGGGCGGAATGAGTCACTTTCACGCCTCGAAGGATGGGGCGAATCGAAAAGCGCCGCGTGTCAAATTAGACAAGCTGGCGAAGGTTCGTAAAACACGGGAACATGAAAGTGACTCTTCCACCCCGCCCCCTTTTATAGGGGGGTAACTTCGCACTGTTCACCCAACGGTAAAATCGAGGAGAAGTCAGAACGACGGCGAATCAGGCCGCGACGCGTGTAAGCAAAACACCTTCGGTTCATGCCCACCTCCGACCTTCGGGGGACACGCTTTCGCATAAGTGTCTTGATCGATCTGTACTCTTCGAGAGTTCGGTTGGTCGGAGTCGGACCTCGCCCACGAGGGGCTACTGTTAGGGATCGCCCCCTCGCGAGGGTGGCGGAACCCGAAGGTTCGTCGAAAATGGTAACCTTCTCTAACCACAAAGAATCATTTTTTCCTCCTTTGATCAGTGAGAGCAGGGACAACAATTGCTCCCGGTTAACGAAGGTTCGAGGAACTCGTCAAGGGACGACAATCACTCCCGGTCGGCGAAGGTTCGAGGAACCCGTCAAGGTCATGCACCCGAAGGTGACGTCCGGAACCTTAAGGACTCAGTCGCTTGTTCATCGTCTTGGCGGCCGGCGGCCGGTGGCCCGTCTCGACACTTTGCAGCCTCGTCGAGAACAGAAGAGATCGGGCAGGGAGGCGGCGGCCGGCGGCGGCTCACCGTGTTCGGCAGGCTGGAGCTGGAGTGGTGTGAGAGAAAAATACTATTACCTGACTGGTGGCTGGAGGCTGGAGCTGGAGTGATGTGAGAGAGAAATACTGCAGGGTTAGAGGGCTCACAGACCAGCCGAACACGGTGGGCGGCGGGCGGCTGTTATTGGCAGGCACCGCACGGCGGGCGGTATGTGCAGTACAATGTTAGGACGAGACCCACCCACAGATCAAATCCCGGCGGTGAAGGGGGGCGATCCAGCGGCCAGGCCCATCAATGGCGGCGTCCGGCACCAGCAGCTGGATTTATCATCATCAATGGCGCCATGGCTGTTGCCCACGCACGCACTAGTCCCCTGCAGCAGCAGCCACTGTTCCTGCCACTTGCAACCGCAGGAGCCACCACTGCCGTGCTGTTCCAGCCTCGCCAATGGAGTTATCTAGCACTAGCAGGAGTACTTTGCTGTCACTTGACACCATGATTAGATTAGCACGCTTTAATATTATTACTGCATGTGACGGCGATGGTATGGTTTTTATGGTATGCTGGCGGTGGGTCCCCCCTTCCATTTCCATTTGCCATTTGGGGAGTAGAGTAGAAAACGCCCACCATTCTCTTCAAAAAAAGAAAACGCCCACCAGCCAAGAGCTCCCTGCTGCTCCTGCTCATCATCGCCTCGCATCGAGTAGCGAGCGGCGCCCGTGCCAATCCCCTCGCCGCCGTGGCGCCCAACTAGCTCGCTGCCTTGGCTTTTCTCCCCTTTCCCTCTCGGTGTCAGTGCGGGCGCCCATTTGGCCATTTATACGCGCCTCCCCTCCCCCGTCCAGTCTCCTCCTCTCCCTCTCCTTCTCTCTCTCTCTACCTCTGCTGCTGCAGCTGCAGTGGGTTGTCATCCTCCTCCGGCCCCTATCGGATTCCTGAAACGTGAGAGGTGGGTCTCCTCGCTCCTGCGCTGTTCATCCCATTGGATATTTCATATTTGGGTCCTTCCGGTTTGGTGCCGTCTTGGTCTTGCCCCCACACTCGAGATTCTTGCAATCTCTGCTGCTGCTGCTGCTCATGCATGGCCTCTCCTTCCTCGTAACTTCTTCGTCTTGTCTCCTCCCGCCTGGGAATCCTGCTCGCCTCTGGTCTGTGGCGGAACCTGGATGCTGGGGGTACCACCAATCTTGCATTTTCCCTAACTGATTTGGTTTTGAGTTCTATCGTGATTTTTTCCATCTTTGCTTTCTGAAAATATACCATCTTTAATTTCCCTGCCTTCTCGATGCCTTGCTTAGTTGCATCCAAAATTTCAAAATTTTACAAAATTTCTCATCGCATCGAATTTTTCAACGTATACCTGAAGTATTAAATCTACACGAAATAAAAAACTAATTGTATAATTTACTTGTAAATCACGAAACAAATCTAATAAACCTAATTAATCTATAACGGGATAATAATTATCAAATACAAACAAAAATTTTAGAGTGTTTTGCATCTAAACACGGCGGGTTCTTGGAAAGGCTAGTCTCCTCGGTTCTTGAGCTGCTTCATTTCCCCTGCCATTCCTTTAACGTCGTCTTCTTTTTTCTTTTTTTTTTGGGCCCGCTCAAGACTCTTCCTCCTCAGTTCTTTACTGACCACCTGCCCTTCGATTTATTCCTCAGTCAATTTCATTTCACCTCTCTTCCTGCATCCTGATCTGTTGCTTAATCAGCCCACTTGTTTTTCTCTGCTCATGATTGCAGTTGGTGGGTCGGGTAGGTGCTTAACTACATCCATCCGGAGAACATCGGACGGAGCGCGCCCAACCAAGCTATCTCCGGCCTCTGACTTTCTCGGGCGGAGGAGGCGCAGCAGCGCGGGCACGATGATGAGCTTCAGGAGCCACGAGGGGTTCGGGCAGGTCCCCGCCGGCGCCACCTCCAACGGAGCCGCGGTGCCGTGGTGGGCGCCGGCGCCTCAGCTGCTGCTGTACGGCGACGCGCTGGGCCAGGGGAAGGTGCCGCCGGAGCAGGCGCCGTGCCGGGAGGCACGGTTCCAGGTCGTGCCGGGAGCGCAGGCGCCGCTGGGTCCTCCGGTGCAGCCGCCAGCGAAGGCTGCTGCCGAGAGGGGCCTCCCTGAAGTCCTCAAGTTCTCCGTGGCGCAAGGTGAGGATGCTTCTGTGCTTGTGCGCGTTTGTCGGTAGGAGGATGAGCCAAGAACATGGCTGGGACTAGTTTAATCTGCAGGAAAAGATTTGGGAGGGATACGACGCATGTGTAGGATCCAGATGGCAATAATCTGGGTTCGCGTACAAATCTGGCAGGATTTGTTTGTATTCCTTATTTCAGAGTTAGGGTTAGTGTAATCTGCAATAGGTTTAGCACTAAGTGTTTGTAGAATTAGTTATCCTTTTAATAATGCCTTTTCAGATGCCATGCACCATGTGTACCCTGGAGCTCCTTCCCACTGGTACACAAATCAATGAAGCATAGTAAGGGTGACATAGTGTTTAATGTTTTCTAAAGATGACTTTCAGTTGACTGGAAGCAGGGTTTTTTAAGAGGTCTGGCAAAATTTCTTATCTACACCTGTATGCCATCTTTATGACACTTGGCCACTGCCTAAAAAAGCTAGGACAAGAGGGAAGCAAATAGAAAGTTTCCATGATTTCATCTATTATGGTACTTGGTACACATGTACTTCCTGTTTGTTTCTAAATTTGACCTGTCCCCTGGATAGCATTTGCTGGGATTCGAAAAGTCGCTCTTCTCCATTGGTCATGATATAGCACATTTAGAATTTCTGCACGGACAATAGTATGTAATGTCTTCGCTTTTCAAAAAAAAAAAGTATACAATGGCTTCAATCCAATGAAGTACTAATATAGCTACTGTAAGTTTGTTGGTACCTTCTTCATACCCATCTGGAGTAGGTAGTTTCTGTTATTTGACAGGCACCTGATATAAGATCTAGTAAATATTTTCTCTCATTCAGAGCTGGCGTGACCCCAGAAACAACCATACAACAACAAAGCCATTTAGTCCCAAGCAAGTTGGGGTAGGCTTACCACACAGATCCACTAGAACGGGACACATGTTTTAAAATTTTTGATCTTTTTTTTGTTTATACCATTTGGGCTCAAATGGCTGTTCATCTACCTTTATCCTTGGAGCTCAGGCAGCTTGTAGTCCAAAGAATTCCATACCACGATGTACCTGGGATAGTACTCATTGAGTTGAAACCCAACATGAGTCACCAACAAAAGGGTAGAGGATAGAGAAAAAGGAAATAAACATTTATAATGCATGAAACAAGGATTATACCACAAAAAGGGTACTGGCAGTTGCTGCATGAACTTGATCATTTTTAGACTTGCACATCTAGTGTTTCCAATCAGTAAGATGAAGCAAGAACATGGCAGGGAATAAAATATTTTCTTTGTCATGTGTACTGTCATTTTTACCGTGTTATCCAAAGTTTGAGTTGTTCGTGATTAGCTTCTTGGCTCAAGTCACTTGAATCAAGGACCTTTCTTGAGTGCTTCTATGTTTTGTGCCATTTGGTTTCAGGTAAAGGGGAGAAAGGTTCTGAGCACTCTGCCAGTGTTGCTTTGCCATCCCCATTTGCGATCTACAATGGTCGTTTTGAGCTGGGCCTTGGTCAATCTACGGTACAGCTGTCCATTTACTTTATTTATGCATATGCATGGAGGCAAACTTTTTTTGTGATTAAAATTGTAGTGCATTTTGCCTGACTTCACAATTTAAATGCATCTTCATTCTCTGCTGCTGACTGCTGACTGATTTTTGTGGTGTTAGGTTTCTGTTAATAGTCCTTATGTTGACCAACACTGTGGCCTGCTTTCTTCCTATCCAGTGGGAGCAATGGTACGTTATATTGGTTTCGGGCCAGTCGTGTATGAAATTTCTCTGATTGAATCTGCCGTTGTGGTAACATATCACAAAACCAAGACATATTTGTGAAAAGTAAAAAACATTTTAGTGGTCAACTAAATTCTACATTTCCAGCAACTTATGTATGGTTCTTTTTAGTTTCTTTTTTAAAGTTCCTCGAACTGTTTTTTAATTTTGATGACCCTGGAATTCATCTTTGCCTCAACATGTGGAACAAAGCAGATTGGCTCATATAATATTTTACCATGAAAAAATTAAAAGAAAGTCAAAGTAATCCATGGAATAAATATACCGGCGATCAATTAACAGGTGTATTAGGTATAGTATGGTGGTATTTTCTTTTATAAATGTTGGGCTGAAGCTTTATCTTTCTTTAGAATTGGCATTCTAGTGAGAATGCAGAAAGGAAATATCTTTATTTGACACTGCTGTTTGTCAAGTAGGAAATCTATAGAACATTTATTTAGTCTGCTCTTATCCTCCACCATTTATATTTCTGGATACAGCCTGGAGGGTGCATGCGCATACCACTTAATATGCCAACAGAAGCACCAATATATGTGAATGCTAAGCAATATGAAGGCATTCTTCGTCGACGCCGTGCCCGTGCCAAAGCAGAGAGGGAAAATAGGCTGGTGAAAGCCAGGAAGGTATTTTGTACATCTCAGACTATTAATTAAACTTCTTAATTGTCCCCTTTGGATGTTTCTATTTCACCATGCCATGCAAAACATCTTCTGTTGTCTTGTGCCATTGATGCCAGTGCATTTGATGATACAGCCATATCTGCATGAGTCACACTGTCCACATCTCAAACCATTAATTTAACTCCTTAACTGCCAGCTTTGGCTGATCAATACTATATCACCATGCCATGCAACATATCTCTTGTTTCCTTCTAGCATTCATGTCAAATATGTTTGATGATGCAGCCATATCTCCATGAGTCTCGCCATCTGCATGCACTGCGTCGCGCAAGAGGCTCTGGTGGGCGTTTCCTGAACACAAAGAAAGAGTCCAACACGAAGGATGCTGGTGGAGACGGCAAGGCAATGTTCAGCAACCCGCTTATGCGCCAGGTGGCATCTCCAAGTTCAGAGATCCAGCAGTCAGACCTGGGCAACCCGAGCAGCGTCTCCAGTCTGTCGGGATCAGAGGTGTCAAGCATATATGATCATGAAGATGTGGATCACTTCCACAGCTTTGATCACATCCGCACTCCTTTTTTCACCCCGCTCCCGAGCATCATGGGCAGTGAGCATGGGGTCGGTAACCCCTTCAAGTGGCCAATAGCCTCTGAAGGCTGTTGTGACCTCCTCAGAGCATGACTAGAGGGGTTACCGGACAGCCGAATGCTAGGAACTGGCGACAACCAGCAGATGCTGCTGGATGTTACCAGCTCCGGGCCAGGGATTGTCCCTCCCATCGTTTGGCTGTCGGTAGGCAATTCATTCTTGGCTGAAGGCATTGTGGTTGTCTCTGCTCATCGCCTAATTCTCCTAGAATTTCTATTTCTGGGATCTTGTGATGAGTGGAACACCCGTGCCCCCAAAAATGCTGGTAGTACTAAGCTTCCAGCATCAAACTCGTTCTGCACTAGCAGGTTTCAGTGTTGTTTTCTGAATAAAGCCTGAAACTTTGGACTCGTCTGAAGTTTCAGAGGTACTGGAAGTGGATTATGTTTGGAATCTGATTGTGTGTCAAGACTTGGCTTTGTTAGTGATGAATTGTGATGTGCTTGAAGCTTGTGTGGACATGGTTTGTAATATGTGGTTTGTTGAAAGTTTGAACTCGGTAATGTAATGATGTATTTGACTACTGAGACTTTGGGCTTGGTTTGTACTTTGTGCTGCCTGTCTCCATGCTATGGCTTCGGAGGTATTTTGGTTTGCAAGAAGGAATTTTTGCTTGAAGCTTGCATATGCTTGGATAGCCTATCTGCAAAAAGGCATCGCGTATGTTAGTCTGATGAAATCATACTGAGCCCCAGCATCTATTTGTGGCTGATCTGTGCACATTAAATTTTATTTAATCCAAACTTTTGAACCAAATTGACTGGAAACACAACTAAAACTGAACAGTTTTTGCTTGAAATACGTTGGAAGCCTGGCCATTTCAGGCTTTATACGCACAAAAAAGGTGAAAAATAGGGACTAATGCGTGAAAACTTTTGTCAAAAATAGGGACTGATAGTAATTTGGATTAATCGCGATCCATACCAGGGATTTAAGTGTAAATTAATCGCAATCCAAACACGGATTTAAGTGTAAACAACTAGGGACTATTTTGAAAATTGATACATTACGATCCAAACTAGGGTCCATTTTACAAAATTGACCGCCGCCAGATCCTCCGGCCGGCCTCCGACTCGGTCCGCCGCGCCGCCTCGTCGTCACCGTTCCACCCCACCTCCCCGTGAGAGCCGTGCCCGCGCTAGGGCTTCGCGCTCCGCCTCCGCCGCCAATGATGGGGCCAGAGCCTTCCGCGGCGGCCGGAGGCGGTGGATGGAGCACGGCGGGCCGCGCACTGGTCAGGCGGTGGATGGAGCACGGCGGGCCGCTGCCGATACGGAGAGGGGACGGGCGCTCCTCACCTTCCCGCCGTTGCTATTTTGCTCCTGAGCGGACGGCGTAAGCATCCCGCTTCACTGGTGCCTGAACTGATGGCCTTGGAATGGGGATCGGATTTGCTGAGCGCTGGGGTTAGTGGACGTGGAGGACAGGAGGAGGCTAGTGGCCGCGCGGTTCAACCGGCATCCTTGGTACTGAGCAGTTCACTTGTGATTATCTGTTTCATATTGTGAATCATTTCACATTGTGCTGCTAGCAGGCTGTCCGCCATGGAATGCCTGGATGATCACGGAGGGAGATTGGCGCCGCCAATCGACGATCTTGCCACGATTAACTGCAGGAACTTCGCAAGGTTAGCGGGGAACTGAGAGTTTTTACCACATTTGCATTTTTTTGGCATCATTTTTGCTTTTGTGGTATAGGTTTCTTTGTAACGCTCGAGAACTGAAAAAGACGACATCGAGTCTCGGCCTTGTAGGAATACAACCTGACAGAACAGGACCGGAGTAATTTTCCCAGTTGTCAACAAAGAGGCCAAATGTTTTGCTTTTAATGAACAACAGTGCTGTGTTGTGACAGCCAACACAGTTTGAGTTGAGAAAACCGCACGAGAAGGAGAACGATACTATGGCAGGAATGCGGAATTCTGCAAAGAAAAACACAATATCTACCTTTTTTCATAGGAAAACAGGCAATTTAGAAGCCATACCGTGTCTTGGTAAAATAGCCAGCCTGAGGAACATTGTGGTTGTGGTAGTGGTCGCAAACAAGCAAAGATGTCTTGTCAGTGGTCACTTAGAGGAGGAATATTGGAATGGTTTAGAGTAAATCAGCGACAAATCACCTAAATTCAGGTGCATCCTTAAGTGTGGTTGTAGAAGTTACAAGTGAGGCAGAGGAGAAAGTATTTCCTAGAGTTTTTGTAACTGACCAGAATCCAGTTACCATGACCAACTTTATTTGGAACTTTCTCTAATAGAAAAAAAGATTCACTTTAGGTTGATAAAACCATAAAAATAATATATATTCATGCCTTTTGAATGACAAAAATGGACTTCAAATTAAGTGAAAGTAGATAATTGGTTACCATAGGCTTCGTACAAGTTACAAATAAGTCAAGAATTTGTTGCTTCACTGAACCTCAAACACAGATGTCCAGATAAGTATTGAGTCATGTTGCATGGTCATCCAAGTTTGAATAATAGACTCGAATTTGCTTACCTTGGCGTGTAATTAATGATTGGACAATCCAGCTCACAATGTGATTGTATGACATCTTGTTCATACAGCCAGCATATCTGGAGTTTCTGGACCTTTGTTGAATTAATTAAGTATGGAGCATGCAAATACTAGTTTACAAATTTGCATGAATGGTAACATTGAGTTCCATTGTTATATTACCTGCAGCAATGAAATGTACCCACATTCACATAGCACCAATGGACCTAAATCTAAAGTCAACTGTGAGTGATGCCAGTAGACGGTATCTAAAACTCAATGATAGCACAGCAACTATTCAATAGAGCATGTATGTTACGGCAATCCAAAAGTTTACTTAAGAATATTAGAAAAGTCAACTGGTAACACTATACAGTCAGTATGTACCATCTTTCTGGCTCGTTAAAATTGGGAACTCTTGTTTCGAGGTTTTGAAATTAATCCAACTGCCATATGAAATACTTAATTCAACGTATCCAATTCAGTTCGGTTTCATATTGTTTGATATAATAAATGGACAGCTAACACTATGGTGTGATTTTAGCAGTGTAGATTGAAGATGCCATTGTTATTCTTGTTTTAATATTTTCCATTTGTCGTATGCTATCTTCTATCTCTAGCATTTAATCAGTCACACAGAAGTTTCTATTGCCAGTGCCATTCTAACCGTCGCATTAATAAAGCCTTCAAAAAAAAACCGTCGCATTAATATACTATTGATATTTTTGACTTTTTGTGTTCTACCTGTCTACTGAAGATATGGTAGTGTTCTTGAGCATTAACGAGCGGATCTGCAATATGTTTTTGCGGATCTTATTTGAGAAGGTGAACGCTACCATTCCTAGGCTATTGCTGGCTATATATACGCATCACACTAGTGTCCTCTCTGTCTCAACCCACCCATAATCTCTCTGTTGCTTCTTTACCAGTAGCGGTATTTTCTTTCTTAACCTCCTCTTGCATGTTTTGGATATCTTCTGTTACGTTTTTTGTGGTTATCATTACAAATATCATGCATAGCATGGCAGTATTTTACATTATTCGTTACTAATATCATGCAGTATCCTGAATTTTTAATACATCTCTTTTTTCATACCGCTTGTCTGACCATGTAATATATGATGTTTCTTATTTTGCATTCTCGTGATAATGCAACTCAGATGGTGAACTTCATGGGCCTGATTTGAAGCTGTTACTCTATTGTTGTCCCAAGGTGAGAATCCTCTAGTCTCTATCTTTAATACATATTTATACTTTATTCATAGACCATGAGTAGGTGGGTACAGTTAGGTAGCTGGAATTAGGAGTGAAACGAGAAGATTAATTTGTCGATTTTTGTCTGACCCAATAGTAGAAAAGGGAAAAATCTGCATGGGATGTGTTTCCTAAACGATGATTAGTGTGCGGTATGTCGTGTATTCATCTATGGAATTTTATAGGATATGGGTCAAGTGCGAGTGAGCAATGTCTACTCTATTTGTATTCAGTAGCCAATAAATTTAAAAGTTGGATATTCTATAGGACGTTAAGCATCTGTGGAAATTTAGTATGCTTAACTATGGATTTTGATCATTGACTCATTGTAATGTGAACTTGGTGAATGTTTACTTGTTGGTGTTAATTATCATCATTCTAGCACATTATAAAACTGTCACTTTCATTTGCAAAATTCTATCCTTTCTATATGCATGTACGATCCATTATCCACTCTGTGGCGTCTTCGAATCTGACCTATATGGCTATATCCACTCTGAGTCCATGTCCCAAGTGACCTGCAGTTACATTTGTGGTAGGAATTGATGTATTTAACTGTTTGCCGAGAATTTCCTGCACTTCAAATAGGCCCTGATCTGATAAATAGATCTTATTTCAGAATTGAATTCAATCAATCTGTTGTGGAATTTCCTAATGATGATGCTTTTGTAACCAAGAAAACAAAAGGAGAAAAATCCATGACCTTCATTGAAGTGTCCTTGCTGTGTTTCATGAAAAGATTTGACTGGCTAGACTGCACAGGACAATACTACTGATGGTCATCTACCTACTAAATAATGAATTTCTTTTAATTGTCTCGGTATATTTTCTAGGAAACTTAAGTAGAGGTTTGGTGGAAACAATCTCTACGAAAACCACCAAATAGATTCATATAATAGAACTGACCAGAATTTTTGGAAAACTTTCTTTCTCGTGGTGGCTATTCGGATTTTTTTTTGTTATGCATGGATGGATCCTTGGTCTGTATCTACTTAGATATTTCATTGATGTCTTAGTTCGCCTCTTTTTTCAGTAAGGACCCTTGATGGGATTTATGGATACTGAACAGTAGCTGCTCTGGCATTTTGAACCAGGGAACACGGCAAAGGCATCTGAGTGCTCTGCTCCTGCAATACCAAACATGTCTGTGGAGAATAATGGTTCGTCTGAGATGGGCGCTGGTCAGCCAATGGTAAGTTATTCTGTCAACCTTGTTTCTTGAAAAGGATAAAGTCAACTACATGTGGACTACAGGCATAATGCCATTCCTTTCTGAATGTCCATTTTTTAATGAGTTAATGGTTCATGGTTCTAACGAGTAACAACTATCCTAATGCTGATAAGCAATATGGCCTATTTTCTCACCGAATGAGATGATTATAAGTTCCTTTTAGTGAACATTTAATTTAAGTCAATTATGAATTATGATGTGATTACCTTTAATGAGTAGATGTTATTTGACTTGATTCTTGACTTGTGTGCAGCAGTAGCATGTAAAATACATTGAAAGTAAGGTCACTGAATTTTTCTTAAATTTAATTTATGTGAACTTCTTTCAATATTAGATGTTTGCAAACAATTTCGTGATAGACGGATGTATATATGTAAGCTTACTTTAGAACAAACTTGGATTTTAAATTGCAGACATCTCGTAATGATTCTTCCAAATTATTTCAAAACTTGGAAACTTCATTCAGTGTTGATACATGTCTCATGGCATTTAACTATTTTATCTCATGTCTCATGGCATTTAACTTTTTCTTTTAGCAGTGGCATGACTTGCCAATAACATAAGATAAAGGGATGACCTCCAGTAATATCCTGCCATGAGTACTTTCAAAAATTGATATTATGAGAGCAGAGTAGGAATATTAGTTGGAGATTTTTTCTGTCAAAGTGATGTATTTCTTGCTAATAATCCTTTGACGTTTGTTAGTTTTCTCTTTTTAACATGTAGGCTGTTGACCAGAAGCTGCTCCCACCTATTACACCAGGTAGTGCACCAAGTTTTGTGAGGGAAAAGCAGTATGATGCTATCATTCGGCTGCGTGAACGTCGCCGTCGTGTCGAAGAAGCAAGGAAGAGAAGGGCACTCAAAGTTAAGGTACGTCCCACTTTACTCTGAATAGGGTCCTGATTTGCCCATAGTGAAGTATCAGTTTTATCCCCATCTTTATTGTCTTTC
Organism: Panicum virgatum; assembly: GCF_016808335.1. Classification (NCBI taxonomy): domain Eukaryota; kingdom Viridiplantae; phylum Streptophyta; class Magnoliopsida; order Poales; family Poaceae; genus Panicum; species Panicum virgatum. Next base: position 62,411,262 of record NC_053138.1, on the reverse strand, counting down.
TATTGTTTCTGTAACTTTAATCTGTTGACGCAGAAGCACATTCCAAGATGTCCTAAAGGGCACTTTGTCAAGACCAAGGGCTACCAGAAAGGTACCAATGGAGGCATCATGGTGCCATTCCGCGCCACCCTAAGAGACTGTTGCCTGTCCTTCATTGTAGCTAATGGCTACAAGGAAGTGACCACTGTTGGCAAAGAGTTGCAAAGCAGCATCCCTGCAATAGGCTTCAATTTGCCCTTCAATGCAACCAATGTAGGTGATGCAAATGGTGGTGAGGTCTCCTATGACTGTGAGGCGCCAAGCAACACCCCAGGAATGGGCCTTTGTCGGCCCTTCACCGAAACCAGTGAATACCATGAGAACATCGCTGAGGCCACCTCTGGTAGCACAGTGCCAATCAGCAACCCCTCAGGAGACTTCTATTGGCCCGTTGTGGCGACCAACGAGGAGGAGGAAAATGTTGGTGCCGCCGCCTACGACAGCATCCTGAACCTGGAATCGCCCGATCCCACCACGCTCCTCAGGATCATGATGGGGAACGGGTACAACACCGACCAAGTCTCGGAGCAGTTCCAGAATGTGGTGCGCCTCCAGGCTCCCGAATTCGCCACCCTCCTGACCGTCATGAACAATGCTGGCTATGATGAGGCCGCGAACGACGGCCACTATGACGTGCACAAAGTAATGACGAAGTTAGAAGGGTGGTAACCAGCGGCAGTAGGTCGCGCTTCAGCCTGCACTGCCATCGTTTTGCAGCCTTATGTGTAGGCTTGCCTAGTTCCCTGGTTGATGTCTATCTATCTGTTTTCTTTTGCTTGTGTCCTGACTCCAGTTTCTCAGATTGCCTGGTGTCAGCTCTGAAGGTTCCTGAACCTGTTTGGTTAATAAGGCTATGTACTGAGCCTAGCTCCAAGTTTGTGTTCTCTTGGGAGCTTGGATTGGAGTGTCTTTTGCTTCTTATGTGCATTGTTACCTTGTTATCTAGTTCCTTCTAGTTTAGTCATCGTAGTAAAGGAAGTATACCGTACTGGAGTATGCTTAAACTGAACGGGTGTATGGACGAGGTTTATGCATGGTATAAAATCTTGGATATTATTAATTTGTGGACATGCGGATTTGCTGGTTCTGTTATGCGTGAAAAGTTCTACGTGTATGAAAGTGCCAGTGTGCCCAGTAACTTGCCGAATTCTGAAGTTTCTTTTTTCGAAAAGAAATTCTGAAGTTTCTGTTGCAGGGACATTGAGCATCGCATCACTGACCTGCATCTTCTTGTGAGATTGCCCAATCCATTCAGATGCTGCCGCTGAGACTCTGGCGTGAGAACTCACCCAAATTGAAATGGATTGTAGCTGAATTTGAATTTGAATGGATTCTGACCGAGCTTTAAAGTGTAAACACATCGATCCATTCGTACGGGGGAAATAGGAACCGCATCACCGCACACGCCATCCCGACAGGTGGGTCCCGCGCGTCAGTGACACACTAGCTGGAGAAAACTAACTCCTCCAAGTCCCCCACCCAGTCGACGCGTCGTCTCCTTCCTCCTCCGCCTCGCCGCAAAAACCCTAGCCACCGCTCCCTCCGCCTCCACTGTTCTCTCTCCGAAGGCTAGGGGGATTTGGTGCCGCGCCGCGGGCTCGAGGCGATGGCGGGCGGCGGGAGGAAGGAGAAGGGGGAGGCGCTGGGCCGCGCGCTGATCCGGCAGCGGAACAAGGCGGCGGCGGCCGCCAAGGAGCGCGGCGAGGCGCTCGCCTTCGCGCGCCGCCGCGCCATGCCGCTCGAGTCCGTCATCGACGTCAGCGACATCGACGCCGTGCTGCAGCGGGCCGCGGAGGCCGACCAGCTCGCCGAGGCCGCGTCCGTCTCCTCCGACTCCGACCTCGTCATCGACCTGTGAGTGCCCGCCCCGTCTCCTCCGCGTCCGAGGGGGGAAATGAAACCCGCATTTCGTTCCGTTGGTGTTGCGAGATTCGCGTCCCCGCCTGCTGTGGGTTCTGATGGATCGGGTTGGTTGGGCGCAGGGACGCGGCGGGGGAGACGGACGAGGAGAGGCGGCGGCTGCGGAAGGAGCAGGAGGCCCTGCACGCCAGCAGCCTCAGGGTTCCCCGGCGGTGAGAACTTTCGATTATTGATGCTGTTGCTGTTACATGTGTTTGGTTTTAGGATTGTTCCCTTTCTGATTGTGTCTCGTTTGTGCGTGATTGCAGTCCACCCTGGCATAATCAGATGACCGTAGAGGAGCTTGATGCGAATGAGAGGCGGGCGTTCCTGGTGTGGCGCAGGAATCTTGCGAGGTTGGTTCTGAGTTGTACTATTACTCTATTACTCTACTCTGTCGATTATGCTTAGACCTGTTTAGTGGGATGGAAAGATTTTTTCTTGTAAGGTTGCATATTCAGGGACTGCACTATGACTACAGATTTTTTTCCCTTATCGACAAGTGCTCAAAGATAAGGGAGCCTATGAACTTTATGATGCACCTTCACTTGTTATTGCTTAAACTACTAGATTAGTTTTTTTGACCATTTCTGCTACACATGTAGTTCATGATAACCTAAATATGCGGCTTAAAGGCAGACAGTTTGTTAATTGTAGAAATTTACCTTGAGTTATTAATGCGGCTTTGGGCATCATTTATCCAATTAAATGCTTTGAGTAGGTAGTTGATGAGAGCAATCTTCTCTGCAGATTGGAAGAGAATGACAAGCTTGTCCTGACACCCTTTGAGAAGAATATTGACATCTGGAGACAGCTCTGGAGAGTGCTTGAACGCAGTGATTTGGTGAGTTACCCTCCTTAATGGCCAGGTGTGGTTGATCGCTTTTACTAATCTTTATTTCTCTCTGAGTGCTCGTACTGGACCATTTGTTAAACTACTCAAGGAAAGTAACACATAGATGTAGGTGCCCCTTGCAAACTGTAGTCTGTATGTTGACGCTGATTTTTGTTCTGCTTTGTTATTTTATATGATTTACTTGGATTGCCCTGCTGTGCTTACCTCCATCATGTTCACGCTATTTCGATTGAAGAGTAATGCTCTCTGATGTGTTTTTCTCTATGCAAATTACTGACAGTTTTCTTTTCTGCCATGAAGCTGGTTATGGTGGTTGATGCTCGAGATCCCTTATTCTACCGTTGCCCTGACCTTGAGGTATTGCTTAACGTGGTTTTCGTTTAAATTTTTAGCTACCGATGGAATAGCTTGTAAGCCAATCAAAATGGTGGTAGGTTATCCCTGCTTGAAGTCTGTTCAATTTTGCACATTGCGCGCAATTGCACAGTATTAGTAATATTTCTCCAAAAGTCCCGTCCATGGGTTTTTCATAGTTTTCTGTCATCATCAGTATTGTTAGCCATGTTTTGGCAATGGCTACCCAACTGGATGGCTATGATTTTCCCTGTATTTCTGACGGAAGTAAGCCATTTTTTCCCCTTCTTTTTGGTCATGAGAAAAATAAGTGAAATTAACCCTTCGCAGCAAATGAGTAGGCAGTAGCTGTCTTGAGTCTTGACGCTTTTTTCCCTGTTCTACATTAGAACAATACTTGCGATGACTTCTGTTCTCTACTAGAAATGTAAATTGTGTATTTCTGGAACATTGTTGTGCTTTCTTGAAAGAAACTCACACTGTGTCAATGTTTCACACCTTATGTTTTTCGTTGGTGGTTGTGTTACCTCACTTTTGACATGTAACATGGCTTTCTCTGTACTAGGCATACGCAAAGGAAATTGATGAGCACAAGAGAACAATGCTTCTCGTTAACAAGGCTGATCTATTGCCGTTAAATATCAGGTTCGTATCTTCTCCACGTGATTCGATTGTATGCTACCTTTATTGCCTTAGAACTGACATCATTTGCACTATTGTTCAATGCAGGAAGAGATGGGCTGAATATTTTAAGGCACATGATATTCTCTTTGTTTTCTGGTCAGCTAAAGCCGCTACTGCCACACTTGAAGGCAAAAAGTTAAGTGGATATTCTGAAGAAGAATCTGCTTCACTTGATTTGGATACCAAGATATATGGCAGGGATGAACTCTTGATGAGGCTACAAACTGAAGCAGAATCTATTGTAGCACAAAGGAGGACCTCAACTGCTGAAGAGGATCATGATGTCAGTTCTTCAGATTCTGCTTCGTCAGTGGCTAAGCATGTAGTTGTTGGGTTTGTTGGTTATCCAAATGTTGGAAAGAGTTCCACTATAAATGCTTTGGTTGGTGAGAAGAGGACTGGTGTTACTCACACACCTGGCAAGACTAAACATTTCCAGACACTGATAATCTCTGAAGAGCTCACTCTGTGTGATTGCCCTGGTCTGGTCTTCCCTTCTTTCTCAAGCTCAAGGCATGAGATGGTGGCATGTGGTGTCTTGCCGATTGACAGGATGACAAAGCACCGGGAAGCTATTCAGGTGGTGGCAGATCGTGTCCCGAGAGATATCCTTGAGCAGATTTACAAAATCACCTTGCCGAAGCCGAAGCCTTATGAATCGCAGTCTCGGCCACCAACTGCTGCTGAGCTGTTGCGGGCCTACTGTGCATCAAGGGGGCATGTCAGTCATGCTGGGCTGCCTGATGAGACCAGAGCTGCTAGACAGATACTGAAAGATTACATTGATGGTAAAATCCCGCACTTTGAACTCCCTCCTGGTGTAACAGATGTCGATAAAGAACGTGAAGTAATCGCCAGATCAGAAGGTCCAACTACTTCATCAGCAGCTAATGAATCAGATGCTGATGATTTGGATGAGGAGGATGAGGACACGGTTAACCCAGCAGAACCAGACATGAAAGATGTCCTGGATGACCTGGAATCTTTCGACTTGGCAAATGAAGGATCCAAGACCGCCGCAAAGAAGAAGAAAGAGGTGTCCCACAAGCACCACAAGAAGCCCCAGCGGAAAAAGGATCGGTCCTGGAGGGTCGGCAATGATGGTGGCGATGGGACAGCAGTTGTAAGGGTGTTCCAGAAGCCTGCTGTTAACTTGTCCGCTGTCGGTGCAAGTGGCAGGGTCTAGTACCTCAACCTTCTTCTTTGCACAATGACACATGAGGGGCACTGAGCCTCCTGCCGATGTTCTCACGGTGGAAGGGACAAGCAGAATGTTGTGGTTTTGCATGACAGCTTGCAAAACCTTACACCACGCTGCTAGTCGTTACCAGAAAAAACTCGTGTTGTCCTTTGCGTTTGCGGCCTTCCATATGCTGTGAGTTGTAGCGCCATAGATACATACGGTTGCGTGTATTGTTTGGTTTTCCATGCCCCCCATAGCTATACATACTATTGAGATGGTTGGTACTTGCTATGGTTGGACTCGGTTCCAAACCCTTATCTTTGATGTATTGATCGACATTCTTCGTAATATAAATGTCAGAAAAAAAAAACAACTGGAGAGCATGCAACTGCTAGAAGCTCTATATCCAACAATCAGTGTGTAAGAATGTGCAACTCTGCTGTGCTTATAATATTTACGTCACAGGCCAAACCGTAACGGATCGTGACTCGCGTACCGTATGTTTCGTAGATCAGTAGGACTGTTACGTGCTTTCTAATACTCGGATAGATATTGGCCCAGCGAAAGCGATTGGCGCGATCACGGGATGATGGCGAAGAAGACGAGGTTGTCGCCGGCGCCGCCGTGCCGCCAAGATCTCCCCGACGGGATCATCGAGGACATCTTCGCGCGCATGCCTGCCAAGTCGGTGCTCCGGTGCCGCAGCCTTTTCCCGACCCTGGGCCGCCGCCTTCTCCTCGGACGCCTTCGTCGACAGGCACCTCGACCTCGCCAACCGCCACCGCCGGGAGGTTCTTCCTAGGCTCTGCCTCCTGCCGGGCTCCGCCGCCGCGTCCACGGTGTACGCGTGGTCGCCGGAGCTCGGGACGAAGGGCGACTTCACGCCGCTCATGCACGTCCCGCGCAACACGCGCAACGGCCACCTCGCCGCCGAAACCCGCCCGTGCCGCGGCGTCATCCTCCTGCGATCCGTCGCCTCCAGGCGCTACTACCTCTGCAACCCGTCCGTCGGGCAGATCGCCGCGCTCCCCGACGGCCGCATGGCGGGCCCCCCGTTCCCGTTCTTCGACTACGCGAGCTACGGCCTCGGCTACGACGCGCGCGCCAGGGCCCACAAGGTGGTGCGCCTCCTGTACCACGACGGCTGGCCCGCCGGCTGCGACGTGGGCGCCGCCGGTGCCGGGCACTGGAGGCCGGCGGCGAGCGGGGCGCTCCCACCGGAACGCGTCCGGATGAACCGGACGGGCGTGTTCGCCCACGGCCACGTGCACTGGATCACCATGGAATACGGCCGCGAAGGCGGCCAGGCCATCGTCTCCTTCTCCGTGGCGGCGGAGGAGTTCGGGTACGTCAGGCTGACGGAGCTCGCCGGATGCTTGTGCCTCCTCTCGTCCCCCAATTTTCCAGAGACTCCCAAAAAATACATCAGCATCTGGCTACTGACCGGCTATGCCGCCGGATCGTGGGAGAAGCACTGGCACATCGACCTGACCAAGCTGCCGCCGGCGCCGGAGGTGGGCGACGACTTCATGTTCAAGGGCGTCGAGCCGCTAGCCCTCGTCGACGGCGGCCGGAGAGTCCTGTTCATGTCCGACGAGTACCAGGTGGCAACGTACTCCCTCGCCACCGGGACCCTCGAGGAGGTCGTGCCAGTCTTGTACGCCCACGAGGTTCGAGGAGCGGCGCCTCTCCTGCTCCTCGCGCCGTACGAAGAGAGCCTCGTGCCCGTCGGGCCGCCGTTCGAGGACGCCCTCGCCTCGCCGCCGGCCGCGCGCGCTCTGTCCGAGGTGCTGCTCCGGCTGCCGGCGCGCGAGCTCAGGCGCCTCAAGATCGTGTGCCGGAGCTGGCGCGCCATGATCGAGAGCGATCGCTTCGTGGCCGCGCACGCCAGGGCGGCGGCGGCGGCGACAAGGACCAGTCCCGCCTCCGTCATATTAGTCGTGCTCCGGCAGTGGCCTCGCCGGAGCCGGCTGCCAAGCGCTGCCGCCGTCCATGAGCAGGGTGGTGTGCCGCAAGCCATGCCACGGCCTCATCCTCGTGGTGAGCCACCCCTTCAGCTGCACGACGGCGCCGGCGTACCACACCTTGTGCGACCCGGCGACGCGAGAGATGAGGAGCCTCCACTTGCCCGGCCAATACTACGGAAGCCCCGGCCTAGGGTACGACCCGTGGAGGGAATAGCACGTCGTGGTGTGCCTCCGCTACACGCGGTGGTGCTTCGTCTCCGGCGAGTACGCCATGGAGTGCGCGGTGTGGCCGCTGAGAGATCTGCACCCGAGAACGCTCGCGTCTCCGCCGCCGATCCCTGCGGCGGTCGACGTGCCGCCGGTGCACGTCGGCGGCAAGATGTATTGGCCGGGAATGACGTGGCTGATCGGTAACGCCGCCGCTGTCTTGGCCCTGGACATATCCACCGAGACCTTCGAGGTCGTGCCGGCGCCGCCCGTCCTGCTAGATGCCGACGGCGGCGACAGGATGGTCCTCGCCGAGCTCCACGGGGAGCTGTGCGCCGCGCACACGTCTAGGAGCACGGGAACGGTGACCGTATGGAGCAAGGCGGTGGAGGGGTGGAGGAGAGAGCACGTCATGGAGCTGGGGCAATGGCCGGAGTTCTTGCCGCGGAAGACGGAGTTGGTGGTGCCCATGGCCGTCGATCCCGTAGATGGCCGGATTTTGCTGGACACGGGAAAGGCACTGGGGTACTATGACACGCGGAGCCGGAGTTTGGAGACGGTGTACTCGCTCAAGTCGCAGCAGATTGGTGATGGCGACCACGGTGATGACGTGTTCTTCGTCGCGACCGTGGGCGAGGACAGCTGCTTGTTCCGTCCCTACGATCGGATGGACAGGCTTTGGTAATCGCTGAGTTATGAACTTAATATTGACCGCATAGACGAGGAGGATGCTCTTATTTGTTACTTCCTTCATTTCAAGATGTAAGGGCATCTCGAAAAGTACCTAAAAAATAGAGTTAGTTTTGGAGCCTTGCCAAAAAATTATTTGGAGTAAAGAGCACCGGAGCCATCCTTGGTGTACGCGTCTTCCTGCTTGGCACCTTCCTTTGCTTCCATTTCCATGCATGCAAGCAATGCAAGTTTTGGCCGTCAATCTGTCGAGATAGGCCTAGTGTCCCGCCGGCCAGAGCACGCCGCGCCGACCGGCCACTGGAAGGCGCAGGCTTTCGTAGGTGATTAAACAGCTTGGAAGTCGCGGCCGTCGCCAACAAACATCAAGAGTAAGACGCGTACAATCTATTATCGCCATGGAAATAGAAATGGAAGATAGAAAGAAAGAGAGTCCCTGGCCCAATCCTCTGGTAATCCAGGGCAGATAGCTACCCTAACAAACCAATAATCTCCACTGCTTTCAATCTGAACACGTGTAGCATGTTTACAGGACCCAAGAATATCAAAGTGGTAGGGATTGTAATAGCAGTTATATCTGCTGTACTTGTATTGACGGGTATCACGCTGGCATACTTCTGTTTCATGAAGAAAAAACCATGTAAGTTTCATTAACATGGCAATACAGGTCAATACTTTATGTTGTTATTTGCAAAGATAAAAATGTTCCTCTGGACATAATAATGCATGGATAAATCATTCATTCCTTTATCTGGAGAATATAGTGCCAGACAGAGAACACTGTGAACTCGAGATTGAGGCGGAGGAACGACTTGTGACCCAAGGTCAGCATGAGATGCGCATCTTACTCGCTGTTTTACATCGTGAGGGTACATCAACCTACACTTGGATCGTGAGGGTAATTTGCAATTGGTCTTATCAAAAAAGATTTTGTGACCTACAGGAATGGGTGATCAGACAACTGAACTTGAAGCCTTGGAGCCTATACTTAGAAAGAGAGGAGGCGAGTAATTTAAACATGCTGTTACACAAAAGACGACAAATAAACAACACAAAACAGTAGATCAATCACAGAGGACATGAGAATTTAACGTGGAAAACCCTTCCAAAGCGGAAGGGAAAAACCATGGGCGCCAGCCAGCAAATTTTCACTATATCGAGTGTGCGGTTACATAACGCCGAACGGCGGCTTACAAGAGGTATATATATGGAGTAACCCACCTGTGCCAGGGCGGGAGGGGGGGGGGGGCTCTGCCCCCCGCACCCCCGGCGTCCCCGGGTGCAAGCGTGCATCATAATGGATGACTGAATTTGGATTACAACTCAACACAAGCCAACCTTAAAGCTGATCACACGAAATTTCTCGGAAAAGTATAAAATTGTCCATGGTGGATTCAGCGAGGTTTACAAGGTAAATTAAATTTTTTTTTGTTCATTCCTTAAGAATATCTTTACAGAAAATCTTCACTTGATCTAGCATGTATATATTACCATGCTAACAAGATAAGTTAAACAGGGCATCCTACGAAATGGCAGTGTTGCACTGAAGAGGCTTTTTAGTAGCCATACAATTGAAGAAAAGTTTTTTGAGCAAGAGGTTAAAAGCACGATGATGGTTAAGCACCAAAATAAAGTATGTTGTAGGTTATTATTCAGATACACAAGGACATGCAGTGGCGGATCTAGGGGGGGGTTAGCTCTAACCACCCCCCCAAGAGCAACTAATCACACTTAAAATATTGTAGCAAAAGCCTTAAATCACTATTAAATCTTCATGCAAATTAACAACTCCATTGATTGAGCCCCCCTTGTCCCCCATCCTGCCTCCACTGAGGACATGCAACCACAATATATGGAAACTTTATTATGGCAGAGAAACGAGAAAGACTACTCTGTTTTGAGTATACTAGGTTCATGCCCGTGCGTTGCTATGGGAGCAAAGAATATCCAGCACAAAAAATAGAGTATGAAGGATATATTAAAAATACGCTATTTTGAGCATTGCAATGGGGATCAAATAAACATGTAAGTAGACATCAGGAAATAAACATGTAAGTAAACATGTAAGTAGCATTGCAAAAACTAACACTTCTTCCACCTCCCCGGCGGAGCTGGTCGCCAAGCGCCGCCGCCGTCCACGAGCAGGGTGGTGTGCCGCAAGCCATGCCACTGCCTCGTCCTCGTGGTGAGCCACCCCTTCAGCTGCACGACGGCGCCGGCGTACCACACATCCACACCTTGCGCAACCCGATGACACGCGAGAGACGAGGAGCCTCCACTTGTCCGGCCAAGCCTACGGGAGCCCCGGCCTAGGGTACGACCCGTGGAGGGAGGAGCACGTCGTGGTGTGCCTGCGCCACACGCGGTGGTGCTTCGTCTCCGGCGAGTATTCCATGGAGTGCGCGGTGTGGCCGCTGAGGGATCTGCACCCGAGAATGCTCGCATCTCCGCCGCCGATCCCTGCGGCGGTAGACGTGCCGCCGGTGCACATCGGCGAGAAAGATGTACTGGCCGGGAGAGACGCGCGCGGCTCGGTACCGCCACTGCTATCTTGGCGTTCGATATCTGGACCGAGACCTTCGAGGTCGTGCCGGCAAGATGGAACATTTGTTTCTCAATAATTCCCAAGTCTAATTTTGCCCATACTATTAAGAGATGTGTCTTGGTTCTAGCCAAGCACGGACTGCTGACTGCTGAGATATCGGTCAAGCCCCATTCTTGTGCCTCCTCCATGGCTTCGATCCTCCAAATATTCTGCCTTCTTTCAATCCCCACCCTTGTCAAAGCTCAAACTCCATATAAATTGTGCATATAAATTGAAATGGAAGATAGAAAGGAAGACAATCCCTGCATGCCCGGTCGGCCGGGGCTTTTAATCTATCTTCTATCATCTCTGGTACGACTGCACCAGGGGCGAAGCCAGCATGGGGCAGGGGAGCTCAAGCCCCCTACCCCGGGAACTCCCACTACATGACACAGGCGGTTTGCCGTGTGCTCAAAGCACGGCAAAGGGCGAATTACTCATGGCAAACCTTTTACCGTGTGCTGCACACAGCAAACGATTCACGACAACCAACGGCCGATGGCCAATCAGGCGGGCGTGTTTGCCCACGGCCACGTGCACTGGATCACCATGGGGCACCCCCGCGAAGGTGGCCAAGCCATCGTCTCCTTATCCGCATCGGCGAAGGAGTTCGGGTACGTCGCGCCGCCGCCACTACCAAAAACAGCTAGTATGCCGTGTTCCCTCCATTTGCCATGTGCAACTTTACGAGCACACGACAAACAACTTGCGCGGACATCGACGCCTTCAAGCTGCCGGAGCTCGCCGGAGCTTGTGCCTCATCTCGTCCCCCACTTTTTCGGAGTCCCGCAACAAATACATCAGCATCTGGCTACTGACCACGACCGGCTATGCCGCCGGATCGTGGGAGAAGCACTGGCACATCGACCTGACCAAGCCGGAGGTGGGCGATGACTTCATGTTCAAGGGCGTCGAGCCGCTAGCTCTCTTTGATGGCGGCCGGAGAATCATCTTCATGTCTGACGAGTACTAGGTGGCATCGTACTCACTCGCCGCCGGGACCCTTGAGGAGGTCGTGCCGGTCTTGTACCCCCGAGAGGAGGAGCGCGCCTGCCGCTCCTCGCGCCGTACGAGGAGAGCCTCGTGCCCATCGGGCCGCCGTTAGAGGACGCCCTCGCCTCGCCGCTGGCCGCGTGCGCCCTATCCGGGGCCCTGCGACGGCTGCTGGCACGTGAGCTCGGGAGCGTCAAGCTCGTGTGCCAGAGCTGGCGCGCCATGATCGAGAGTGATCGTTTCGTGGCTGCGCACAACGCGCGCGCCAAGGCGGCGGCGGCCAGTCCTTTGTCCTCCATCATAGTCCACCACCGCTACAGCGGCGCTGGACGTCGTCGTCTCGCTGGACTCGTGCTCCAGTGACCTCCCGGCGGAGCAGGTTGACAAGTGTAACATCCCGTAATTTTTACAGAATGTTATAATTCCCAAAAATGTGAGTTTTCAAAAACTTTTTGTGTGAACGTGAAAATAGTTAGGATAATATAAGTTTGCCTTCTAAATTCCCTCTAAATTCCTAGTAAATTAAAAACAATTTAACATAAGGACCCTAATGCTAGCGTGGTTCATTTGGAGTTATTTGAATCTTTTTGGATCTACCTTGTTTAAAATTGTTTGTTGGAATTTATACAAATTGTTTTTGAGCTTGTTTGAAAATGTGTGGATTTCAAGTTTGAATTGAGCCATTCAAACTTTGAAATCAAATGCTAATATCTAACTCTAAACCCCTAACCCCTAACAGGCCCTAACCCACCTAACCTTCCCTCCTACCCAAGACCTCAGCCCCGGCCTGCACGGCCCGAACCGTTGCCTTTGGCCCGCTACCGCCCCGACCTAGCCCTAAACCCTAGCACGCCCCTATAAAAGCCCCCAATCGGCCGCCGCAAACCCTAGCCTCGGGGGAATTTTCCCCTTCCCAGCCACCGCCGCCAAGAAGAAGGAAAGCATAGGAGGAAGGAGAGAAGGAGGAAGGAAGGAAGGAGAACCCGACGCCGCCAGAGCTCTTCACCACGCCGGCGCCCCCGATCGATGACATCGACGTTGCCGCGCTCCCTGCACAGCCCTGACTCGCCACGGCCGCGCCTCGACTCTGCTTCGCCCCTTTCTTCTCCGAGCCGCGCCGGTAGGTTCCTTCGCCACCGATCCCTCCGTTGCCCTCCTTGTTGTCTTTGTGTGGAGCGCCGTAGACGCCGTAGGATCCTCGACCCGTTCTCTCGTGCAGGAGCTCGACGTGACCGCCGCCATGACCCGTAGCCCCTCCGCCTTCCTAGCACCGCCGTGCCGCAGCCCCAGCTTCCTGGGCGCTTGCGCGCACGCGCATGAACCACAGACGGCCGAGCTCGAGGGCAACACCCTGGCACGCTCGAGCCTCGCTACCGCAGACCGCAACTCGCAGTCATCTCTTCCCCTTTGCGCCGCCGTGCTTGTGCACGAGAGCGCCGCTGTCCGTTGGCCGTGCCTGGCCCTCGCCCGCACGCGCGCACACTGCGCTACACCCTCGCGCACGCGATCCACGCCTCGCGGCCACAGCCAACGCGCACACCACCCTGTGTCCGCCTCGCGGTGCTCTGCTCCGCCGCCGGCGCGTCGTGGCCACGCCACGGCCGCGTCGAGCGCAAACCCAGCCACCTGGAACACACCCGCGCGCACGCCGCCAACCGCGCGCGCGTCCTCTGCACCGGCCCATGGCTGTGCCTGGCTCGCACGCACGCACATGTCGTTGCTGCCCTGCCTTGATCGAGATCTCCTTGCCACCCAGGCCGCGCCGCCGCTGCCTTTTGGCGCCGAACCGAGTTGCCCCCGCGCGCACGCCTCTCGCCGTGTCGCCCTTGGCTCCGCTCCGCCCTAGCCTTGAGCCGCCGCCTTGACCCTGACCTGAACTCGCCTCACCTTGCCACCGCTCGGGGCCGTTGAACAGCCGCTGTACCTCGTTTTCGCTCTGCCCTGGACCCGCTCCGCCGTCACCGTCGCCGCCGCGCGGACGTGCACACACGCGCCAGCCGCCGCGTCGCCACGAGCCCGTGCCTGCCCGGCTTCGCCTCGCCTTCGCCGCCCGAAGACCCCGCTGCCGTCGCCGCCTGGAGGACGCGCCATCGCCAGACCAAACCGATAGAGGGAGGAGCAGCCGCCGACCCACGGGCCTGCGCGGTCAGCAAGGGAAGGAGAGAAGAAAGGAGGAGGAGGAAAAGAGAAAGAAGAAGAAGAAGACGGGCCGCCATCCTCTACCAGCCCAGTAAGCCGAGCCGCGCACCCGAGCCGGCCTGCGAGCCGCTCCCTTAAGCCAGCCCACGTAACCGAGCCGCGGACCAGGCTGAGCCATGCCGAGATGTTGGGCCTCCGAGCCGGCCCAACCTCTTTGAGCCCGTATACACCCCCTTGCCCTTTTTCTTTTACCCGGAACTGACACGCGGGCCCCACATGTTAGTGTCTCCTGTGAGACTGATCGGTGGGACCCACTGACCGCGGACCCCGCTAACCTGGACGTGGACCCAGTTGACCGTTGACTTGGTCAATATTGACCGAGTCAACACTGACGTCATCAAAGGCCATGATGACGTCAGCATTTGGCGGACCCCGTCCTGACGTCATGCTGACGTCAGCAGGACACGTGGCGCTCCCCGGTGCTGCCACGTGTCAGCCTGTGTGTGTTTTTCTTTTTCCGAAAACCTTTATTTAATTCCAGAAATTATTTTAAGCTTCAAAAAATCATAATAAATCAACCGGAGCTCCGAAAATTATGAAACCAGTTTCACAATTCTTCTAAAATCATGATCTACGTGTTAGAGTAGGTTTTGTTGTGAGTTGGATCTCATTTGAGTAGTTTTGTGCATTTTTGCACTTTGACCCCTATAGTAATCCGTAATTACGAATAGGTCCTGCTGCTGAAGAGAAGACCGACGACCAGGACTACCAGGAGTCTCAGGAGTTCTACGAGGAGAATCCATGTTCACGCCCATCTATGATTTGAATTCCTATTTAGGCATTGCTTGCTAGAAATGCTAGTGCTCTACGTGTGTGTATGTGATACAAGCCTGCACGGCCTACTTACTTATCCTATTCCTTGTACCCTATGACTCCTTGATGGATTCTTGAATGCTTTGGCTACTATGTGAGAGATTGGGTATGGGAATGACATGTTATGATAGTCTTGCATGCTTGAGACCCACTTTGTGGCAAGCTACTGGCCGGGAATGTGTATTGGGCACATTCTGGGGAGCACCTGTGGCGGGTGCGGGAAGAGAAGGAGGGGCGATACCTGTTATGGGTGCCCAAGGAGAGGCTAGACCTGTTATGTGTGCCTTTGGCGGACCACTGCGGAGGACCGCGATGAGTGCTTGCCCCGACTTCTTATGGACATATGTGGTATCTGTGATTTGTAGGACTTTTCGTGCACACCACTTACCCACTGTGACGGTGGATCCGGTTCGAGCTAGCTATGCGCGTCACCAGACCTGTCAGGAGTAGGGTAGTACGGGGGAGGCCCAATGCTGGGGGAGCATGGGCGCTTGGTGGAACTTCGGATGGCAGGGGGAGAGCCACACAACTCCAGGGCGCCCCAACCACGAGGGGGTTGCATCCCAACCTGGGGGGACAGGATGGTGCCGTAGCGGTTAGTCTTGCTCTTCGGAGTACTTCGGTAGGCCGGTGTCTCGGAGATAGTCAGGTCGCTCCTGGCTAGATTCGTGGCGAGTGGGTACAGGTGTACAACCCCTACAGGGTGAAATCTATACGTATAGTCGCGTACTCGGTCATGTACATTATCCTACACTTCTGTTACTTCATTTAGAGTAGTAAACCCAACTTTCTACCTCTCTCTAGTCCACTTTCCCCTGTGGAGTCAGATGAGGTGCAGGGAGAGGGAGTTCCTGCACTGACCTGGGATGGGTGAGAGACATGATTATGGATATGTGTAAATATATAAATACTTGTGCTTGCATAGGAAACCTCAGCCTATCCTTGGCTACTTTTCATACCTTTGCATCCACTTAAAGCTTGCATACGGATGGTGACGTGAACCTATCCCGTCCTTAGGGATAGATTGGCAAGATGCAGGATCTGATCAGGAGTTCGACACCAACAACGACGGATGGTACGATTGAAGACTTAGAAGCCCGTGCTACGCTCAAGAGCTGCCTGTGGAGTTGAAGTTCGAGATGAAGGATGGCCTGAAGACAAGCTACCGCTTCTGTTTTCTGTTTGTTCCATTTAGACCAATGGGCTTGTAATAAATTCGTACTGCAAATCCTACGGATCTTGTAATAATTAAATCCATGTTTGAACTTATTTTAAGTGAGTATGAACTGATTTACTGCCTGAAATGAGTTCTGTATGTGATAGCTACTAATCCAGGGACTATCACGATGATACAGGGATTCGGGTTCTTCGTTCGAAAACCCGGGTCGTTTCACCAAGCGCTGCTGCCGTCCCACGAGCAGGGTGGTGTGCCGCAAGCCATGCCACGACAGCCTCATCCTCGTGGTGAGCCACCCCTTTAGCTGCATGACAACATCGGCGTACCACACCTTGTGCAACCCGACGACGCGAGAGATGAGGAGGCTCCACTTGCCCGGCCAAGCCAATTCTATGGAAGCCCCGGCCAAGGGTACGACCCATGGAGGGAGAAGCACATTGTGGTGTGCCTCCGCTACACGCGGTTCGTCTCCGATGAGTACGCCATGGAGTGCGCGGTGTGGCCGCTGAGAGATCTGCACCCGAGAACACTCGCGTCTCCATCGCCAATCCCTGCGGCGGTCGACGTGCCGCCAGTGCACGTCGGCGGCAAGATGTACTGGCCGGGAGAGACGTGGCACGGTGTGGCTACCGTCTTTGCATTGGACATACCCACCAGGACCTTCGAGGTCGTGCCGGCGCCGCCCGTCCTGGTAGACGCCGATGACGGCAAGAGGATGGTCCTCGCGAAGCTCGACGGGAAGCTGTGCGCCGCGCGCATGTCTAGGAGCATGGGGATGGTGACTGTTTATATGGAGCAAGATGGTGGAGGGTTGGAGGAGAGAGAGCACACCATGGAGCTGGGGCAGTGGCCGAAGTTAAGTTCTCGCTGCTGGTGACGGAGCTGGTGGTGCCCGTGGCCATCGATCCCGTAGATGGTGGGATTTTGCTGGACACGGGCACACTGGTACTAGGCACGGTACTAACCTGCCAATAATTAGTGCCGGTCGGTACAGACGGTACTAAATTGGTTCATTAGTACCGGCTTGTGTTACAAGCCGGTACTAACAAATTTTCTTTAAAAAAATAGATTGCTTCTTCGGCTCCTCACCTCTTTCTCTCTCCTCTCATTTTTCTTCCCACGCCTTGGTCTTCCTCCTCTGTTCTTCTTTCAGATCAGAGAAGAAAGATAAGAAGCGGTGGGAACAAAACTGTCGTGGAGCTGCAAACCACAGCCGGGTGGCGGAAGGC